>NC_069120.1:24411517-24733184 GCF_025612915.1 Magallana angulata | reverse complement strand
TATATATAGATATACATGTATATATATTGTTTCTATGTAATTTATATTATATAATATGATTAATCGGTAAGATAAAAACATAACTTAATTTAAAGCGATCAAATTTTTCTTGAGTAAAATATTGAATTTTTCAGTGGGCGGGGCAAATGCTTTTAGTATGTGGTGATTTATAAATTTATTAAAAATTCAGCTTTTAAAAAAAACGTCCGTTTACAATCCATGCTAAATGACGCAAACCCTGCACCCCGTCAGTCAACGATGGAATTTCTTGGAGAAAAACACTTTTTTTGTCTGTGAGTCAAAATTATTTGTAATACGGTTACATAAAAATAACTATTCTTTGTCGTATTAAATTGTTATTCTGCATATTAAGCATCCCAATTATTTACAAATGTCAACTCCCACGTGTAATTCCATTACTTTGATTTAGACAGATCGTGCAATTGGGTTACATCCCTTCTTTTTTTCTCATGTCCCCTGAAAAGCCAACGAAAATGGTTAAACAGTTTCTGAGACAAAGACAGATTGGAAAGGTACGGATATTTTTTTGTGTTCTTGTGTAATGAAATCTAAACAGAACTTAAAGCCAGACCGCCAGTCCAAAGTCTAATGACAGTCACACTTCTGATATCCATTAATTGTTTTAAAAACGTCCATATAGTATGTACAGTATTCAACAATATTTTTATTGCCGCCTAAAATGTTTACACATTAGTGTTAATTTGATTGACTTAATGTGAGTGAATGTACAACCGTTTGTCATTACAAAGCTTTGATGTTTACGGCTTGGATAGTGCATCATTCAAACGCTTCTATGACACGGATTCTTTGACAGTTTGGGACATTTTCAGTTAACGGAAGCGCCGATAGTCCTTTATTAGCCGGTCTTTTGACATAAGGCCATTACTCATTTATATGTGTTTAATGCATAATCATAAAGTTGATTTATTTGTACTTGTATTGAAATGAAATTGACAATATTGACGATATCTTTGTAAATCTCGCTGTGGCTGTCACGAGAGCCATTTTAGATCAATCGATAGATGGTTGTACATTCGTTAAAATTATAATATTTCCCTCATCCAAATCTCTGTAATTTCCCTTTATGGTGGCAGAGTGATATAAAACTGATTGAATATACTTAGATATGTATCTATTAGACATTTAGTCTGATCTGCAAATTTACATGCATTGAAGCTTTGAAAAGAGAAATCTATAACTGAAATTGACAGGTAAATTATGTTAAATGCGCTTTTATGTTGAGCAGTGGGGTATTTAACTGCCATCGTTTTCTCTTTAATGGTCGTTTTGCCCTACAATCAAAAGGGCTCTCACAAGCGGTCGTCAGCTAAGGGCAACTACAGTCAATGAGCATCCAAGTACTCTGTGTGGAGGGTTCACAGCAATGGAGCAAATCAAACAAACCAACCGTTCATAGAAAACCTTTGGGACAACCTTACTTTTCTGATATGCGCAATTTAGATTTCATAAGACACAGAAAAGCAGTTTAAAAATATCTAAAGTATAGGGTTTTTTCACCAGTTATTTTTTCCAAAGGATTTATGTACATACACATGCACCCACTTTAGAAAAAAGTTCAATGCTTGTAAAGGCACAAGTAAACTCTCGTGAATCAGAATAGCTCATTATTTTTATTTCAACTGGTTTTTTAGTCATATTTTATTCAGCCGTTTGAAGTTACATCGAATTTCCCGAGTCTGCTTTAAATTATAGAAGGTTACTGATATTAAGTGTCAACACATCGATATTTGCATTAGAAAGCCATTAAACCCTCATCATCGACTTTATTTGAATGTTCATTTGTATTTGTTTTATACAAGTGTCATATTGAAGGAAGAAATTCTATCATAAATTCCCGCGTACATTTCATAAGCCCATTTCCGTCTAATGAAGTTTGGCACATTCATCATGTCGGTGCTATATTTCTGTAGGAGTACCGACAATTTGTTGGCTTCCTCGGGGGAGTGGGGGGGGGGGACCACGAGGAATAATGGTTGAATGAATGGCGGCTGTGAATACGGAATTTATATATTTACCTTTTCCCCCTTTCTTTTTCATCGAGTTGTTCTTACTCCGATCCCGATCATATTTCTATATATCTGTCATGGTGGTCTTCTTCTTGTCAACATTGTAACTCGCATTACCATAGACTGTCGGCAGCTAACAGCTTATAGGTAATGCTATATCCTTGAGTTGTTTTTATTTTGGCTATTCATAATAACCCTGCGCTGTTTTAGATTCTTATTCATCTGTCATTTGTAATGGAATGGTGTTCCTTTTTTTCCCATCTACATGACATTCATACAATCTGCTTGACATTTGTTAGGGTATATCGTACAGTAAGCTGTAAACTATAAATCAGTCAAAAGGAACTTGATAAAGAAGTAAAACGAAAAGTCTATCAAGTGTTGTTTTCCCTTCTAACATCTTGGGATGGATCATTTTTCTCCGGCCGATTTTTATTTTATTCTTCATACTGCGAAGCCAGGTATCCTTTGCTCTAGTGCCAGTGGTAGGTCGCACAACTATGTTCAGTTCGTGAAATAGATGTCATAAAAATGCCAACGTTGGAAACCCTCAGTAAAAAAAAAATATGCATAAAATATTTGTTAAAACCGTAGTGTGTTGTGTCATTTAATGTCTGCTCTGTCAGTTGTCCAAAAAAAGGATTCATTGTGTCTTTAGGAAAGTGCACATGTCGAATATTTAAAGAAGAAATTTATTATGATGTTTTGCAAAAACTACGCTATAAATCCGTCACGGTCACACTGCCGACAGTGCGTGAACACACAAAAACCCCACAGTATACACCTTAAAATTCTCCCACGTCATAAAATTTAAGTTTGATTTATCAGTATTTCAAGGTGTGTGTTGTATGAGACGTTTTTTTAACTGTTCGGCTGTGTCGAATCATCTTTTTTGCTGTTTTTGTTTTTTATCCCTTTTTTTGACACGTCAGGATAGTGGAGGATAGTAAAAGTTACCGCCCTTTTATGAAAGATCCGTAACAATTATATGCAATAAAACACGCATCGCTCTTTATTATCAGTGTGTTAATGAATTAAGTTTTATTTTATCTACAATTATCAATATTTGCATGGCATTTTTTTTATTCTGAAACTTGAATCAGTATGAAACACAATGAGTTGTTTTTTAAAGAATGTTGTAAAACGTTTAGAAATAAATTGCAACTGAGAGGTGAATTGATTTAATTCATATTGTGTGATGTTTCTAAAAATAATTTTCTTTATCAATTTTATACATTAAGAATAAAAAAGGGAAATTTTCTTGTTTAGAATTATTTTCATTTTTTTATGCATACTAATACATGCATGTTACGATTTCCAAGGTTGAGATTTTTTTTTTAGTAAAATATGTATTCTAGCTGCAATAACGTAGCCCTCTCCGATTTTTATATCTGATGTTTACTGGAGAGGGCGACAATTCCATAGGATCTCCGCAATGGTGCAAAATTAATTTTTTTATGCGACTGACTTCAGTCTGAAAAGATCCTTTTTATATTTGACTTCTTTTAGATAAAATGATTTTTGATTCAGGTTGATCAAACTAACCTTATATAAATCAAAACCAGATAAAACACATAAGCATGTTTACCAGTCGCCTTTTTCAGCAGCCATGACATTTCTCGCGTGATTTTATGGGATTTACGCTTGAAGTTTTGATGGGCTTGATAACGTGAATGTCAATGTACATAAGCGATCTTACCTCGTTCTATCAATAAACCATCATTCAAGGAAATGGTATATAATGGAAAATTCATATTTATACCGCGTTAATTATGTTTAAAATAGGGCAATTCCTATATTCAGTTCAAGATCTGCTCCTGAATTCTCATTTGCTTTCTCAAAATAAAACCGATCAAGGTCAGTAAACATGGCGGACAAATTCAACCTGCGTTATTGACATACACGAAAAATAACCGATATATGGACTATACTTGATATTTTCGGATTAATTTATGCCACACACAACTATAGTGTTTGAGTTCAGGAAAGAAATGCAAATGTCATTTATATTCGATTTGAGCCGAAATCGTTGCGGGAGTGAATCAATCCCGCACTTACATCATTACGGAGATCCTATGGAGTTGTAGCCCTCACCCAAAAAAACAAAAAACAAAAAAACACACACACAAAAAAAATCGGGGAGGGCTACATTATTGCAGCTATATGTATACATGTACTAGTATAATTTGAATTAAATTGGATTTAATATTCACCCACTGGTTTGCGTTTTAGATCATGGATATTTGAAGACAAGTTAGTTTATAGATTCAGAGATTCAATTGAAACATGAAACACATGAAATGTAACTTCATAACGTTTTATGAAAGAGCACCAATAAGACAATTATTTTATTTGACAAAATAAAATATTAATATATATATATTATATATGTATATTATATAAGACATTCTACACTAATTTTGTTGTCTCAAAATTGTATAAAAATATACACGTATTTGACAGTATTTCAATTCAAGATTATGTGAAATACTTAAACACTGTAGAAACTATTACTCTTCTGTATTTTTGTGAAACAAAAGAAAAAAAGCATGAATTTGTCAACGCCAACGACGTTTTGAACATCAACAAAATCAAAACAGTGTAGACAATATTATCAGTTAGTGCAAGGAATGTTACAGAACTTGGAATATCCATCATTAGATGATAGTAAGCCATATGATCGTGCAGCACCGCTCCCATAGACACAAAGTCTATACATCAAGAGCCTATATGTGTTGCCAAAGCTGACAACAAGGGACACCGAGGATTGCTGTTCAGTGCACGTGTACAAATAGCAATTGTCTTTACGGCTTTCCGGTGCATTGGTATATGAGCGCCAGCATGTTCAGTTTTTAAGATCAAATATCAAAAAATATTAAAGTTGACAAATCATAAAGCAGTTGCATACGAGTCTTATTACATGCAATTTCAACCGCTTTCATTGCTCCATGTTCTAAGGATATGACGTCTTACTTCCTCGAGCGCCATATTAGCGCGTCAGACGATTCATAAAACCTTCATTTTGTTTGATTTCGGAAAAATTTGAACAGTTTTATTTCCTAACGTGGCATCTAAATTACATGTGGTGATCCAGGAATAGTGTCATAATAGAGTTGCGTTGTATTTTTTAAAAGTTTTTATAGAATTGCTTACACCCACTGAAATCTTGATAGCATGGTTAGAGCATGCACTGTATAGGTTGCTTGCTCATCGATAGGTGATGCCTTATTTGACCGAAACATGAAAATCCCGGGCATCCGTCTAAATGTTGTCGTAAATATACATGCATGTATTTATGAATTTTCTCGTTTTTAAAATTTCAAGAAAAAATTATTAATGAACAGTTTTTAAATTAAAATTTTTTTTTCAATGAAATAGCTTCTTTACAATTCCACGAAGTGTTTTCCTGATTCGATGACGTCTTCGTGCGTAATTTATATCTAATTCTTACAGGAAAAGAGTTCAGCTTGTGAATTAAAATATGAACCTTTTTGATGACGGAAAAGATTTTGAAATTGATATTTATGATATAATTTGGTTTTTTTTTACTTTTGCCTTACTTTGTGCAATTAATGAGAAAGGTCTTTGTTTGAGTTTACCACAATTTTATTTTTACTAGGAAATCTGACGTGCAGTTTTTCTGGTAAACGATACTTGTGACCTTGCAGATTTCAGGAGGATGGTAATATTAGGTAAAGTTCTAACGTTTAAACAAATGTTATTAGAATTATCTGGATTTCAACTTTTAGCTGCATAATCCGAAGTTTTGGCTATCAAAATATTAAATAATTTTCCATACAAACCAATTATTTTAGAAAGTTATAGACTTTTCGTCTATTTACATCAGCAGAATCGATCTCATTTCAAAGCTGATATATTAAAAAAAACTCAAAAATCGCCTCCACGTCAGGGTCGAATTGTATTATGAGGCGAAATAAAGCGATACCCTTTTATGTCCTTTGTTTTGTTTAAAAAATTTATTCATTGCAATATGGCTTAATTGACCGGGAAAACTACCGCAATGTCTTTTTATTATACACGTACTTAGCATAACTTTCGTCTAAAAGCGAACACAAAATTTGATATAAATCGGACCAAGCAGTTATGAATTTTGTATATTTTTACAAAAAAATCCATTTTAATAAGATTTCTTATGAAGGTAAACATTGTGAAAACCTAAACCTCGTGACTTATATTGCAGATGTATCGCTGATGCTTTGAATAATTACGCTACCCATAAACCCATATGCAATAAAATCGTAGAAGAAAACATACATGGAGCTAATGTTTATTTTATTGTTTGTTTAGAAAGACGGTATACGTCAAAAATGGAGGTGTGTTCAGATCGTCTTGGCTTTGGGCTATGTTAGCAAGACCTGACTTTAATTTTTTTTTATGAAAATCCTCAAATTATGAATAAATATAATATGTTTTCATACATTTCAAAATGAACCATCAATATATCTTAGTAGACGGGGCTGTAGCTTTTTATGTTGCACTAAACGGAACAAATAGCTGTATCGGATGTACATGTACAACGAGCAAGCGATTTCTTGGCAGGAGGGAAATATTTCCGCACCAAAACACCAAACACCGATCGATCAACATTCATTCCTAGTTAAGGCCATTTTGTAACACGTGCATTTTTTATTTAAAACTTGTATTTTGTTTTGCTTTGGCCCCGTGTCAAGTTGTTTACACTTCATGGCCAATGAGGCTATAATATAGCTTAAGCAAAGCACATCAGCAACCTTAATGACGTTTAACAATAAAAATATGATTCTATAATGCAGTAGTTTATTTGTTTGTTTGTTTGGATCTTTTTCTGGGGAACTTGATTAATTGAATTCATCAGTAAGCTAAGTGTTCTTTCTGAAAAAAATCCCCTTCAATCCACTAAAAATTTGAATATCAGAGGTTAGGCTTTCTTTGAAACTGACAAAACCAACAACAAAAAAACCCTCAATCAAACGGCTTCTCTTTTGAAGATTGGTTGTCGAACAGAAACGTTGAGTGATAATTAACAAAATGATATGTTACTCTGACAGTTTAGAGAAATAAATTACACAGACCCCTTCGGGTCGTCATATGATTAGGACAGTAATTTGCACCTCTGCTATAGGGTTTCATGTTTTTCAGTGGCAGCCACTGCCTCTTGTCATTGTAAATCTAAACGGCGGCGCATTGCTTCTATCAGTCTGTCAGAGGCTTGATTCTAGATGTATGTAATCAAGATTTCTTGGTGTTCTCTCAGAATTTTCAATCGAACACAACCTTAAGATTTCAAGGCGAACCATCGCAAATAATGCTCACAATGTATACTTACCACTACCCCCCTCCGCTCTCTCTCAGCCCTTCCCCATCAATTCCATATTTTAGGAGTATTGTACATGTAGATCGGATAATGCTGTTACAAAAGATTTGTGCGTATATCAGAGTCTGTTTTTTTAGGTGGGAATTTTTCTTTAGGGAAACTGCAACTGCGCAGGAAAATCTCTTTTTTAGTGATTAATTGGAAAACATCAAGATGTGAGGCGCGCACTTGGCGTGACGTGATAAACGAATTTGAAATCGACCTTTGACCTCCAGGAGAACTACGTCTGATAAGTTGCACATTAATGTAACTCGGAAGATTTGTCAAACCGCTGTTTTTATGCTCGTCTACACGGATATGAACAAAACATACATCTTGATCATTTCAAACAGATCGGAGCATTAAACGTCTTCACAAATCACAATAAATTTGTCAGATGCCGTTTATAATACCCAGCTATTCCCAAGGCCTGTCTCCGTGATGGATACACCACTCGCCGAGGTGGCAATATCATTTCCGATATTGTCTGTATTCTATCAAATCATGTCCAAGTCCTTTTCATCAAACACACGATAAAAACTTCGACTGGAGCCCATTTGATAAATGCTTATGTCAATGAAAAGTCTTTTTTGATTTAACCATTATTGTCACAAATGAAATCCTTCCATCAAAGAGCATTTTTCGTTAGACTGTGTTAATGTGGGTTAGGTCACGGCAAAAAATTATTTGTTTTCCAATATAATTGTCTGTAGTAATCACTCTAAGTAATTAAGAAAAGCGTTGGATAAAAGTCCAGACACTTTTGCGTGCTTATTATAGGGTGTTTGGATTGATATATAGGTTAACATGTAAATGGTGGGGGTTTTTTCTTCTTTTTTTAAAGAATTTGACATATATTTCTGAATTTTTACATCATATAGTGTTAGATTAAATAGAGTCTCCATATTTGTGAACGTTGAATCATATACAACTTGACGATTAAAAATATCATTCGGAATATAAAAAAAAAATTCCAGACATCGCTGCATTTTTTAGGGTTCTAAGCCAAAGCAACAGTCGGTTTCTAAAAGGCAGTTTTGTTTTACATTGAAGTTTCTTTTTTGTGTTGTTTACTCTAAAGTTGCATTTTCCATTGTTTACACTAAAATTGTTTTGAATGGTTCTTTTTTTACATTAAAGTTGTATTTTTCAGTGTTTTCTGTTTACAGTAAAACCGTATTTTTAGTCTTGTTTACACTAACGTTGTACTTTAAAGTGTTGTTACATTGAGGTTGCATATATATCTCTTTCAACATTCAAGTACAATAATGTCCTTATTTTCTTTTAGTGATGGACATTTGTCATGATAAAGAGCTTTATATGGAAGATTAACCTTTGAAAAATCGCTAGCACTGGCACTAGGAACCTTAAACATGCAACAAAGCTTTCAGTTATGCTGGAAATAGCATACTAGTAAGCGTCGATTCAATGAATAAACGTACAGCATTCGTCCTATGGAATAATAACTTTTTCGAAGAACATCTTAAATACAAACAAAATGAAATCCAACATAGAAGTTTAAATGGGCATCAAACTAAAATACGACTTTAAGTCGGGAATATAATGACAACAATTTGAATAATAATAAAGTATATATGAACGTATTTTGTGATTTGTTAATTGGCCAAATGCGAGAGACAGTAAACAGGTATATGTGATCTGTTACCCCCAGCACACGGAAATATGCGACAGCTGTGTACACATTGCATACTGAGGATAAATGAAAAGGAAAGACCATATTGCCGTATTTGAAGACCGATACATGACCGCGCAGAGGAGAGTAAAAGTACATATAATAATATTAATCAATGTATCATTTTACTGCAATTATTTACTTTTTAAAAAAATTTTCATATGTTGAGAATAATGTTATAAATGATGACAAATATTATCTGCATAATTACAATTTATCACCTTCATTGACATGTATAATAGTACACATCTCAAACTGTTGTCATTCAAACAATACTGGTGATTAGCTATCGGCTATATAGCGACACCATTGAGAATGTTTCATCAGAACGGAACAAAATAGACAACGCATAAATAAACATGTTGAGTTTTCGGCTATCCTATGTAAACGATACCAAGTATTAAACTATGTCATACAATGTTTAAGTATTCAAAACAGTCAACACAATATTATACAATATATCAAACTATATGTTTAAGTATCTGTCTATAAGCACTCTTTGGTACAATATGACATAAAAAGATGTCAAAATTATGTCAAGCTATTATAATGTATCAATTTTCAACACACTGAGGCAATATGCTATGAGAAGATATCAACACTTTTTCAAGCTATTATAAGGTATGAACATTCAACACACTGGGGAAATATGCTATGAAAAGATGTCAACACACACGTCACACTAAGTCGAGTTTTTATAAGGTATGGACTTTTCAACATAACAAGGCATTGCCAATATACTCTGAGTAGATGTCAATATGCTATTATGTCAAGGTACTATAAGCTATCAAATTTCAACACACTTATCGAGACAAAATGCTATAAGAGGATATCACACTATGTCAAATTATGCTAAGGTATGACCATTCAACAATCTGAGGCAATATGCTATTAAATATATTAACTCACTATGTTAAACTATGTCAAGCTATAATAGAATATAATAGAAAATTCAACTCACTGAAGCAAAATTTTATAAGAATATAGTAACACTCAATATGTTACACTCTGTGAAGCTATTATAAGGTATCGGCATTCAACACACTGGGACTATGTTCTATGAGAATATATATCAAAACATCATGTCAAGCTATGTCGATCTTTTATTAGGTATGAGCATTCAACACACTGTGTCAATATGCTATTAGAGTTATCAACTCACTGTGTTACATTATGTCAAGCTATTATACTGTATGAAAATTCAACACACTGATGCAATATTCTTTGAGATGATATCAAAACACTATGTTACACAAAGTTATACTATGTCGGGCGATTGAAAGGTTTAATGAATATTCAACACATACTCAGGCAATATGCCATGAGAAGATATCAACACATGATGTTACACTATGTCAAGCTCTACTAAATTATGAACATTCAACACATTCAAAAATTATTTTTGAGTAAGTATTAACACTCAATACGAGGATGTTACACTGTGTCAAGAGATAACAAGATATCCTCATTCAACACGCTGGAACTACGTTCTATGAGAACAGAAGATATCAAAACACTATGTCAAGCTTTGTCAAACTTTTTTAAGGTATGAACATTCAACACATCAGCAATATGCTATGAGAAGATATCAACACACTATATTACACTTTGTCAAGCTATTACCGGAATATGGTATCAACACTCAACATAGTGAAACAATATTCTATGAGAAAATATAAACTCACAATGTTACACTATGCCAAGCTATTATAATGTATCAATATTCAACACATTGAGATAGTACGCTATAAGATGTACACAACACGTTACACTGTATGTCGAGCTATCATAAGGTATCAACATTTAAAACACTGAAACAATATATTTTGAAGTGTTATCAAAACACTACACAAAGTTTATAAAGATATAAGATAAAGATATAAACACTGTGTCAAGCGATAATAAGGTGGGAACATTCAACACACTGAGGCAAAATGCTATTGAAAGATAAAAACACTATTATGTCGAGCTATTATAAGGAATTAATGAACATTCAACGCACTAAGGAAATATGCTATGAGAAGGTATCAACAACTACTAGTTTGTTACACTTTGTCAAGCAACTATGAGGTATCAACGTTCAACACAATGAAAAATATATTCTTTGAGAAGATATCAACTCACTACCGTTATGTCAAGCTATTATACTATATATGAACATTTAACACACCGAGACAGTATGATAAATAAGGTATCAGCACTCTAAAATGCACTGTACTCTGTAAGATGTAAATTGATACTTCGATACATTATAGCATGTTATGATAAAATATATCAAGCACTTTATGCCATGATATATTCAGGTAACGGTACTCTCTGATACATCAAACACACTGCAATTCTATGATAAATGTCAACACATTATGTAACGACATACTTTGAAAAATATGTTAGCATTCTATAATACACTATACCATGCATGGAATGATAAAGTATTAGCACACTTTGTTGCTCTTTGCTAAGCTTAAGGTATAAAAGTTTTCAACTTTCAATGATAGATTATGTTATGCTAATTATGACATCAGAAAAACACCGATTCACCACAATGCAGGAAAAAATCAACGCTATTTAGTTATCTATTTCAGATACATAAATAACTGTATAATGCTAGGCAGTGAAAAATATCAGTGCACTATCACATGCTTTGACTAGTATGTATTGATACAATATGCTGTGATATAATTATAATAATAATAATAATAATAATAATAATAATAAGGTATCAACAGTGTATGATATTTAATGTTCTGCAATATGATATGATGTCAACATTTTCATACACTATTCCATGATATGATTATCATGATATCAACATTTCTTTTACACCATGCAATGCCATGATGAGTTGTCAGTACTTTGATACTCTATGATATGCTAAGATAAGGGATGAGTACAGTATGATATACTTTCATGAGGTATCATAAAAGGGTGATATGTGCATGATGGTGATATCTGCTGATGAACTTTTAGCTATGGTCACATATGACCTTAGCTTGTCAACGTATGTTTACTCAGCATCAATACTCATGGTATAACGGCAAAGTATCACATGTTGTGGTTTCACCAACATTCGCTGGTATCATGGATTATTCCGAGGAAACGTGAAATTGAGAACAATGTTTACTACTGGTAGTGAAGTGTGGTGTATTTTCTTTAACATTTGATTTCTTGTATCGACAAAACAGCGAATGACGTGAAAATTGGTGTTCAAAGTTTAATGATGAAACCATAGTTTTCAACTTTGATTTTAGCAGGTAAATGTACAATTTACAAATAATCAATAAATGAATTTTCAGCATGTACTGACAAGCTTAAGCTTGAATTTCCATCGTTTTATGACATGTAAAATTGGAAGGAATAAGTTCAAAGTGTGTTCCAAATCATTATGTCAGGAACCCCTTGTTGTTTATGCTAATGGATTGCAATTTTATGATATTTTCAAACCATCTATATATTTAAGATGTCAGCATATCAGAGAGCAGTGATCTGTTCAAGTAAATGTAGCATTTTGTTGAGTTACAAAATCTGATATCTATATTAAGTATCGACATCTGTGACATAAGATGGTAGTATCACCGTTCTTTCACGTGATTTAATCAGGTATATGGGACGATGATAATTTTTTTCACAAAAAATTATAATGTATATTTTAAAATGAGCAGTTTCCAAGAAAACACAGTTACAGGTGTTACCGAAAAAGATACATTATCCGATGTTTTCAACCAACAAAAAAATTAATTCATTAAAAACAGCAAATGCATTATCAACGTATCTTCAAAATCGTTTTCGATCCAGTCCACGAAATTTGATTCCACGAAAACCAATGAAACAACATTGCAGTAAAATATTGCCATCATATGCCGCATTATGTTTACAGGGCGTAAACATATTTGTTACATTGTTTTACAAATAAAACTATTCATTGTACGATGTTTTCAACTACAAAGTTTAAAAAAAATTAATAAATTAAATTTTACTTACCAGTTCAAAGTACCGCTTGACAAGGAAGTATTCATACACTTATCAGACAATAAAGCATGATGAAGTATCACTGATACATGTATAATAATTTCAGGAAGTATCACAACATAGTAACATATGATGAAGATTTTATTACATGTATCATATGGTGAGGGCGTACCAAGCTATATCTCAATAAATAAAGAATAGAATGCATAAGCACATGCATTGACAGATGATTGCGAGGTTTTAGGAGGAAAAAAATGGCAACAAGGATTCAACATACTTTGACATATGACTTGATTTCAACGAGAGTTAGAATAGTTTGGCAATAGTTAAGCATATGAAATGATGATTATGAAGTTGAAACCTATTCCTACATTTTCATATGGTGACAATGTAGGCACCATTCAGGTCAATCTGTAGCGATCTATCGAGGCGGATCTATGGATCTGATTTTTAAAAAAAGATTGAATCTCTAAATGACTTCAGAGTTAGGTACGGGTTTCTATAGATACTGCTCAGAGGAGGTTGGTTCAACATAGATCCTGCTTTTTATTGTTTGTCTTCACGTGATCATGTAAAATATTTCAGTCGTTTCATCTTTTCCTGTATAATTAATGATAATCTCCCATGACATTTTTAATCCTGACAATGTCAAAGCAATAAAAGCCGACGATTGTTTGTTATCACATCTCATCTTCGTGTGAACAGCGCTCTCGAAGCCAGCTATTGAATTTTATTTTTCAGATTTGATAAATGATCCACATTAAAACTATCATACAAGGCGTTGTTATTTTTTTCAGTTCATTTCACGGTGAATATGGGATTGTGTTTCTTCATTGCTCGAGTCTTATTACGCGAACATTTAATTATTCATCGTGGAACGTTGAAGCGCATTTCACTGTTCGATAGAACAATCGTCAATTTTTGAACCATTGTTCAAAGCAGGTTTCACCCCCGCCACGCCTATTTTTTATTCTGTTTTATCTGATGGTCTTCAAGGCACTTTGCACATAAACATGTATACTGCAGAGTCATTAGATTCATGGGGTCACCCAAGGGGGGTCACAGTCTTTCAAACGTCACCAGATAAATCACTGCATACTTGATAAAATCAGACCATTAAAGAGATTCTGTCAAAGAAATGAATTTGTCAAAAAACATTGCACAATATGACAATATTATCTGTCTAATTGATATCACAGTCCGTCGGTACAATCAAACCTGTTTAGTAATGAGTATCTTTTCCTCACGCGAAAAAAGAATAACTCGAATTAGGCATGCGTGATCGTCTGCCATTAAGATAATTGTAGCGCGGAATCCAGGAGCTCTATCAAATTTCAAACGAATTTTATCATTTGTCAAAACATGATGAATGGGAAAGAGATAAAGTC
Source organism: Magallana angulata (assembly GCF_025612915.1). Classification (NCBI taxonomy): domain Eukaryota; kingdom Metazoa; phylum Mollusca; class Bivalvia; order Ostreida; family Ostreidae; genus Magallana; species Magallana angulata. The sequence continues at coordinate 24,718,733 of NC_069120.1, read as the reverse complement.
AGTTGTCGTATGGTCTTTATCGTATAAATATACCAAAGTTTTGTTTAGAACTGTGAATGTATTATCTAACAAGTCATAATGCTCAATCGCACTTTAAAATGATCAATAATTTTGGCAGACAATGCATTGTTGAAATTTCAATAACCCTTCCAGAAGAAAAAAAGAATTATTTTCTTTGAAAGGAAACGAGAACAAATCGAACTGCAAGGATAGTGCCAAGATATTGTTTAACGTGTTATCTGCCCTTGAAGAGTGAAACGGAACTGACGTGGTGAAACGATCTGTCTCGACTTGACGTTGCATTGAGTGATAGAAATGTTCAAAGAGTCTGCGCGTGCTCATCTGCCAAAACGAGGCAGGTAGCAGACCCATGGCCCGTTTGATGTTTGTAGCAGAGCGATGACAGCTTGCCATACAGAGATGATGTGATGACAACACACATTTTTATTTAATTGATATCAGAATCGCAGATGTAGGTAGAAAAAGCAAAAGAAAATCCCTTGGTAAACGCAGGCCTAGCGAGCAAAAGATATCACTTCTAGGTGGCGCTGGCCAAGGTCTGTTGTGTTTTAAACTTCAAACAACTTATTGCTGATCGTAATTCATGTGAAATTGCACACAGTTTCTTTTCTTTTTAGGGAAAAATCTGGGCAGTCAATAATTTTGCTTTAATGCTACACGCATTTGTGATTCATAATTTATTGAATTCTATTAGCAGTAAATCTTCTAACACATTTATTTAAACACCAGCGTATCATTTACCAAGGCAATAACTCATTCAGAACTCTTCATTAAAAGGGGGAAAATTTTCATTGAATCTGTCTAAATTATTGACAAAACGCCCGTGTTTCTCCAAGATAAAAACCATTTTTCGACATTTTGATAGAATTGTAAACGTGATATCGGGGGGAAAACTAATAAGGATGATTTAAGCGTCACACAGCAGTGGAATAGCTCTCCATCGCTCTGCGCTTCGTGGCAGGCCGGCGAATTAAAACTAGACATTTATGGGCAATCTTGATAAAATTACAGACATTAAAAAACCCTCCATTTGCAAACGGCGGAGTGATAAAAATGCATAGATCACACCGAAGTCCCTGACGCCGAGAGGGCGGGCTTCCGATGGAGGACCCTGTCACAGTATATCACCCCGGTGTGTACGGAGTGGTTTTTACCAGAAGAGGCAGGCCAGTTTTGCTCGCCTGATTTCAAGGCAAGGTTGTTACAAACAACTGAACAATGTGCTCATTTTCCTTGAAATTAAATGCTCTTATCTTATACACACGTTTTAAGAAAACATTTATACGACTATTTTTTCCCCATCAATTTGACAAAAATAATGAATGTTTATTTCTCTCAAACCATATCAATGGTTCATGAGGTACAAAAAACAAAAATATTTACAAATGTACAAATGCAGGGTCAAGTTAGGAAGAGTACAGAGTTAAATGAAACGAGCTAATATTTTTTTAACAAATATGGACAATTTTTTTAATGAATCAATGTCATCACTGCAGGTAACACATTTTCATGTTTTCTTGAAGTACGTTTTCAATTAAAAAGGATGCTTTTTCTTTAAATACTGTTAAAATTTTATTTCGAAAAGTTAAAAAATTAAGAAGTGGTCCATAGAATTAAATTGATTATGTAGAAAATTAATCTCTCTCTCTCTCTCTCTCTCTCTCTCTCTCTCTCTCTCTCTCTCTCTCTCTCTCTCTCGTGATAGTTATATATATATACATATGTGTGTATGTTTGGTCCGTGTAATATCTCTGGTCCTCACATCAGTATTTTTCTTTTTAAAAGAATAAATTACATGTCAAATCTAGATTCTTGTCGAGTAATAATTTTTGTGAAGACATTGCGATGTAAATAAACTGACAAGGCTCGTTAATTTTGAGGTGTCACTTATTTTCACAGAGAGGGGGTTTGTTTTTCGTTACGTGTAATTTTATTCCTAATGCTATCATTTCTTGCTGTGATATATACACGGTGTTGCATTTCATGTCATATATTACATGATGAAGAGAGACGTATCGCCTACCTTGAAATACACCAGAGTTGTGGAATGTTTGGTGTATACTTTATTATAAATAGCCATGTCTATACAATGTATAACCTTTTGAGTTCTTTGGTTTGAACATATTTTATTGTATATATAATATACAAAGGGTTCAAACAGAAGTTCTTGCAACTTACTACGTTCTCATCCTCACTCTTGATGCCGAATATATCATTCCCAACGACAATCAAAGTACAGAAGTACTGACGGGAGTTGATTTTATCGGCTATTGTTTATTTTAAAATCAACCATGGCAGTAGTTTCTAATCTGTATTTGAATTACGCACATTTTTATATAATGAAATCACGGACAAGAATTTTGAGAAAACTCCATATAAAATATGTTGTGTAATATTTAAAGATAGAATTGATTCCATTAAACTATGTATCAGTAATCGAAATATTTCTGGAAAATTTTATGGTTCCAAGCAATATTAAACTCTAGTCTCGTTCAACCAGACGCTCGTCTCACTCTGGACATCGCCGTTAATCTCCGACAAGCTTTTTGGAGATTTACGGAGACAGCCGAGCTTCGGGTTAAAGAGACTATATTGAGCTCTGGCGTAGGAATACATACGACTACAAGAGATATCTAAATCGTTCGTACATATTTACTTGAAAAACAATGCTTTCGCATACACTTTATCGAATTTATCGATTATTTTGAAGAACTAAGTCTTGTCAGTAGTGATGATTTGTGCTTAGGTCCAAACACTGTTTCACTTCCGATTTGCCAGAGTAACTGCATAGGAGAGTTTATTAAAATCAACTCCCCAAAATTAGGAATTTCTGTCATCATTATAGTGTGATGGGTATTTTGAACTGACTTGAGTTTTACCAACGTTAATAAACTGTAGTTCAAGTCAGGCACGTAGCATCAGGGGGGCCAGGGGGGACCTGCCCCCCCCCCCCCCCCCACTTTTTCTCGCAGCAAGAAATTTTTTAAAATCTACATATAAAAAAATGAATTATAATGGAGTTGCCCCCCCCCCCCACTTTTTTGGAAGTTAGTAAAATATTGATATGGAAATAAGGAAATGAGTAGTCAAATTGATTGAATTCCCCCCCCCACGGATTAGGAATTTCATGATTTGGAGGGAAAAAAATTTTGAGTCTACCCCCCCCCCCCCCCTCACGGATTAGGATTTTGAAGATTTTTGGAAACTTTAAATTTTCCTTTTTTTTTTTTTTTTTTTGCTTGTCAAGATTTTTTGGATGGGTCTGGCCCCCCCCCCCCCCCACTTTCAAAACCGATGCTACGTGCCTGCAAGTAGTGAAAATATTCAGAGAGATACTTTAGTATTCACAAGTAACACTATACAAGTACAAAATATGGAACCGCTTAACAGACAAACTTGAACAAAATCACAAATTACAGTCAAACAAACATGGAAACAAAATACAATTTTAAAAGAACATTCCCAAAAGTGAGATGCAGTTCCAAGTTCTCTTTAACTCAAAACAACATCAAATTAACTCATTTGTATGAATTCGGACTAATTATAATTATGCATTACAAACTAACCATGCCCCTCTTGCCAGATATATATACATATTTAGAAGAGCTAAATTAAAATTTAATATCTTTATATAAAAATAAACAATGCTTAAAAGTTAATGCATGGATACAAAGTATGCGCGTGATTAAGCTCGTGAGTATGCTAACAGGCTCATAGGGCTTCACAGGATTTCAACAAGTGACCAACCAAATTCATTTAATTCTTAGTTGAATACACTGAAAATAAAGTATTTTCATTAATCTAGCTTGCATTATTTGACAGTACATGTTAAATATGAAAATTCAATCATTTTATTGACAAAACAATATATCCTGCAAAGTAAAATAAAAACACTATAGATCAATTCAAATGACATTAAGAAAGCAATAACCAAAATGTTCATAGAAAAAATGTATTTCTGAGAAATTGTAATTATTATCCATATGATACTTCATGGAAAGCTATATTTAAATGTTTGGAACATTAATCACGTCTGTTGTTTCTCCTTAATGTCCCTCCCTACCTATTTCTGCTGTTTAATTTATTTCCCTCTGTCATAAAAGCACTTTCACGTATACTACCAGTTATGTTTTTCATATAAAACGACAAAAAATGTTTTTTACGGAGTAAAATGTATACATTATATCTAAAAATATAATGAATAAAAAAATTAATACATGTACTGTTCATGTGTGTATATGAACTGTAAATAAATACGTATGTGTAACGTTTATTCTGAAATAAGAAAGTTTAATAAAGTAAATATCTTAAAACTATACATTTTTTTCATTAATGCGCTATAAAATAAAAGTCCAGTTTTTAACGACTACATAGAAACAGGTACAAGGGGTTCTCAATCGACTTTTTTTTCTTTTCACTTTATAAAATGAATTTCTTTAGCGAACTTTTAAAATTGTTTAGGCAGTTCTAATATTGAAAGTATAAGATAAAAAGTCCATACCCTCTCCACCGCCCCCTTTTTATTAAACAAAAAAATTCACACACTGTATTTACAGCCACATTGTAACAGATAAATAAGAAAACTTATACTTGTATACTCTCTCCCTCCTTCCCCCACCCCTTCTCTCTCTCTCTCTCTCTCTCTCTCTCTCTCTCTCTCTCTCTCTCTCTCTCTCTCTGCACTTTCAAAAAGGGGGAGGGTACCAACCACTGTAGACACATCATTTATCAAATCAAATATACGAGAATAAGCTCTTACTTTGCTCAAATATATGAAGATTCAAATTATCGTCCTCCCAGTTTAAAAATAATGCCTTAATAATGCGATTTTCTTTTATCGTTTTGTTATATTTATATATAAAACTTTAATTGAGCTCTTCTAAATACATATGTGTTTACGTCTGGCAAGAAGGGGATGGTTAATTTTTAATCAGTTTTATGAACCGAGTAAAGTACATGTATATAATGCGTTCATTTATTCACTATTTGACGCTATTGCTCTTTCCAATTGCGCATGCGCAATACAGTCGATAGCGCGAAGGTGCGATGAAATGATGATGATGATAGCGCGATAAAAACCTAACGGTGACCCGATACATAGTATCGCGTCTTCATTATCGCACCATCGCGTTATCGCTATCGTACTCTCTTGTCATCGCACTATCGTTTTGTCGTGCCATCGCATCATTATCATCGCATTGTCACACCATTGCGTCATTGTCATCGCATTATCGCATCACTGCACTATCATCCCAAACGTCAATTGTGCGATGATGCGTATCTCTGTTTTCTTGTAGCATCAAACAGTTAGTGGGTAGGAAGTGGGGATGGTAATATAGGGGGTTGTTCATTTTGTTTTCCTTTTGTCTTTTTTTTCCGATTTATTTTGCCAGAGAGTTGAAATTTGTAACTATTGTATTCTTAAAGCAAAATTGATGTTCACTGTAAATAAGCTTTGTATGGCATGCGAAAATGTACATACTAAATTTCCAGTACTCCGGACCCGTGATTTTGCCAATTTGATTAGAGACATATATATTTGATAATTTGTATTTCGTCTAACCTTTTTGGTAATACTGTGTGCATTACTCACACGGGTTTGATTTTGATCAATTTTTTAAAAAATTTCAATAGTTATTTAGCCAGAAAATGATATAAAATCAATGTGTTTTACATACATTCACCATTTTTTGTTAGGTATTTTTTTCTTTGCTAAATCGTCACTTGATTTGGGGGGGGGGGGGGACCAACTGTATACCTTGATTAATGCCTTATAGCCTGCCTGTCTGTAGTTTTTGTGGTTTATTTTAGTTATAATGTATAGTCTAGTTTAACCTTAATTAAGAGACTTATAATCTTGAATTCGTTAAAAAAAATTCCAACAACCAAACTGGGTCGTTTCTTCCAGGTGTCTGCTGCTGATCGTTATAATATTGATGAACATCTGGTTTCGTGTTTGTTTTTATGAATTTATTTCCCCAAAAAAACCTTACAAAATGCCAAAGTACATCAACTGCACATTACGAAATCAGCGATGAATGTGAATTTAAGTTTCTCATGCTGTTGTACAGATATGGTTGCGAGTCCTAAAATATGAATTATTCTGTTCAATGTCATGAAAGCAAGAAAAAGAAAATCAACTTTATAGCTCGTCTTCTGTTCAGTTTTAAGTGTAAGAGCGATGCAGTATACTATCTTGCATGTTGTAAAATATCGTTGAACTTCCCTATGTCCCAATAACAATTGGAAATAATTAGGCAGCTGGAAGACTGATTAATATTTTTTATCATCCAAAATCGCGTAATTATCTTCTATAAACTCCGTTCATCTTCAAAAGAGATAGGCCACATAAATATGTATGCTGAAATAAGTTGTTTTTTTGTCATTAATTGATATTCATAATTAATAACGTCATTAAGGAAACAAATGAGGAAAATAACAAGTCTTATTTGATTTAATTGTCTCTGAACGCTTTTGTTCTCTCTCTTTTTTTTGAAAAGTAGACTACGCAGATCTAAGGCAGATATGAGTCGTATATATTGATTGATTATCGGCTTACTCGTAACAAAATAACAACATAAATTATATTGTTGTCTGGCCAGAGCTAAAACAGGTGGTAGACTGGGGGTCTTTTTGGGATCACGAGGCTTTTTTTCTTTCATTAGTCATATTTGCCGGAAAGCATTAAACAAATTAAATGTTTTATAATACATATATGTTTGATGTATGACATGTTAGGTAAATATTGAACTTTATGATGTATAATTGACAGTATCGGGGAGTTATAGAACGAAGTAATTATATTAATGTGATATTCTAATGAGCAAAATTATTAACATGTAGGTGGTCATATTTACAAAGTAGTCTAAACTAGTATTTAACATGCGCAATGCGTCATACGTTTGCTACCTTAATCATTCGAGAACAGCACGATTAATAAGAAGAACCAAATCCCGGTTTTAAACAACACGCTTTTTATTTTCATAAGTATGTAAACAAAATAACAAAAGACGAAAAATTGCCACAACTATTAAGGGTTTTGTGGCTTGGTATAACAGGGGCGGACAACATGTTTGATTTGACGTCATCCCGAAAGTCCAAGATGTTTATTTTTATCAGTAGATATTGGTATATCGGTAGAATGTCTACGAATTCATGCGGTTATAGAAAACGGAAAGGGGATTTTGTTAAATGGTTAGGTCGTAAAGTAGGAAGCAGGATTCTCCTTTTGGAGACAATATAGCAATAACCTCCCTACTTTCTTGATATTAAAAAATACATAGCATAGAAAATCTTACAGTTGTAAAGCCGTGCTTGAAGGGTTGTAAGGATTATATGGGGGTGGGAGGGGGTTCTCTATTAACAATGGTGCGAACTTTTGCATTATTCGTATTATTCGTATTAGATATTCATTAATAATTGTGTTTTTAAATTTAGTTTCATTACATTTATATTCTATTCAATGTACTTGCATATGTGGTATGAAAATACCGAAATATGCATGTCAACGAAACTCATTTTTCAATTAACACCTCATTTAATGTTACAAATGATCATATGTTGGGGGAAATAATGTATATTCGCTCTCGATTTATGAATAAACTTAATACTTTTTAAAGTAGTGTACTATAGACAGTTCCTCAAACAATTCGCTTATTTTGCTTTGAACAAAAAGGGACAAAACTGCAACACTGAACATATGTACATAAAATCCTGTTTGTTTCTTTCATAGACACCTAAATATTTACAACGTCACTTGATTTATACCTTTCTTATCAATTTTAATACAAAATGATATATGATGTTATGTTAACAAACGCATAGAGATCCAACACCTCAAGCAAGATAAGCTCTCCATTTGACAGCCCGTCTTAAATATGGCCCGCAAGAAAACACTACACATTTTCAAGTGCGTTTATTAAACACCATAATTCATGCTTATTAATCAACAATAAATCTCTTTTAAATGACTTTTGTCGTTTCATGAAAGTTATAAATTTTAATTCGTCGAGACGCGGTGTCATAAATTCAGCTCGGTTTCAATGATGCTGTCAGTTAAAAGCCATCTCCTTGTGCGGTGTGATTTATGCGCACATAAACGCACATTTTGACAAGCCTCTGTAGAGCACCTTAGCTTTTATTTATTCATGGTATCATGTGACGAATTCTGTCGTGTGAAAACTCAATATAACAGCAAGATTTTGGGCATCACATGTGAAGGAGAACTCAGTGTGTATGCACAGAGTAATTTATGTGAAAAATGAGATATTACCCATATTATTATCGGCCACCAATTGAATGGACAGCAATTAGAACCTGAAGTGAACTTGGCAAAAAAGGTCAAATACACTCAAGCAATGGCCGACGAACTGTCACGTGATACAGTGTTGTGAGGTCTGTCTTATGAAGGAAAGAAAAATACCCAATAAACATACGGGTATCATTCAAAATACGACATATTTCTTTTCATCTGACACAATCCTTAATTAGAATCTTAAAAAAATAGATTCCCTTATTATTTATTAATTCTGCTCGCGTTCTCTAGTCTTACACAACACTCGGCTGTCATTACACTGGATTCTTGACAACCAATGGTGGGAGTAGGTCCCTGGTGGAAGATGATAGGTTATGCCAGGTCTATACATATATATATCGCTAATCAGAAATCATCATATTAATACTAATAAATTCCAAACCTCAGAAAGATGACAACATCACACACTCGAAGGAAACTTTTATTTCTGTGACACCCATGTATAATGAGGGTTTTGATATTGTGGTTTGCTTCGGAACTGGCAAGATGGTTTAATGTGACATTTTTGATGCTTACCTTTGTAAACAAGGTTATGGTGATGAGGTATGTCGCAGATGACAGGGTCAAACCACGCTAAAATTACGAGACCTTCAGGTGATAACTCATGTCAGAATTTTTAATTGTTTCTGCTATAATTTAACAGGGTTGCATGTCCCTCTAGCAACCGTTATTTCTCACTGTCTTGCTCTTTGCCCCTCATTTACACCAAGTAGAAGGAAACAGAGTGCGTTTGGTGACATATTTAATTAATCAATTAATTAGACTTTGTATATTAGTACCAACTGCCCACAGAGAGGCGAAAATAAGGGTAAAAATCTAGAAATGACCAACTCACATAAAATTTTAAAAAAAAATGTGTATGTGTGAGGTATCACTGAAATTCTGTTTCTACACTGATTTCTCCGATTTGGGGCATTTATTAAGAAAGCCTGAGATATGAAATGTTGTAAAGTAGACTGATGTTGCTTCCACCATGGTGGCAAACATTGTTGTCTCGTTGTCCGGCGCCCGTGTCGTCCGTGTATAAGTACTAATCAAACGGACCCTCGTTAATGTTTTGTTGATTTGTTGATATACTCCGACAGGACCAGAGTGTCACATCAAACCCAAATAGTTTTTGTCAGATTATAAATGACACTGTGCGGACACGACGTGATGGCGAGGAGCGTTCAGTTCAGACCATCAATGTCAGACAGCATACTGATGTCCGCATTTGTCGCGGTAACGAAGTCCGTGTCGTACACAACACCCGCGTCCATCAATCAACCACAGTCTCTGTTAAGGTCTTTCGATTGTCGTGTGACGTCATTGTGAGCATTCCGGAATATTTTACCGTTATCGGTTATAATAATAGTGTTATGTGGTTCATAGTTTTGCCAATATTTCTTGATTTATACTTGTGTTTAACACATTTTAAGCTATGTAAAGTGAAATGACACCAATGTTTTACAATTCATAGAGAGTAATCGCTGAATTCAATGAAAAACTGATAAAACCGTATATAGGCAAACTTGACAGAGACCACAATTCATAATTTTTTACCAGGCAAGGTAAACATTTCTTTGCAGATTTCGATAGGATATATAATGAATTACAAATGTACCAATTTTCAGTGAGTTTGAACCATTATTTCAAAAGTTATAGACGTTTTATGTTGCTAAACTGTACTTATTCATGGTTGAAAAATCGTATCAAAATGCACTGTAAATGTGATAGCTTTCATACTGGCAATTTTTGAATGGCTTTAAAATGTTAAAATACTTAAAATAAAGGATTGCAATTAATTTCTTTCAAAAATTGCTTTATTATATCGAAATTAGTTAAAATAAATTTGATGTTTGATAAGAGAGCAGTCGTTGCTATAACTGTCCTGATAGTGTACCTGTGTTAGCTTCTACAGCATGAACAAAATATTTGCAACATACCAATATTTAACTTCAATTTGATTGTTTGCATATTAATCATCAAATTTAAACAAAAATTACACAGATTAAACCATAAAAACATCGAGGGTGGAGAAACCTTAAAGGCATATTGTCTAAGATTTTGATGTACTTTTCATATTGCTGAAAGTTACCATAAAACAAAGATATAACATCAAATACTTAAATAATGCATCACTGTGTCTATAAAAAGTCTCCTAATCATTAATTAATTGATTAAACTCGTCCGAACTCACCGTGTTAATTATGCATCGGAAGTTTTTCCGACGTCTACCGAAGCTGAGTTTTACATACCCGGATGCAGCGTAATGGATGACGAGGTAAGCACATGACAGTAATCTTATGTGATAATAAAATTATTCATACATAGTGGAAGGTGTATTGCAAGCCTATCCCTTCCAGAAAGTATTATTTAATCCATTTCTATTAATAAATTGTAATAGATCAATGACAATTGTTTCCGTTCGATGTTTTGTACATTGAAACATGAATGGGGTACCCAAAGGGGTATTTTTTTTATTCCAGTAAAATTGCAACATAAAACATCATAATAAATTGTGAGCGTTTCATACTTATAATACAAACTAGATTATTATATACGGAAAAAAATGGGTATGAAAAATTGATAAATATGATATTCGATGTGTAGTGTCTCTGTTTCATCAGTTAACATATAGACGTTCTATTTTTATTATCACGGACACCTGGTTTTTTTTATCAACAAGTCGTTCAATATACAGCCAAAGATTGAAATATTCTACCTCTTTTATATAAGTGTGATGGGAAAATCCTTCCCTTTAACACTTTATTTCTAGAGGGGATTGAATTGTTTTGGTTATCAGTGGCGGATCCAGGAATTTGAAAACGGGGGGGGGCGCAGTTAAAGGCAGGGGGTCCAGGTCAAAGCCCTGGTGGGGGTCCAGGGGGCGAAGCCCCCGGAAGCTCCTGAAATCTAGATATTTTGAAAGGCAAAATCATGTTGTCTGGAGGGCCAATTTTTACTTATTTTCCCGTCATTTTAGTCACTAGAAATGTTACCAAAATGTTATGAGACATTTAATTTTGAAGTAACAAAAGCTGCAGAAAGTTTCAATTGAGCTCTTACAAATAAGAAGTATTTATTTCATTGTATCTGGGATAAGACTTTTAACTAAATTTTGTTCATTTTGTAGGCTTTTGCAATTTTACTCAATAATATTGTTATTTGTCATAATTGTCCAGGAGAAAATTTGCACCAATGAGTTTGTCGGTCGTAAATAATTAAAATAAATAAAAACAAGAAATACTTCAAAATATCGTACACAATTATAGCTGTTTTATTTAAATGGATTGTTAGACACCATTCTTCTTGGGTTTTTGTTAATGAAGATGTCGACAATTTTCTTGTAGTCTAGGGGAATATCTCTGTGAATTTGGAGAAGAGTAAGGGCGTTTAACCGGTTCTGTCCCATAGTACTTCTCTGGGACGATTTAATACGTTTTATTGCTGAGTTTCCTCGTTCAACAGTAGCACTCGACACAGGAATAAGTAATAGAAGAGTAATTATTCTGTGAATATTATGTACTACATAAACCGAGTCTTACACAAGAAGTCCACTCGTACACAAGTTGAGCCGTTTTTTTTTTTAATTACTAAACTATATCGAATGAAATAACACTTCTACATGAATATGCCTACAAATTATAAATCTTTGTATTTTTCATTTTACAAATTGAATTTAATATTAAAGTAAAGCATGACTTTATATGATCAGAAAAAAATCATCCACAAAAAAAAAAAAAAAAAAATCAAACGGGGGGGCGCGCGCCCGGCGCGCCGGCGCTGGATCCGCCACTGGTTATATTGAGCCACCTTTGCAAGTTTATAATAAAATTTCAGGTGACTGTGTCATGTTAGAATTTACGTAAAATATCTTTAGATTTTACCCCCTGTAAATATGCACATTCCAGTTTATCTGTAAAGCAGAAATGATGGTTCTCTGCTTCAAAATTAGGGGGGGGGGGGGGATCAATTAAACATACAACTAAACACTGTAATAACCAACCAAAAATGTAAAATGAAAAAAAAATCAATCAGAAAAATCGATCTATCAGATACAAGTTAACACCCGTCTTACTTTTTTTTTATATATAACAAAGACAAACATGTATTGGTGGTTATTTCAGGACTCTAGAAGCTCAATGTATCCACATGATACCGGTAGTTCTGACAGCAGCGAGCCAGCTGATCCTGACCAGACAATTAGAAGAGGTAGAGGTAGAGGTAGAGGTAGGGGCCGGGGTCGTGACACCCTCAGGGGTGTAAGAGGGAGGGGCAGAGGACCAAGGAGAGCTTCAAGAGGAAGAGGTCAACCACGCAGGGGAGCTGCTGATGGACCCAACAGGGCTCAGGTAGCAGCAGCTACTTTAGAGGAGAGAAATCGTCAGTTGCAGGTATAAATATTAATATTTTAAATAAGTTATCCTGACATATGTATTAAAAGAAAATTCATGGATATAAGAATATTGTTTTTCAACAATTTGTGACCGAATATGTTCCATTCTGGAAAAAATGTGCTGACATGCAAAAATTGTTTTTAATCATTTCAGGATAGAATTTCTCGTCTATCGGATAGTGACCTGAGGGGACTTGTTGTCGATATCGCATCACAACACCCTGAATTCGTGTTCGACGTTTTGGACAGGGACGACGGACAGCATGGCGGACATCATCCTCCACCAGATGGTCCTACCCCGGCCTGGTGTACCTGCACATATTGCCGGGAAATGCCAACGGAAGCAGAGAGACGATGTTGTGGCAGAACTAGACCAAACTGCTACTCAAGACTGCCTGTATGTAACCAAGTTAACAAATCAGATTCACTTTGATTAAGTTTCAGTATTATACCTTCATTTAATCACTTTTAAACTAACGAGTAGTTATATAATTTAGATAACAAAATAGCTCAAGGGATATGTCATATGAATTCATATTCCTATTTCTGCAGGACTTCTACTTGATTGTCCTGGACGAGGCAGTTCTTGCAGTGGCAAGAAGGCTGAGGGAGGAGTTGCTCGTCATGCCCCCTGATGAAGACCTTAATAGAGCAAACAGATTTGCGGCCTACAGGCAGTTCATAGTCTGGCAACATGGCAGACTTGGGGCAGGGATTAGACGTGTGATACCCAGCTGTTGTGTTTGGCGCATCCGGGACAAGTATCCCAATCCATTTGGACAATATAAAGGTTTCGTTGGGGGGAGGTTCAATTGAAATTAAATTACATTTGCAGGAAAAGTGTTTGTTCTGTTTTTAATCAGATCAAAGTAGTGTAATATAAAATCTCAGATATCAATAAAAAAAACATGATTTATTTATTTAAATTGATGACTAATGACATACAATTATCAAAGAGAAAAACCTGTAACCATTCTCTGATTACAGCATCATCCATATGCAAGTGAAGCAAACCACTATGTCTAGCTCCCTGTAATAAAATATATGATAAATATCACAGAGATAAATATCACAGAAAATGGCAATATGGAAATCTCTAGGCATTACCCAGCCCTATCAATGGCATAATATTGTCACAAATGAAAGCTTTACTGCCCCTCCGCTGTCCAGTACTCAATTGTTTTATTTAGATTTTCGAATCTAGAAATTTGAGAAGCCACAATGTCTCTCGTTGATGGTGGTGGAACTGGTGCCAAATGGGCAGATATCCGCCGTGGATCGTCTGCCTCCAATTCCATGGGTCTGTTCATTCCAATGTCATCCTCTATCCTGCTGGTGATGATATGCCGAATTAGGTCTTGAACATAACTGTAATTTTTCTCCACTTTTACAGGGTGGACAGACCATCTAGATGTTTTTTTGTTGTAACTTCTTTGCCACCTACATATAACCATAAATGAATAAATTATGCTTGGATAAAACTGCAATACAAAACATTCATTTTGAATATGGTCTGGTTTTACAAAGTAAATGCCAAGAAATAAAAAAAAAAATGAGATGTTATTCAAATGGCTTATATATTTTCATCATTTTTTCCATCCAGGCCAGTTGCTGTATTGGGCAAAAACTATCTGATTTATTCAAAACTGGTTGGCTGTAAATATTTTAAGGGATAGTGTGATTGTTTTTCTGTCCAGTATTTTTGGATATATTATGCATTATATTTGACGAACATTACAAACCTCAGAGAACCATCTTTGTTCTTCATCACCTCTCGCTCTGCATGAGAATTATGGTCAAGGGCAGCCAACCTGTTTCTTGCCCTATATACTGGAGGGCTGTAAGAGTGTCTCTTGGAGGAATACACCAGAATTAGATTTTGAAAATTTTCCAGTTCTGACGTGCTCCTACAATGAATGAAAAGTCAATATGATTGTGAAAGAGATTGTTTTTTTTTTAAATTGCTATGCAGAGTTGGATATTTGATAATGCTGAAGGTTGTATGGATAGCATTAAAAGTTGGTCTTGTTTGAAAGATGTCAAGGGTTACAATAGTACATTCTTTATTTTATAAATATGTTAAAACATGAAATGTGCAGTACATTGTAGAGACCCAATAAATACTATGCATTTTTCTTTCATATATATAATAAAAAACGTCAAATTATGCACCAAAAGATCATTAAAATTAATATAGATAGTCGAAATTATTTATTCCAAGCTAATGGGGAAAATTTTATCCTTCAATAAGTTTACATACCGGCAGTTAAGGTAGTATGGAATGTTTTTCACAAGCCGTTTATCCATTACGATTTGTCTAAGTGCATTATGGGCTGCTGATCCTTTCTTAAGGTACTCCTTTGTCTGACTACCATCTTCTAAAGGGCCGTGTTGGCAAGTGCTTACCGTAGAGTTTGCAAATGGTACAAACCACTCATGTTCATTTACAATATGATGGAGCATACCATACCAAACATCCTTAAATACAATTAAAAGAATAATTATATAAGTCATTGTAAAAATAATCAACAAAAGATAATTTTTGAATATGACAAAATTACCCTATACATTACAATATTTAGATTTTCTTTGCAGGGACTCAAAAGCAAAACTAATAATAGATACTGGTACTGAGGTAATATACGAAATATTCTGAACTTTAGGTGAATTAAAACTTACAAGAAACTCTTCACAAGTGGTAGAAACTTCTGCACTGTGCCAATAATGATTTACTACATCCTTGACCCATCCACTCAATTCTTTGTTTCCTTTTTCTTGACTGATCTACATGTCATGTTCAATAAATGTAGGTAATCACAGACTAGTCTCAAACAACAGGTAAAGTCATGGTTTTCATTACACGCATATATACATTTAACTTAATAGTATTAATGTCTATATTTAACTTAGTAGTAATGTCTATACCTTTGTGAGTTTCTTTCCCAAATTCTTTGTCCCGTGCCAGACATCAAAAGAATGCTTTATATCCGGGAAATCCTTTCCTAATAATCAACATAAAGTATATGTATAACATATGAGATTAATAAAACAAGAATCAAGAGCATAGAAAGGAATTAGACACACTTATACAGAAAATAAATTTCCATGAGATATAAAATTACACAAAATATGATTTGTAAAAACACTTAAACAAGTTTATTACAGTTTTAGCTTAATAGCTAATGAATTTTATGATCATATCACTATGTACATACTCATTACTGAAGCGATTTGGACATGTGCATCAGTCACCACCTCTACAACTTTGATGCCTTTGTCTTTAAAAAACTGCATCCCTCGCAGGAAGCAAGCTTTCTCCAGGTTGGTGCTTTTCCGGTCAGTACTTCGTTTGTCCATTGTTGTGATGCATAGAATTTTCTTGGATGTATACTCCATGAAGGTGTATGAACAGTATTGTGCACAGTGTCCTGGGCTATCCATACGCCCATCACCTAAAAATGAGTGTATGGCTATGCAGAATAAAATATCTCAAGTTAAATGAAACATGTATACCATTTCATGAATTCCATACTTCACTCTTCTTTTTAAATTAATTTTTTTGTATTCAATTTAAATTGGCTATATTATTTAGTATTTACCTAAAACTATTATATCTGTATTTTGAAATTCTCTAAGAGTACTTTCTTGTTTCTGAATCCAAAATCTGTCAATTGATGGAACAAGGTAGGTTTTTTGAATTCTGTGAAATGATGAGGAGCTAAGAATTGGAAGTTTTAAGAACTTTGCCAGTGTTGAAATTTTCTGGAAATTGTTGCCCGACAATAGGATGGCTGATGCAAAAACAAGGTCTCCAGCATGCATTCTTCTGTTGAGAATTGACTGCGAACACCACCTATTCGCAACATGACCTAATTTGCAGACCTACAATAAAAAAATATGTATCAGTAATCTGGATTGAGATTTCAACAAAACAGGCTTTATAAATTCATAAATATTGAAAGAAAAACTTTTAAACTGCATGGTTTTTACAAAATCTTTCAATAAAAAAAAAATCAATAAAAATATCCAACAATTCACTTTAAAACACTGTGATTTTTTCAAAAGTTCATCTTTTCATATGATATACAAAAAATGTGGAAATCATATAAAAATTCTTTAGTTGGTAAATCATGAGTTTGTATGTCACCATGTCTTTTGAACTGACTTTGAGACCTTTATTCTCCCTCAATAAAACATGTTCTGAATGGTTCTTACCCATTTAAGATATGTTGCTGAACCAATATTATCCACACAAATGCTGACAGCTTCATTACAAATTTTGCAGATAGTACTAATCTGTGTGTTGGCCAAATCCAACAAGGGCTGTTGGTATACAAGAAGAGGGCGGTCAGTAATTAAAGTTTCTACGTCCTCAATACTGTTTACTCTCTTGTAGTCTGTTTCTGCAGCATCAGCAGGGTCATCATCACATGTGTCAGACTCATCATCCGAGTACTCTATAGGAAGCTGGTCTGCATTACTTGGTCTGTAAAATTAAATACATATATATTTACAATGAAACAGCTATACAATCCACAATTGCAATTAGAGCATAGACTGTTGAAAGACTAGTGACACAAATTTCAATGAACAGAAGGTGTTTCAAAGGAAGATATGATATACATCCTCCATAACAGAATTCTACATCAGCTTTGATAGAGTTTATAAATTGATTTATGGATGCAGCAATTCTTTAGATTAAATACTTAAAACAATTCTAACAGTTTTTAGCTAGATATAGCTGTTACCTGAGTGTTAAGTTGAAATTTGGCTGAAATTCCTCATCAGAATCAGACGAATCATCGTCCAGCAAGCACATTTCATCCTCGTCAATTGTAAGACTGTTATGAACAAACAAAACTCATTAATTTTCATAAATAAAACTATGGTAACCACTGTAAGACACAAATCATAATAACATTCAATTTTTATTCTGCTAATCTTTTGTAAGCTTTATGCAATAATATGATCACAAAACACAACTTACTCGAAAGGATTAATAAAGGAAGTTGACTTCTCAATTTCATACGCTTTTTTCGCACTACTACAAAACTCTTCAATACCCGACATGTCTGACTCTCTGTAAATACAATAAAGTTAGCTCATTAAGAGAGGGTCCCACTGATGGCTGTCATAGGAAACTATACTTGATACAGTAAATCAGTAATGCTTATAAAAAATAAGGAAGGCAATATTCTCACAACATGTAAAATTAATCGCAAACTACCTATGATATTCTCCAGCCGATGATATGTCTGACACATCACATGTGGTGTGGAAACGAGAATGTATATGTGATGGTCCAGGTGTTGAAGTTACAGCTGTATCCTTTGAAACTACATTAACTGTTCTTTCTAATTCTTCTGTTTCAGATTTTTGGGAGTTTGGTTGATAATCACTGACTGCATCAACTATATTATTTGCATGATAACTACAAAAGAATGTTACAAAGCTAATAAACAGAAATCATTAACAAAAATGATATTTAAGCAATGTAGAGCTGCGCAGGGGGCGTTAAAATTTCCAAATCAAAACTCTACTGAATGTGCAAGTAGTTGTAAACACACAATCGCACAAACTATGCAATACACACCTGCACACAATGTATGTACAGAGGCTTTTTTCATTAGAGACTTTAATCCTTTTGACAACTATGAACTAGTATTTATTTATTTCTAATCCATATATGTTTTATTTTTTACTTCCTATATTAAAATCAAACTAATATTTGAGTTGCAAACATGGGTTTATATATTTTGATTTTGATTTCCCCTTCGGAGGCCTCTTATATCTGAGTGCATATCGTAAATGTCTAACAATACTTTTCTTGTATTTTTGCTTCTTTTTTATCGGCTATATTCTCGAAAAAATAACTTATGATTGGTTTCTATCTATGTATCACTTCTACAAAAATAATTGTTTGAATAAAAGACAAACAAACGTTAACTAAAACACGTGTGTGAGACTCACTTGTTCAGCAAAACATTGGCTACTTCGGCATGCGTATCCACATTCAATATGGCCTTCAATTCATTCCAGCGTTCAAACTGATTACCAATATATACTCTGCTTTTGTTCCATTTAGATGCTACTGTGGCTCTATTTCTTTTTCTCGCAGAATCGGTTAAACATCTCTTTCTTCCTCGGTTAGATTTGCTGTTTTCCGACATGTTTGTTTTAATTTACCGCGTTGAGCATGCGCGAAAAGCTTTCCGAAAGAGTTCAAACTTGGGGTCATATGAATAGAGGCGGGATCAAATCGAATTTTTGTCATCCTGCACAAGAATTCAAGAAAATGTCATTTCGCTTGTTTAGTCTACATATAACAGTAAAAATTGATATTTACGAGAGAGAAATCCTTTTAATAATATCATAATCTTAGCATATCACGACATTCAAAGCAATATAAAATAATACGTATTTTCATAGATATTATGCCTTTAAATGTCGCGCTTGCCTCGTCCTGATGTATGGGCGGTCGTAGCAGTGACAGACATTTTTGTGTTAGGCAACTTCATTTTTGTCATGACAAAAAAGATGATGGCTGTCCTTAATGCGGACATAAAACACTACTGACAAAGCCCTCACCAGGTGCTCGGGGAGAAGGCTTCATGTTATATTTATCTGTCCGTGGTGACCAGTAATGAGAAGAATATGTAATGAAGAAATATCTCCATTACATTATGCTAAGTAGATGACAAGGTGAATCATTCCCTCCTCCATTTTGTCCACCTCGAACGCATTCATTAGCGCCGACGGAAAATTAACAGGGCAATTAATGAGACGTGTCATCGCTCAAATAACGATACGTCCGATCATTCTTTTGCACATGTGTTGCCCACAAGCGACGCTCCCGAAATGCGTAAATAAATAAGCCTAATTAGTGTTAAAATAGATCGGTGTGATAAAAATTACCAGTTTGTGGATGTTTCGTTGGCGATTTATTTTGTGTTTTACCCCCGTAAAAATAGATTGTCGATTAATGGTGTAGTTTATATAGAGAAAACAAATGGTAGAGCTATATTACATATAGTGAGCGTATTTTTTTTCTAATATAGTTCGCATATATTGTAAAATTCAAATCTTATAGTACTATCAGTACTTTGATTGTGTAAGGTCGCAAGAAACAGGGACAAAGATAAAACACGAGCAGTTGTCGTTCAAAGTAATTGTATAAAATTCTATTTTCAAATTTTTTTGAAATACTAGTATTTTGGGAAAGAACTTTAGGGACCTTTTATGTGATAAAATGTTTTTTTTTTACTTTTGTAGAGCTCTAACATGCTTTGATCTCAAAAGTATTTTCAACAGCTCTTTTCAAGTTCTGAAGGGTTGTCAAAAAAAAATGAAATTTCACTGGATTTTTTAAAAATCATTATTCTTGTCACCGATTCGTTGTGATCACAGTACCAAAGGTGTTATTTGACAAAACACTAAAGTTTCTCTTAGTAATGCGCGGCAACTCTTCCCATTTTCAAGCCCTTAGCTGGAAGCTTTATAGAGTTCCTCGAGTCTACACTGATCTGATCTCTGGGGTTTCTCCTGCGATATTCAAGATACTTCCAGAGATCCCCTGGGATTATTTACAGGGCAGACCGTATATTGACTGGCAGACAATCGGCATTGGGTCTGATCATGTCTGTGATGATCCGAGTTCAGTTACATTATCGCCTGCTCCGCTAATCACGGCCACGTATGGTATAGCAATCTACTAATTCCTTCGATTCTACAATTTCCGACAATCATGGCGGCCATCAATCGACATCTACTCACTGTATCAATTTGTCATCAACACGAGCGGCGTCTACAGGCGTGCGTCGATGGACTGATGGAATCGAGGATTCCCGCCCTGATGGACGTCTGCTTTCCTCCCTGGAATCGTTTAACAGAAACTCGGCGCAAATCTGTCAGTCAAAGCAGACTATGTGTATGGCTTCATGGCACCCTGGTGGGGGTCTGATGCAAAGACGGTGATGTTAAAGAGAGCACGGAGATGGGCGACAGTGACAGCCCTGCATTAATTAGTGTTAGTCCGGAAAGGATAGGGAATAAAGATTCATTGACGACTTCTCCTACTTTGTAAAATAGAATGTCGTCTGCTTTGCTCAGAAATGGAACGGCAACACAAAGATCTAAGGGAGATAACCAAAGCAGGAACTTCTTCCGCGGAACCTGAGACAAGAATTGTAATGATATGTTTATTTTTTGCCTGTTTGAACATTTTATTACTCCCTATTTTTGCGATGCTGCATGGTCATGTCCAGAGTGGCGAAACTTGTTTCAAAAAATAATAGAATTTTAAAAACGTAGTTAGATTATATAAATTCATTTTAGACACACGACATTTCTTTTACTGTTAAAGTTTAACGTTGACCACTCCTCAGCAAAGAACAACAACTCGATAAAATCCGGTGAATAATCTATCCATATCATGAATGTAGTCCATCGACGAAGACTTTGGATCTATGGTAAAACGGAGAACACCGGTTAGTCATGTTTTGTAAAAATGCCTGGGTACTATCAGTTAATTTCCTTTTATTTTCGATTCGTAACGTTTGAAGAATATAATCTGAATAACTTTTTACAACTTGGTCGCAAAATATGTTTAAAACAAAACCAGGCTCAGGTGCCACATCGCTTACCTGAGCAACAATACCCAACAAAAGCTTTAGACCGTCTTTAGAGTATAAAATACAAATTTTTTAGATAACTTAATAGAGATCGAATATATCTTCAAAGACTTTCAATTTTTTTCTAAACTTATTCTTAAGTTATATAAAATTGATATTTTTTTTTCTAATAAGTCAACCCATTGTTGTCCCATCGTACCCCTCAGGGATGAAAAAAATTCACACTACCTGAGGATGCTTCCACACAAGCTTCAATTTTATGGTAAATTGGTTTTTAACTATTAAGAAGACTTTAAGTAAAGATTTTTTTCTATATATTCCTATATAAAAATTCCATCCCTATACCTCCTGAGGACGCTTCCACACAAGTTTCAGCTTTTCTGGCCAAATGGTTTTAGGGAGTAGAATTTTTAAAAATACCGAAAAATTTTCAGTAATACTTATTTAAAAGAGAGCGTGGTCTTTCATTTTAACAAAATTGAAATAACTTCACCTAGTAATGCATTGTGTCACGTTTGGTTGAAATTTGCCTAATCGTTTTGGAGACAACAACAAAAACAAAACAAAACCAGGTTGATTTGTACTTTAAAAAAAAAAAAACCAAGAGGCTCATGGGACACATCGCTCACCTGAGCAACAAAAGCCATAATAATAAAATCAGCTTTATGGAGTCATATACAAAATATCTGGACATTGTAGTTTAATTTATAAATAGTTGAAAATCCCCCCCCCCCCCCGGGATATTCTAATTTCAATCATTACCCCCTTTTAATAACAGGGATAACAGGGTAATATCATAGTTATATCACATATTGAGCATTGCATTTAAAAAAATATATTAAACAACTGTTTATGCATAAGATATAAACCTATAAATCAAACTTGGTAACAATGCGAGGTCAAGGAATTGTTGGAGGGGCCAAAGTCTAAACAATTTTAAGAAATTAACAATTTGTCAAAATCCTTGCATGTAAGTAAAAAAAAAAATCAAAACATTTGAGCCCCTCTTAATAATTCAAAATTTTTACTTTTTTAAATTGGACCCCCTCCCCCTAGTAGAGCCCAACCCTACTTTACTAACGTTGCTTTTCACTAAAGTTACAGCTTTTCTAAGCAAATGGTTTTGAGAGGAAGATTTTTCTCTATATATTCCGAAATAAAAATTTGATTCCCGTGGTGACTCAGCGTATCCATGGAGATCATGACTTTGACAAACTAGAATTTACCATATCCGTGGATGCTTCCATACAAGTTTCCGATTTTCTGGTCAAATGTTTTTAAGGTGGCATGGGACACCTCCATGTTGTGACGTATTGTTTATCGAAATAAACTATAAACTGAAGCGTAATGATATCAGTATTTTCTTTCCCGATATTGTCACTTAACTATGGAGGGTAATCGTGTTCAAAAATCCAGACATGTAAACTTGTAGATCCGAATATGTAATCGTGTTGGTGTGTGAGTCTGAGTATGAATGTGTAATTCTGATCGTGTAACCTATAAATATAATATTTCAATACAAAAACGTACATTACTCTTATTTTTATACATATACATTATACACTATATTAAGATATTATAATACTTTCCTGATAATGGCGTCGTTATTTTGAATAAAATTACATGTGTCCATGAACTTTTTGGACAACCTTCGTACATCTCTGAAGAAATTTAGTTGGCTGAGAATCAGACAACTCTATTCCAACTTTTTATAATTAAAGGTATATGTGATGGTGAGTGACCAGCACACATATAGCCCGTTAAGTACCCTAATATCAGCTTAATTCATGTTCTATACATATGGGATTTTTTTTTAAATTGTTGAAAATGACTGAATTACGAAAGACGAATAGGGCCACATAAAAAAAATATTTTTATCTCGTATTTATGAGAAAAGATCTCGTTATTACGAGTTGATTATCTCGTTATTACGAGTTGATTATCTCGTTATTACAAGAAAAGATCTTTTTATTACGAGATAATTTTCTCGTTATTAATAACGAGATAATTAACTCGTAATAACGAGATCTTTTCTCATAATTACGAACTAAAAATATTTTTTAAGTGGCCCTATTCGTTTTTCGTACTGAATGATTGCTTGGAAGAGAAAATACTTCTGATAGATCTTGTCCACGCTAACACTTGTAAATGTATTTATGTTGGAGGCCTTTTTTTACTGCATTTCCTTGTGATAAAAGCAAATAACGATTTTACTTTCTTTAGCTGGGATAAATGATAAACAGTTATGCGAAATCGAGAGAGTAACTCTGTAGAGTAGTATTTATATCCAAAGGGTATTGTCTTCCGTTTAACCAAATTTGAAAGCCCTTCTTTTGTGCAAAGTCTAGCTGAAAATCTCCCAATGGTTCTGGTGAGCTAAAATAGTCACCCAAACGATATATACATGTATCTATATTTACACTCATTCAAATACATATTTTGTTAAACGAGATGGGGGTGTAATAATTTCCTGGTAACGAAATATATATCGAAATAATTTGAAGAAATGCATGCATTTCCAAAACAGAACCAAAACAGATCATAACCATTAATGAGCCTGGACTTTGGTGTACTGCTAAATATGAAAAGTCTTTAAAATTGACTGAGATTCCAATCATTTACACTGAACAAGTTGTTTTATTTGTTGTACAAAATACCAAGGCGTGCCACGAATAAAGAACTTGTGTCTTTCAGGTAAATATGCATTTTCAATGAACCCATTATCCATTTTAATTCTGTCTTCTGAGTCAACACACAATTACAAGATATTAACAGACTGGATGTCAAAAACAACAGAAGCCCTTTAGCATTCGATCAATAAGTGAGATGTTAGGAATTAAATTTTTTGCCCTCTAAAAATTTGAAAAAAAGTTTTAAAAAATTGTTCTGGTATGCGTTGATTTGTATTTATTAACAATGTACACATATACAGTACATGCATTTTTTTTTTCAGATAATTTCCATCCTTTATGATGCAGTGAAAAAAATTCATAAAATCCACAATACCTCATTACAATGTTAACACCAGATAAAATAATCTGCTAAATGATTCGCTCGATCCCTTCCAGACCTTTAGGTAATGTGCACTATGATTTCATCAGTGTGACATCCTAATTTATCATTCACACATGATTCAGCTAAAACTACCGACAAAAAAAGAATCAAATGATAAAAATGATGGAGTTTGACAAACATGAAATGTCTATTGCTCCAGGTTTTCCTCTCAGAAAAATACAAATTTTAAACCATACAAAAATATAAGTTGACACTGTCCAGCTTTTCTAGAATGGAATACTATAGTATCTTTTCCATACATTCACACATCTTAAGATTCAAGTTGCATTATGTAAACAAACTAAAAAGATTAATGTCTCCTTATAAACAATTTCTCTTTATATCTTTCAGAAGTTCAATAATACGGTGGCTTTGGAAAATTAAGGTTCGTGGTTTTATTCAAACTGACGATGTAATGTTTCCTGTTATTTCTTGCAGTAGTGGTTTCGGTCACTAAGTGTATAACTCCGTTTCCTGTTAGCAGCCCTCCAGAACTTCTATGACATGAGCTATGGACTTGCCCCCTGTGCTTCCAATTGCACGCTGTAAAATAAAAAAAAGAGGATAATGAATTTATTGAAATAATAAACAACCATCTCTTTATAACAATGCCCTTGAAATTTCTTACCACCTCCTATACATTTACATCTATTACAGAATTTTATATTTATACCCATCAACTTCCACTTAAACATTTCATCCCAATAATTCTACTTGAATGGAGCAAGGGATAAGATTTATTCCCACATGTAAATGTTTTAATGTGTTGTGGCTCTCGGGCAACCACATCCTTTGGAGCTGTGACTTGAAACAAAATTCTCCAACATCTCAGTAGTCCTGTTTACAGTGTGTTTTGTGCTTAAAATAATGACAAGTACACGTACTGCAATATCTGCATAAAAAATCTATTCAATTCCTTAAAAAAGAGCTCTCTATGAAACCAAACATTTGTCTTACCGTTAAATTCATAAAACCTAAGAATTTCTTCAGGATTGTGATAAGATCTTCAAAACTCCCAGATGCTAAATGTTCCTTGACTTGGCTGACATACATCTAGATAAATGATTAAAATGGTTAACAGTTTCCTTGATTAATAAAATCATAGTCTGAATCAAATCTTACATTGGTGTTATGTTAGTAAAATATTGTTATTCATGTATATATTGAAACGTTTTGAAAGCTAGTTAAAATATTACCAATGGGTTTAATTTCGCTAAAAAATAATAAATCATGAACATAGTGAAATTAAATCCATCTTGATATTTTGGCAATCTAGGGTGTATTTTTTCATACATTTGCACAGAAATGTTACTTTTGCATTTTTATCCAAATGAGACAATTATTTTCTTTTTTCTTGATGACATTTTTACTATGGAAACATATAGTGCAGCTTTAATCAAACAAGAATTTTTCATCAGCAGTTAGTTTTGGATGAAAAAATGATGTTTGTTCAATTCTGTGCTCATTGTTTTTTGTCTTTAAAAATAAGCAATTCTGTGCAAAAAATATTGAAATAGGTTAATATTATTTCTAAACTGAGATCAACTGGACCACTTGAATATCTGTACAAAATAAACCAATATAAAATTAATATCTATTTTTAATAGCTATTTCAGGTTCTTACTGGATGTAAACCTTTACCAAATATTATTCAGGTCTGAGAATTTCACAAGGCTTTGCTTGGGATTCATGGGTAATTATATATATGATTAAGAATGACCATAAAATGAAACTTTGTAAACGTTGTAAGGTTTGGTCCATCATCACTCATCAGAATAAAATGTTGATCCCCTTTGTGAGCCAAAGTAAAATTTTAAATGATGGAGAAACTTGATAAAGACAGACGAACCAACCATTGACTACTGTAAATTCCTTACATTATGCGAGTACTTAATTCTGCGACTCCGCTGTTTTGTATCAAATCGCGAGAATATAATCGCGATCAGCAATTTTTTGTCATAATAATTTTCAATAGTTCAAAACTGTCTGAAAAATAAAAGCGAGATTTTAAAATCTGCGAGGGTTGCTCCTCGCGATTTTACGCGGAAATTATTTCTTCACGTTTAATTAGGAATCTACAGTACTTACAGTGTTATCCTGTATGAGACAGCCCAACAGTAGAGCAACATACGATGCTATTATGCTGTTCTCCATGTGCTTACCAGCCCGATGTAAAGCTGTAAAGAAATATGTTGACAGCACAATAATAAACAAATAATTATAATTAATTCAAGGCTATTTCATTTAAGAGGAAAATGATGAATGCTTTGTTAACCATGTCACTATCAAAGAAATTTCTTGCTAAGGAGGTGCATAACAGTGAATAAAGGAAGAGTTATCTTCCCTGCCCAGTCAACTCACCTTTTGTAAAGGTTTCCTCGTCGTCTAGATTATCTAGCTTGTCGTTCTCTGGGGGCTGCACGCGACTAGTGTCGTTACTGTCTTCCTTCTCCTTTTTGGCGGACGACACCACCCACTCTATGCCAGAGTCCGACTCCTTCCACTCTCCACTCTTGTTGGGCGATGCTTTAGGTGTGGAGGGCTCACCAAAGTCTTGCTCTTCCATGGTTTTAGCTATTTCAAACCGAGTGCTAAACACCTGTTTGGAGAGAAATTTCAATTTCATCATAATGAAGACAGCACATAGTTCAAGCTACATAAAGTATTAGCAAGTTTACAGAACTGTTTCTCATTTCAAATACTACTGGCAAAGAAGTTATATCTGTTTGAGTGCTAGTCTAAACATTCACATTCCACCACCCCAAAAAATCTTGTGTTTCTAGAAGATGATTCAAAGGTAATAATAAAGACTTACCTCACACAGAGCCTTAGTAGCAGGAACTTGAGATGTAGAATTATCTGAAGTAACTTCATAAGACCTGCAGGTCTCTGCCTCCACAAGTTTGCGTTTGTTTACACCACAATGCTCCACCATATTAATCAGGAGACCCAAGCTCTACCAAAACAAACCACCGCAACTTGAAATACAAGAGGAATCAATGAACTTCTTTTTATCTGAAAATGGAGAAATCGAAACTGGTACCTACCAGAACAAGCATGTCGAATCTCATGTCTATTGGGACATGGCGAGGAGTGTCTAGGATACAGGTTAAAGCTGTTTTTATGAAGTCTGTCTGGTCTCCCACTTTGGTGCATCCAAACTCTACAAAATATTAATATCTTTAAAAAATATGAGTAGTTTTTCCTTAAGAAATTTAGATGTAATTCAAAAGCACAAAATCTAAGCATTCCCTTAAGAAAAAATTCAATAGAAATTACTCTTGAAATAAAAACCTTTCTGAAATACATAAGTAGTTATCACAGTGAATTCTTTCATTTATTAAAATGAAAATGTGCATTGATGATAATTTTTTAAAATAAAAAAGAAGAAAGAATTGACCCCAAAACACAGAGTAAACAAGTACAAATATTTTTCTTGTAAACAACACAGTATCACCAATCTCCTACCATTTTCGTGAGTGATGTTGATGAGGACCCTCAGCACTGCCAACACCAGGCTGTAGATGACGTAGCCGGTCGACTCTTTGTCATCTGAACTGTTGATGGGATACACAGGAAAGCATTTCTCACACAGATCAAGGGCCCTGAAGTCGAAACATTTACCGGTACATTCTTTATTTTTCTTTGATTTATTAATCTCAGTCTAATAAATAGGCAGTTTTACGTATCTTTTAATGCTTTGAAGTTGGGAGACTGAAGAGAGCGAATCTCTTACCTGCATAATGAAGCTACAAGGATTCCTGCCTTGTATGATATCAAATAGAGTTGATTATCAGTATTCACAAAAGACACCTGAAAAAGATTTACATATCAAATTAAAATTTAGAAAATTTGATTTTGATTCTATTTTTTCTATAGAAAATGCAGTTTCCTTTTTATGAAATATAAATCTGTAGTAATATTCTCATCAAGTATTTTTTTTTTAATAAACCATTGATTTTGAATATTATATACATGTACCTTGAACATGTTTATTAGAAGATTTAATTATAATACATGTGTGCAGGGATTTATCCAGGTATCTAATGTTACTACCCTTTTTATTCCTAAGGGGAAATTGTGAGCCACAGGCTCGATTTGAGCGCCGTAGGCACGAGAATGCTAGGGGAGTGCGGGGGCATGCCCCCCGGAAAAATTTTAAAATATAGGAGCAAAATCCTGCATTCTGAGAGCTTCTGAAATTCATTTCTATACCACTGTGGGCTACTCCCCTCAAAGTTCAGTCAAAAAATACTAAGTGTAATGGCCTATTATTCCCTTGATATAACTGGTTTACATGTTTTAGTGCTCTCAAAATATAAAAAAAATTCTGGGATAAGATTTTAATGCCTCTTCATAAAACTTCCAAATTTCTCTTTTTTCTAATGTGTGAGATATTAAACATAACCCTAAATGAAATAGTTGGAAATCTTTTAGAAGAAGTGGGGTTTTCTTGAACAGCAGACATTCAAATGGGTAAAAACATGAGAACGAGACCATTTTTTTTTTTTACCAGTTTCACAGAGCAATTTACTAATTAAGAACTTTTCACATTACTGTCTTTCATTCTGACAATATTTGCAAAGTGAAACAAATTCATGTACTTTCCACAACTAGTGTTATGGTCAATTTGAAAGAAAACAAATCAGCAACGATTCTCCAATTTTTAACAGACAACATTTTTATCAGAACAGCTATCAACTAAACTCAACAATAATTAAAAAAGAAAGGAAAACATAAATATCATAAATAAAGGATTAAAGAAAGTTACCAACCTCAAAAATCCACCTCTCTATATCCTTTACTAACTAACGATATAATAGAATAGTAAGAAACATACATGTTTATGCCTTCACAGCCCTGAATCAAACCAGTATACTGATTCAGATATGCACCATAGCAATTTTAATATTTAGAAAAAGAGACACATTGGTACTTGCACTGTTTTAATTTTTCTTATTTTTTTTTAACTTCACCAATTTTCTTGCAGTTTCTGGGCAGATTCTATATAAGCTCTAGGAAAAATTGAATTTGTTGTTTAAGCTGGATTAAGGTGCCTTTTCTAGCCACTGGTTGTTGCTCACTTTTACACTAAGTGTATGCTGTTTTCAATTGACTGTGAGTCTTTAGTTTTTTCTTTTTAAACAGAGCTTTACTCATATCAAATTCCTTGACGTACATGAAACATATAACATTTTATTGGGAAATTTTCATTCCATATTACTTTGATTACAGCTGTATAAGACATGCTTTATACACCTTTATATGTGAGATATCTTACATTTTCCAGCACTCTCAGACACCTGTCAATCTTCTTCATGTTCTCCAACATACTGTCTGTCACCAATGTTGTGTCATCTCCCAAGGCTTCGATACATGAACACACTGAAAGATTTACAACAAATCAACAACCTACCTTGCTGTATTGACTATGCAATATACCGGTACTAATGTTAAATCCATTTCAAATTCAAATTATTTCTTTGTACTGAACTAAACCAAAGAAAGCCAGTGATAATGTTTTTTCTTACATAATAAAAAACACCCATTCATTCATGTGTATATATAAAACATAACAGTACAAATTTGAAAAAAAAAATCACCACCTCAATGTCAACGAAACGTGGAAATGAACTATATGTGCATATATGAATACAAATTTGATCAAATCCCTGCATAGACTGGAGGATGGAGCTGCGGCCTGACTGACCTGTGTCCACTATGTGGTCCAGTGCTCCCAATGTCCTCAACTCTTCCTTGAACCATTCTCCTGCTCTACGGGAGGTCAGGCTCAGCAGAGATTCCATGGCAAGATTTCCAGTCTGTAAAAGATATATCAAAACTTTCACCAATCATCATGAAAAGATCCTAAAAACATGTAATACACCCATAACTAATTTATATTAAGAATAGTGATGGGCAATCGGACCAAAAACCATAATCGATTATCGGAAATAATCGGACAGATGTAATTGATTAATAAACGATTATAATCGGAATTATCATAATTGTTAAAAGTGCATGGCTTATTATAAATATAGCAGAGTTACAACTAATAACTTGTGTATTGATTGCTTCCTTTGATCACAGTTAAATAAATCTGAATTTCAAGTAACGAAATTTAGTTTATAATGTCTCCAAAAAAGAATGTTTAAAAAACTAATGAAATTACTTTTAACATCACCACCAACACTCTCTATGCAGTTCTTAAAACTAGGGGCGTTTAGGTAACTATTTCAATATCCTATAATCTTCTGCAGTTTTTAAAAATGATTTATTTGAAATAACAAAACACTTGATAACTATAAAAATCTGTAAGTGTATTTGAATATTGAAAAGAAAGAGTATTTTTCCAGACATGCAATTTTTACACTGTTTGTGACTTGCTATCCAACTTGATTTTTTGAGGTTTTTTTTTTAATTTGTAGAAAATAAAAAACTCCCAGATATCTGACAATGTAACTCCTGAGGATGGATAATCAACCCAATCTCCTTTATTTCTCTGAAAATTGTTACTGTTACCATTCACACTATCAACTACCGCCATTTTGTTTTTGAAATGTAGATTATAAAATCTGAACCAAAAACTGACCAAATTCCAGATTTTTTTTTTTTTGTTAACGATGTCGGCGACTGTTATTTTGAAATCGATTAGCAGCATCGGGGGTTTCAGAACGATAGACAATCGATCATCGGCGACAATCGTTTCCTCACTAATTAAGAACATACATCTATCTTTCATATCTTTCATATAATTAAATGTTTCAAAATAAAATTCTCCTTCTGCAATTTTTCCTTACATGAACGACTCTAATATGTTTTATGGTGCTACCATTGTGGCGAGCACAGCAGGAATTACACATACCTTACATTATTGTCAACTTAGTGTTATTTAGGTATCGATGAACATCAAAGAATTTGTAATAGAGTATTTCTCTACAACAAGTATGCAAAAGGTACTACGGTAATTCTAATGGTTATAATACATACAGCGCAACCCCCTACCCCTCCCCGAGAGAGAGAGAGAGAGAGACAGACAGAGAGAGCCAGCCCGGTCCTTGTTCATAGGTGTGTAATTTCCCACTTTCAAATTTAATGGTTTGACTATATGCAATATCTGCATAAATTTTTTAATTGTTTATCTTTTCTCTTTATTCCTTTTTATTTAGTTCAAAAGGACAATATTTGGTATGGTTTAATATCTGCTTCCCAATTTTAACAAATTTTAAAAAGTGTCGTGTAAAAATCAAATTGCCATAAATCAGTGTACAGAGGATGCCTATCACTTTTATCTTGATTTTAGTCATCATTACTCATTTGTTGCTTATCTATGACGTCATCTAAATGACCCAATTCCCGCAATTTTGCAAAAAATGAAAATATTGTCATTTTTTTCCTTCATATTTTGCATTCAGAAGTAAAGAGCACAGGTCTGCTCAAGTACGATTTTAACGAATGTTTTTTTTCCTATAATTATACACATCATACTAAAAGATGGTATTTAAGCAAGCCTGCGCTCCATGTTTCCCAGTCGAAAAACCATCTGAAAACACCCATATTTTGCTACAAAATTTGAGATTTTATCAAAATAAGACAATTTTCATGACGTCATTTCTATGTTATGATGTCAATTTGGTGATAACCTTTAACAGATTTATTTTGTATATGATTTCAACTATTTTCAAAAAACTTATTTTTGGGGTTAAAAATGCATTATACTGCACATAGTCCTTTCCTATTGTTTATTTTCTCCCTGCTCATGTACTTACCTTCCTACTGAACATGCATGCACTATTAGATTAATAATAGATCGATATGACAGTAAAGTACGGCTCTTGCTAGTACAGGTAACTCTCGATAGCTCGCAGTCCATGGGACTGAGGAAAGACTTCGAGGTTTCAAGAGTTCGAGTTTTCAAGAGTTCGGAATTTTCCGGGTTGACCGACGGGTTTTAAAATTAGTCTTACCGGATGTTATGATGAAGTCATTTACATGTATTTAGTGCTAACCTTACGCATGTGCTTAAACAACGTTTTCTTTTCAGTAAAATATACAGAACTGGATGTTTTTAAAACTAAATACAACTATTGAATAAATTCATCATAATTATTTATTTTATGCATCATATTAAGACCAGATTGTTCAGTACTACTGGACTTCAAGACGATCGACATGTCATAAATGTGATAACTGAGTATCACCCATTGTTCCCACTGTATGGGTCCTTCCCCAGCTGTAATAACTTGCTCAGCAATAATCATTATAATGACAATGATGCTGATAAGAATAATTTTTACAGTTTTATAATTCTAAAATTTGACCATGACTCAATATTACCATTTCATCTTGAACAATTAATTTCTCATTTTCATTGGGTCTCCAAATTATCGTAAAATGGTTGGTGTTAATTATAGATTGGGTATCGGTATGGTCAATCATCAAACAATTATCACCTTGCAGGACAAGTGTCGCCTGAATAAACAACCCCTGACACGGGTCCCTCGTCTAATGCCTGGAGCCATTTAAATGACCAAGTAGGTGTTAATTAGGTATAGCGCTTGAATATACATGGCGACTTCGAGGTATCGAGAGTAGGAAACTATAGTTTATGAGCAACGGGACTGCAGTTTGTCTTCGAGAGATCAAGGGTTTCCAAAGAACAAGAGTTCGAGAAATCAAGAATAAAGTTGCTTAGTTATATAGGGAAAAAATCGGGACCCTAGACTCACTTCGAGCGATCGAAGTTTGAGCCATCGAGAGTTACCTGTATATATTTATATAATCTCTATATCCAAAATCAAAGGCCGGAACGGCCACAAAGGCGTCGAACTGCCATTTAATTCTTTGATATAGAATGATATCAATAATTTGAATTTCTGTTAATTTAATAGTCGTATATCAAATAATTTTAGACATAGAATAGAAAAGTATATGAATTATGTTTTGTGCTGCTTTAAAAACAAAAATAAATTTATTTCTTATAAAATAGGTATTGGTGCTTTTACAATTCAATAACTCATTATGGTTACAAAATTCGAAGAAATTTCAAAGATCAAATAAATTATTTTCTTTAAACAATTTTCAATTTTGATTTGAATACATTAACAGTATGTCCCCAATTATAATAATAAAACATACTTTTATATATTTTAATTCCCGTTTGAAACAAGATTCCCTATGGTACGGTTGTTTACAAACAAATCCACAACACGTGCTATCTAAAATGCTCGACCAGACCAACTACATTATCGTGTTTATTTTTAGCAACAAAATCACTATATATACGTTTATCGCTTACATTTATTTTGGAGACCGTGCCCGATAACAAATAAATTTACATCGCAAATTTTATTTCTATCGGGCACACTCTCCAATTAAATGTAAGCGATAAACTAAAATAATATTTAGTGAATTTTTACACCTGATTGTATTCATCCGCCATTTCTTGATTAAGCAAATTTATACTTATGCAATGAGTTGTCAATAACCAGGTAGGCAATGGTTTTTTTGTACACAATTTAGTTTAATAAATGGAATAAAAATCGTGTAATACGTTTAATACTTTAAGGAGCATTAGCTCGACGCCCTAAAAACCCTAAAAAAATATGTCAATGAGGCAGGTATCGCAGTCTTTATTGAAATAGCTAGTACATGCATTACAGATGTTTGATCCACCTCTGAATTTATCGCGGGAAATATAGCGCAAGAGCACTGTGATGTCATCAATGACCTTTTTTGTCTTTGTTTACGTATTTTGACTCAATACAAAGGTATGGAAGTATGTAACAAATCTCATGGGTCTCACCAAGCTTGTGCGGTACTCAAAACGTGTCTCCAAACCTCAAGACAACGTAAATTACTGTAATGTATCGTGTATAATACGCACTCGTGTATAATACGCACCCCCCAAAGTTGACCAAAAAATGGCAAAAAACAGCAGGTCCTATGTATAACACGCACCCCAAAAATGGCGAAATCAACGGCCGCCATTTCCCCTAAAACTATCGATGTTTCATAATAATTTTATAATGCATGCGCAATTTCTTTAATTTTGTGATCAGAACATAGCACAGCAATGAAAATCGACGGCCGCCATTTTTCCAAATAGCTATCAATGTTCCATGATAATTTTATAACCCAAGCGCAATTACTGTAATTTCATGATCGGAACATGGCCCAAGGCAAGCGATATTAGAGTCAAAGTTCTTACAATTTTACTTATGATTCAATTGATAATTCATAGTCAAACTCTTTAACTCTTTGTTAAATAAACATTGTGAAGAAACGTATGTATGTCGTATATCGTCATTATCAAGTCGTACAAATGATCGATGTATTTTTAGCAGTGTCTATGTAAAGCAATAACGTTTAACTGCATAAAAACGTTATGAAGTAATCAAGTTTAATCAGAATAATCGCCAATCTTCATGCACATGAAAACACCCTGTGAAGTCCGACACAAGACAGGTGCATGCCTCTGACACCGGAAATTGTAAAACAAACACTGACCACACGCCGAGTCAAAAGGTGGCTGCTTACGTAATGGCAAATACACTGGCGATATTTAAACTTGTTTGATACAAGACATAGTGTTGAGAGAGGATAAAAATTTCAATACATGAAAATAAAACTAAGAATAAGGTATATCTGATGCAGTTAATTTAGTATACACTCAAACAACTTGCATAACAGGCTATATCGGCAGTCTTTACTCCTGTGGTATCAAGAATCACGGCTTGAAAAAAATGGGGTTAATTTTTTGTCCTATGTACAACACGCACCCCCACTTTTGATCCAATTTTGGCTGAAAAAAGTGCGTGTTATACACGCAACATTACAGTACGAGTTAAATGTTGGCCATTTTTTGGCATAGCACCATGGGTGAAAACATAAGAGAGCAATATGGGACGTAGACAAAAATTTTGTTTGATGAATCTGTACCTTTAGTTCGTTCTTTTTCCTGTACACACTGGTTCTTAGAGCTCCCTTCGCTCGCTATAATAAAACTTACTGAGACATCCTCAATTTCGGGCTGGTTAGTAGCCCCACCCTCAGCCTTCCACTGTTCGTACACCTCTCGGGCACGGTCTTTATTGCGGTTCAAGGTCCTCTTGCCCATCACGGTGGCGCTCTGCTCCTCCTGGTAATCCACTGCCAGCAGCTTCAGCATCAGATCCAAACTCTGTCGATCCAAGTCCATGTTCAGCCGGTCTCGACTCAACATGAACATCAGCAAGGCTGTACACAGGGACAAACTCTGCAATACACAATGCAATACACATTTAGAGACGCATGAATTCAAATCACATACCTAGAGTAAATCTTATGTTGAATATGGTATTCCGATTAATTCTAGGAGTTCATTGAAAGGTTATTTTTAACTACTGTGGAATCATTAAAATTCGTGGTGGCTCATTTTTCGTGGTATACGAGGGTAGCCCTCCCCCACGAATTTCAATCCTCAACGAAAACAAATTTATAAAGAGTTATCTTTGTTACTGAAACAGTAACCGACGCATCCACGAATTTACATCCCCGCGAATGAACAAAAAAGTCACAGTCCACGAAAATTGGCCCCCACAAATTTAAATGATTCCACAGTATGCCAATAGGTTGATTAAGTCTTCATTTCATTACTGGATCTGTCACAGCATCCTTCAGGTGTCCAAATATCTTGGCCACAGTTCCATGGGCTCTCAGGTGCATTCGGAATGCTGGCAGGATACTTTTTTGGGCTAGGCCAATACAACTGCAAAATTATAAAAATTAAATTCTAAACAACAAAATTTTAACGTAACAAAAATAAAACCATCTTGCTGTTTCTCTCAAAGAACAATAGCGTACAATGCCCGACAAATCCACCGCACCCAGAATGTTGAAATGGCATACATACATATAAAAAGAAATTTACATTTGAAAGTGTACACCAGTACATGTATAATATAAAACAGCATTGTCTGACAAATTAAAAAATATATATATAAAAATCGTATCAATTTTTTAAAAAAATGATTTACTTTGAACCACAGAAATTAAACATAAAACATCAACTACGATTCGAACACCCTCTTATCCGATAAGTCTAGTCAACAAGCCTCCGCCGATCTCAATGAGTTACGCTGATACACTACAGTAATGGTGAATAACTTTGGTTGTTTGACAATCATTAATTATTTAATAAAAGTGAAATGTTTTTGGTGAAAACCCACGGATTTTGACCTATTATAGGTATAGACTCCATTTCGATAAATCATTATTAAAAATGAATAAAAACTTATCCTTTAAATAAAAGTACATTTCGGATGGAGTCAAGACCCATTCATTCCTAAAATTTGCAATTCAGAACAGTAAATGATCAAGATTTTTGCATAAAACGCTGCGCAGCTTAATTTGGAAACCCATATCTGTCGTGTTTACTGAAGGAAAGCATACGTTTGACTTACATCATACAATTTACACTATAAACAATGTTTACAAGCCAAAAATTTAATATTTTTATTGAAATTGTTAATCGTTCGTCTTTATTGCTCCAGGTGGGGGAATTACAACGCCTTGTACACCCCCGTCCTTCAGATAAGACAATTTTTAATGCAATGAAACACAATTCAGCACATTTCTTTGACTGTATCAGCAATTAACAGCTTGTTTTATGTAAACTACAATTGGATAATCAAAGGTCAAAACGATGGTCAATCTCTGACTGTTCTCTATTCAAATTGGTCAATTCATTAATGAACAATGAGATATGTAATGGATATATGCCTCAAACAGTTCTGTATGAAAAAAAAATATCAGAAAGTTTCGGCAGATATTTTTTCATACAGAACTGTTTGACGCATAAATCCATAACTTACACAACCACAGCCTGATAAAAGGGATGGTTCATATTGGCTATAGTTTGTATCCATGAATTGTAAAATGAACACAAACCTGAGACATCTTGTAGACATGGGCTCCCCTTCCTGAATCCCAGACAGCAGGTACTCGACATCGTCAGCAAACTCCTGGGTCTCTCCGTGCTCCTGACATTCGTGAGCCTCCTTCACATTCTTCACCACAGTGTACAACTGTCAAAACAACAACACAGACTCAAAGTACACGGACTGCAGTACAATGCATCCTGTGATATCTGGGTTTAATTTGGCATGTTGGAAATTTTTTACTCTTTTAGCAGGTAAAAAAATATACAGCTCTAAAAAAAATACACAGCTCGAACTGAAGTAAATGTACTACAATATTTTGCATTTCATAACAAAACTTCAGTTTTTTGACATGTTGGAAATGCTGCCTTTGTTGGCAGATAAAAAAAAAATAATGATCAGACTTAAAAATCATATAGTGTTATCTCATCGTAAGAAAGGTAAACCTTTTCTCATAATAAATAATTTCCCAAAACACACAAAATTGTCCAACATCTACTTTTCTAAACTGGATTTGTCAAAATAAATGATCCAAACTAAAATCAAATTATTGGAATTTAACTCTGTTACACTGAAAAAATAGACATGAATAAAAACCTTTGGCTCTCCTCCCTTTCACGTTTACCGCAGTGAGAGAGTCTAAATAAAAATCGTTCTCGACTATCAATGTTAATATTAAATAATCACATCTACAAATTCCTACCAGCTGATAATTCTGACACCTCTGTACCTGTTTGTGCTCTTTATTGATGTGAACTGAGGTATACGCCTCATCTCCTTCTCGGTCTGGCCAGTGGACAGCCCGGGTTAGCTTTGGAGGCTCCTCAGGGGGCTTTTCTTTAGGTCCTGAATTAGGCCAAGTTGAGAAGCGGGTCAGTTTTGGGGGACCAGTCTGAGCTCCATTTTCCTCCCCTGCGTTCTTCTTGTTCTGAAAACAGAAAGAATAGAATCTATCTAAGGCTTTGTAAAAGTTAAGTTTCATGACGATATTATCCAACAATAAATGAGTGACCAGTGACGGTATATTCACGTTACAGTTACTTTCATATAAGGTAAATTATATTCAAGATTCTGGAACTAATATTTATATTGATTATAATAAGATATTCAAAACATTCTAACTTAATGTTTTATATTCATTCAGTAGGTTTAATAATCACTCTTTAACATTATCATCCATAAATGATTCTTGCAAGCACAATGCATTGTTTAAAATACTTTGAAATACATGTATATAGTTCATCAGTAGTTAGTAGTGTACATTACCATACTAAGGTAAATCTTGCTACATCAAGCAGAATATAAAATGTTCTTTATTGATTAAAGAGAATACTACACTTATATTGCTTCACATACTAAAAAGGCATTGCAATTCAAAGTAGAAGAACATGCTATCAAAGAAATATATGTTGACTAGTCTAAATTCAAACTTAGGGATTAACAGAATAAAGAAATGCAACAAAAATCGTGAACTACAATACACACAGTGAATATCAAGATAAGTTTAGAACAAATGATATCAAAAGTATGCTTAATTATTATAACAAAAACACAATTAAAGGCAAGGTAACTTTCTAGATGCATCATTCATATACATGTTTGCACTTATACAGCAATATAAAAGGTATTGATGATATATTTCAACAATGCTTACCAA
This sequence comes from Magallana angulata, assembly GCF_025612915.1. Classification (NCBI taxonomy): domain Eukaryota; kingdom Metazoa; phylum Mollusca; class Bivalvia; order Ostreida; family Ostreidae; genus Magallana; species Magallana angulata. The sequence goes on along the minus strand of NC_069120.1, from coordinate 24,679,759 downwards.
TCAAATACAACTTAGCAATTAGCATTCTGGAATACCTAACAACTTTATACATGTAGCAGCATTTCCTTATTCTTTATATGGTGTCATGCTTACTCCTATATTGTTTTTTAACTTATTATATAACCTTGACAAAACAATGCAAATTATGGATCTTATTACATTTCATCGAAAGTTATACCAGCACAGAACTAAATACCAGAATGAAACAGTTTAAAAACGAAAATCGATTGCCCTTCTGCATTTCTAACAGATCTATTCTCTATAATAAATTAAAATGCTTTAAAACCAATTTTTTCACATTACAGTAAAAACTTTCAGTTTAAACCAATTTAATTCCCTTTCTACTGACCCAATGTTTAAAACTAATTCATGATACCGCTAAACATTTTATCACAGTCTCCTTTAATAGACTTGGAATGAGTCCATGTTTAATCGATGTTGAAAAAATAATTATCAATGATTTACACTGAGAACTGTATGCAACACCTGATTTTTGCTTTTATTTACAAATATATTAAATTCACAGAATAAATTATCTTTAGCTGCTACTTATCCTAAAAAAAAATAATTTATTATATAAGTTCATCAAAGTTGTTTTATCCATTTAAACAAAAATCCTCTGAAAACCATCCCACAATAATTTTCTCTAGAAGATTGTGAATCTAAACGTCACATATTCATAGGTTAGGGCACATGCTCATGTAAATGTTTCAAGGTATGTTTAGCCCCTTGAAAAAGTTAAAACTAAATCCACTACATACACAGTCATTGTGTTCAAAACGTACATACATTTTTTAAATAACATTGTCAAAATAATCTTTTTTAAAAATTTGAGGAAGGTTAAAGGATAGATAGCAAATTGTTGCAAGGTCTCAATTTGCAGAAATGAAATTGTATTTTTTATATTTCTTACTAATATTGTCACTTAAAAAGACTGATTAGTTCACTCCTAGTATAATTAACAAAATTAATGACTTAAATAAACAATTTCAAAAAGTTAAGGCTTTTTTTTTTTTGGTAAGGTTACCAAACACAATGACTGGTATCAAAAAGCAAAGCAAACAAAAGCAATATGCACATTTCTTTGCATCATCATGGTTACCCGTTCCTCTTCATCAAAATCATCCTGCCAGGATCGCACATTGTAGGTCGCCTTTGCTGGAGACTGAAAAAGAAACAGCAAACATGATGAACTTTACAATTACACCAAAGTATGACATTCAAATATTGAAAGTCACTATTGAAATATGTTCTTTGTAAAATAAATATACATGTACCTTCTTTGGACTGGGCGACACTTTTTTCTGAGCCATCCTGGTATTCTTAGATTTGAATATTTTTCTTTCTCTTTTGGGTTGCTTGAACTCCTCGTTTGACTCCTGGGAACTTGGTATTTCTTGTGAATTCTCAAGTTCTCCCTCTGAAGACTGGCTGTCCCCGTTGTCCTCCCTCTGCACTTCTTCAACGCGCTTGAGTTTAACTGGGATTTCTTCGAATGTGTCACTCTCTGCTATCTCTGGTATGTTTTCAGGCGTTTCATCCACCTCCATTTCATCAAATCCAAAGGCATTGTCCTTATCCTCTATGCTGACAGATCCTTCCTGAGAATCTGGAGCCAGATCATCCTCAGGTTGTAGCACTGGAGCCTCCTCACTCACACTTGTGTCTTCTGAAGGAATACTAGATGTCTCCTTTTCCTCTTCCTGCTCATCCTCCACCTTGTTTCTAGACTTAAATATTTTATTTCTTCGAGGTTTGACATCTTTTGTTTTGTTTGAATCTTTAGGGGGTGCCGGGGCATATTTGGGTTCCTGCTTTAAGTTAATAATGGTTTCTATTGGTGGTACAGATGCCTTCGTTGCAGTGTCATCTGCTTTTCTCTTCTGTGGTCGTCTTCTGTTTCTGATAATGATGGGCTTAGCAGGTATTGCCTGAAAGAGATCCTCTTTGGGTTTTTCTTCTCCATTATCTGATTCCTTATCTTGTGGATCTCGAACTTTGTAGGTCCGTACAGGGTGAAGTTTGGATGATCCTTGGGCTGGGGGTTTTGGAGAGCAAATCACGATAAGAGTGGAACCTTTTCCATGTTTGATCTCACTCTGTTGAAGAACCTTGCTATTATTCATCCTGCCCACTGGGTCATCCCCTTGTGGTTTGTACTCAAAATTGCCATACACTGCTGGATCCATGTAACGGCTGCGGAAATTCAGGACAGTTGCTCCACTGCTTTCATCGTCATCTGACTGCAAAATGTGAGTTCTTGAGGTAATTTTTTGTGATCTTCCTTTACCTCCTCTTTTGTATGAATTACCTTCCTCATCATTTTTGTCAGAGAACACATCTGTTTTCTGTGAAAATGGGACTGATGAATCATCATCATCTTCTTCTAACACAGGGCTTTCACTTTGTACCTCATCTTGAGCCTGCTCTGGCACATTATCTTGTCCTTTCTCTTTCTTTACAGAGCGAGAATATGTTCTTACTGGTCTTTTGAACATTACTGGTTCCATGTCCTCATTTTCATCATCATTATCAATTGACTCGCTGTCTTCTTTCTCTAATTTTGGAAGATTTCCAGGAGATTCTGGTTGAACTTGCTTCTTTTGAGTCTTGTTCATTGTAGCAATAGCAGGTCTTCCTAATCCAGTTGAAGCACTCTGACCCGAGCTGTTATTTGCTGGAAGTTTCTTTTTGAGACTCTCATCCTCATCCAAGTCAAAAGAAAACTCATCCACCGTTTCATTTTCAACTTTTACCTTATTAAATGTTACTTGAAATGGATCATCCTTTCTTACACGTGTGAAGGATGTGTCTCCCCATTTTGTTTTTTCTGCTTTGATGGGTACTGGTGGAGCTGCTTTGTTGTTCAGAACATCATCAAAAGCCCGACTGGCGGCAGTGTCTTTACTGGTATATTTACTGTAGGTTTTATATGTCTTGCTAGCCATTCTAAAAGATAAGCAAATGATGCAGTTATTAAAACACAAATTTTAAAAAACAAACAAGCCAAATTCAATTGTTATATTTAATTGCTTAAATCTATCAATATTTCGATAAGAAACCTATTTTGGTCTCTGCAAAGGGGAATAACTTCAAAACATAATAACTTTATGAGTAAAAATATTCATTCTTTCTTACACTTATAGTTGTAAATTATAATTGTCCAAAGTTTTAGACTCTACGTAATCAGACCAAATTATTAAAATGCCAAAAGGCATTGTGCAATCAAGTCAACGCTTTAGACAAGAGTTTAATATACCTGAATATTACTATCAGCGTCCGACGTTTTCCAAGCTTTGTTTATACCTCTAACAAAATAGGGTCATTGTACAGTCCCAGATGCAGGAAACCGTACATCAAATCTGCCAAATCCGTTAAAAGTATCTTGATGTTAAATCTGCTTTTAATAATTAATTTTCAATAACGACATTGCGATGATAAACAATAAACGTTATCACCCCTTTCATCAAGTTCACATGTGCGCCATTTTGGTGGATATAGGGCACAAAACAATAATTGCGCATGCGTAGCTGAGGAATAACAAAAAACTAATCTTTGAATTATAGACAGAGTTTCGAACTTAAGAGGCCCATAGGTCACATTGCTCACCCACACAACATTTCAAAATATTTTAGATGAAACTTGCAAAAAAATCTGACAATACATAAAAACAATATATATGTCACAGGGATACACTCGAATATAATTTAGTATTTAGTAATTCATTTATTTACTCATTCATTCATCCATACATTTCATTATTAACACTTCATGGTTTACTCGTGTTTGACTGGTATTCGTGTTCTGTCACATGATTGTGTTATTTTGGGTTGTGATTCACCAAATACGGTAATAGCTATAATATGTCTATATTTTGTAGTGGTAACACAGGTTTTCATGGGTGTGTATGGTCAGTGCGCAAGCGTGAGTGATAGCACTTAATTTATAATGTTTTGCACCATGACTTTAGAACATAACTCGTTTGCCATCAGACAGCGACAGTTTTACGACTTGTCTGTTTAAATAGTTTGAGACTGTCATTAGTTTCAAACTATTACGTTTAAGTTCTACTGAAGGCGAATTTGGTGAGAAATACTTTCTTTAGTTGTTCTTATCTTAAAGTTAAAATATCTAAATATTATAAAAATGTATGCGTCAATTGTATGAATGTTTTCATTTCAGGTCACCTTCTTATCATTATTGTAATTCATCATAATAAAGTGACGCTGGAAAACTGGAGCATCCTGTTATTCATTTATTTAATTTGAACGAAGAGTAACGACCCCGTGACATATAATCAAAATAAGAAGAACTGGCGGGAGTTGATTTTGCCGATGTTTATTTATTTTAAAATCAATTATGATATGTTATTTTGCATGACAAGTACATGTATACGTAGTTTCTAATTTGAATTACGCATATTTTTATAAAATCAATTTTTGAACTTTTTCGACTAGAATGTCGAGAAACCTCCATATGAATCATGTTAAATAATATTTAAAGATAAAATTAATTCAATCAAACTATATATCAGTGCCATTCAGTGGTAGAAATATTTCTCGAAAATTGTATGGATCCAAGCAATATTGAACTCTAGTCTCGTTCAACCAAACGCTCGGCTGACACCGTTAATCTCCGACAAGGGTTTACGGAGACAGCCGAGCGTCGAGTTGAACGAGACTATATTGAACTCTGGCGTAGGAATACATACGACTACAAAAAATATTTAAATTGTTCGTACCATTTAAAATCTGACTATTTTTAAGGTATTTGTAACTAAGTTTCCTTGAAAAACAATGCTTTAGCATACATTACATCGAATTCATCAATTATTTTCAAGAACTAAGTCTTGTCAGGAGCAATGATTTGTGCTGAGGTCCAAACACTGTTTCACTTTCGGTTTGTTCGAGTGACTGCATAGGAGATGATTAAAAATCAACTCCCAAAAAAGGTAACAGAAATGTTGGGCGCGCTTGATTTTACCAAAAGGTGTACACCGTGTACACTTTTGTAAATCAAGTGCAAAGGTGTAGCGTTCAGGTGTACACCGGGTGTACACTTTTCTACACCGAGTCAGGGGCATGTGATGTTGGGTGTAGCACTGAAACCAATATGGCGGACGAATGTTATGATGGAAACTTGAAAAATGATTTTAAGTAATGTTACGGATTAGAAGTCGCATAAAGGTTGTCGTTTGTATATGAAAGCCATTAAATTTGAAATGTGTGTTTATTTTATTGCATTTATATCACAAAAATCCTATTAATTGTCGCAGAACAGCAGATTCTTTGTTAAAACTGCACCCTTTTCCGTCATATTCATTCTTAACTTCCCTACACCATGTACACTAGTACATCAGTCATTGAAGTGGACTTGATATACAATACAAAATTTTTAAACCGGTGTATACCGGTGTACACCAAGTTTAGCTTAATCAAGCGCGTCCATACTTTGGAGCTACACTTTGTCCAAAGATATCCTCGATTCGCATTTTATTAAATTTGTCGATGTGTATATAATAAATATACCTCAGGGTTCAAACGATGTTCATTTAATAATATGAAAATATTCAAGATTTCTAGTATGAAACGCTCTTCCTAACTTGTCAGCTAAAAATAAAGAGTTTAGAGAAATTTTGCATTGCAGTAGAATGAAAGTACCCGAGTGATACCGTTAACTTGGAAATTGTGCGAGGTGTCCCTTCTGAAAGAAGGTAAGATGTTAACTCTCTTCTTTTTTTATTAATTCTTTGGGAAAAAAAAGATGACGTATCAAAGAAGAAATCTTATGTTGGAAAAATCAATTTCAAAAATGGAAATTCAAGGCCGTAACTAGACCTATATTTTTAGTGAGGCGAGGGGTCTGGGGACCGCCTAGGTCCGGACCCCAGCGGGTCCAGGGCAGCGCCCTGGTGGGGGGACCAAGGAGGCGAAGCCCCCCCCCCCCGGAAGCTCCTGGGTTTTCGTAAAAATAAAGATTACACTTTAATGTTTTTCTGTGTTTATTTTTCAAATTGTATCGTTTTTTATTTGATGTTCGATAACCAGTTATAAAAATTTTACATGATGTATAATTTTTATTACTGGTTATCGAACTGTAGCTGACCAATTTTTCTATGTCCAGTTTCATCAAACGTCTTGAGAATATAAAAAATACGATCAGTATTTTACACCTGGAGAAAACTAAACCCCTAGGCTAAAGGCCAAGTTCAATTACGCAATATGTTAGACCTAATGGACACAATGACATATGTATTAAGTATAAAATGTTGATCTATCTAGGTTTCCGTTGACTCATTGGTATCATAAATATCAACACCAACCTTTTTCTGGAACAGAATCACTTGACTTTCTACAAGATCCTGTTTTCAACCACAGATCCATATTTTCATTACGTCATTATACACTATGCATAAATGACGAAATGAACAAACACACCTACAGTGGAGTGTTCGATTTCCGGAAATGGGAACTAATGCTTGAAATAATTCATTAATTCAAAGTACAAATAAAAAAAAAATGAAACTTCAAAGACCTTTTAACATAATAAAAAGAAATAAATCTCAAAATTTTCAGTGAGGCATTTGCCTCACTTGCCTCAATGGTAGTTACGGCCTTAAAATTCCAACTTTAAAGTTGGAATGTTAAAGAAAAAAATCTCAACATGGCACTTATAAGCTTTCCTTAAAGTCAGGATACATCCTGTTAAATAAAAAAAACCAATAAACATGTTCTGATAGCAGTCATACTATCGGATTACCAAAGAAGGTATTGTCTTCGTATAGTCTTCGTCAGGAATCTCGCGCTAGCCCTTCCTTCAGTGGTATTATTTGTTGTAACGGTTTCCGTAATCGTCTGGGGGGTTTTTATGTAAAGAGGTAGTCCAGCCTCAAGTATAACCTCCAATCCATTATATGTCTGGGGCCGACATATTGGCTGGTTCTTCTACTTATCCCAGTTTGTGATCATGCAGAGTCTTCATACCTAAATGAGTTGCCGGCGAAGGCTGCCGTCGAGCCTCATCTTTACGTGCGCCCTTGCGAAAATAGCCTGGGCCGTATGGTGCCCAGTATCCGTCTGCTTCCCCGTGGAGGCATCGCCCGGCATAGGACTTGTGGATAGGCTATGTACGTAGTGGAAAGGGAATATTTACATACAGCTTTCCCTTTCATTCGCATTACTGCAAGCCAGCGGTGGGTATGGAACGCCATGGCTGCCTTATGTTAGATGATTTTATTATATGCTGTGGGTCTATTATTATATGCTGTGGTTCTATAATTATATGCTGTGGGTCTATAATTATATGCTGTGGGTCTATTATTATATGCTGTGGGTCTATCATTATATGCTGTGGTTCTATAATAATATGCTGTGGGTCTATTATTATATGCTGTGGTTTTATAATTATATGCTGTGGTTTTATAATTATATGCTGTGGTTCTATTATTATATGCTGTGGTTCTATAATTATATGCTGTGGGTCTATTATTATATGCTGTGGATCTATTATTATATGCTTTGGGTTCAACTATATGCTGTGGGTTCATAATTATATGCTGTGGGTCTATTATTATATGTTGTGGGTCTATTATTATATGCTGTGGGTTCATAATTATATGCTGTGGTTTCATTATTATATGCTGTGGTTTCATAATTATATGCTGTGGGTTCATTATTATATGCTGTGGTTTCATTATTATATGCTGTGGGTTCATTATTATATGCTGTGGGTTCACAATTATATGCTGTGGTTTCATTATTATATGCTGTGGTTTCATAATTATATGCTGTGGGTTCATAATTATATGCTGTGGGTTCATTATTATATGCTGTGGGTTCATAATTATATGCTGTGGGTTCATAATTATATATGCTGTCGTTTAATCGAAACTAGCTATTCGAATTCGGATTTCTCGTTTTTGAGTTTACATTTACAAGCACTTTCAGCTGACACCAAGGACAATGGTCGTGTGACCTTGACTGAGACCCATATGCTAAAAATTGCTTTTCAGAACTTTGTTGTCGCCGGGCGCATAGTGTTTCACAAACACATCTTGTTTCAATTTATCAATATTATACTTTCAGACAAAGCAGAAAATGTGTTTGTGTTTTAAATCTTTTATACAATAAAAAATGATTAAAATACTGAGTATGCAAAATTGATTTCTTGTTTTATTTACTATTATCAACTATAATAATTTAAGCTTTACTATTAATCGTTGATGTTTTAAAAGATTCTTTAAAGGGAGTGTGCTATCAAAATTCAAGTACAAGCTTGAGAATCTATACTGTCATTTGAGAGTACGTTACTGAAAGTCCAAGTAGCTCAAAAAATTCTATGTCTCGGCATCTCTCTTAGCACAGCCGTACGTGTTTGCTCACGAATTCTATCAGGACACATTTTTATGCGTCCGAATCGTATATTGTTTTTGTCCTGTTTGTCTGTCTGTTGTCAACTTTAACCTTCGCCATAACTTTTGAACCATAGGAGAAAGAGACTTCGTATTTAGTATGCACATCTCTACTTCAGTTCCTCAGACAAATAAAAGATAGTGTTTTCAACATTGCGTACATGTATAGAAAAGGTAACGCACTATAAAAATGTGTCCTGATAGAATTCGTGAGCAAACACGTACGGCTGTGCTAAGAGAGATGCCGAGACATAGAATTTTTTGAGCTACTTGGACTTTCAGTAACGTACTCTCAAATGACAGTATAGATTCTCAAGCTTGTACTTGAATTTTGATAGCACACTCCCTTTAAAGAATCTTTTAAAACATCAACGATTAATAGTAAAGCTTAAATTATTATAGTTGATAATAGTAAATAAAACAAGAAATCAATTTTGCATACTCAGTATTTTAATCATTTTTTATTGTATAAAAGATTTAAAACACAAACACATTTTCTGCTTTGTCTGAAAGTATAATATTGATAAATTGAAACAAGATGTGTTTGTGAAACACTATGCGCCCGGCGACAACAAAGTTCTGAAAAGCAATTTTTAGCATATGGGTCTCAGTCAAGGTCACACGACCATTGTCCTTGGTGTCAGCTGAAAAGGCTTGTAAATGTAAACTCCAAAACGAGAAATCCGAATTCGAATAGCTAGTTTCGAATAAACGACAGCATATATAATTATGAACCCACAGCATATAATTATGAACCCACAGCATATAATAATGAACCCACAGCATATAATTATGAACCCACAGCATATAATAATGAAACCACAGCATATAATAATGAAACCACAGCATATAATAATGAACCCACAGCATATAATTATGAAACCACAGCATATAATAATGAAACCACAGCATATAATTATGAACCCACAGCATATAATAATAGACCCACAACATATAATAATAGACCCACAGCATGTAATTATGAACCCACAGCATATAATTGAACCCACAGCATATAATAATAGATCCACAGCATATAATAATAGACCCACAGCATATAATTATAGAACCACAGCATATAATAATAGAACCACAGCATATAATTATAGAACCACAGCATATAATTATAAAACCACAGCATATAATAATAGACCCACAGCATATAATTATAGAACCACAGCATATAATAATAGACCCACAGCATATAATAATAGACCCACAGCATATAATAATAGACCCACAGCATATAATTATAGAACCACAGCATATAATAATAGACCCACAGCATATAATAAAATCATCTAACATAAGGCAGCCATGGCGTTCCATAGGTGGGGCTGGTGAGAAGATACCAACACGAGACGCATCACACAACAGTATAGCAGACCTACACTGCAACGTATACTCACTAAATATTTCCAGTTTTAAATTGTTTGCTCGAATTTTAAATAAACACCAGCTAGCCTGCATCCACTGGAAATAAATAGCTTTATTACCTAATCAAAGGGATTTTGTTGTGTTATTACAAATTAAATATTTTCGTCTATTTTGTATGTGGATTCAGATTTGAAAGTGATCTATTGAACTGCCGGTCAATAGACTGCAATTTATTAGATTGCAGGTCAATAGGCTGTGATCTATTGGACCGCCGGTCAGTAGACTGCATTCTATTGGACCGGCAACGTATCCGGCAACTTATTTTAGAAAAAGTAAAATTGATACAAGATTAAAAGATAACTCTCTTATGGTGTTTTTTTTTTTACTATTGTTCTTAAAATTTATCGTCATGGTATGAAAAACTTCTGTAATTTATAATTGTGAACACAAAATGCTTAAAACGGAATTAGGTAATAAAAACAATTATTTAATGCCTTAACAGTCCATAGACCCGAATTTTTTCCCTTGGTGCCGTTGGCCTCGGGCAATAGATCATACTGAGCTGTTCCCTGCACCAAGGGAAAAATATTCGGGTCTATCGACTGCTCAAGCATTAAATAATTATATAATATATATAGTCGGAAATGATTGAAAAGGATTTAACTCATTTAAGTTTCATTCTCCAGAACCGACCAACCAGTTGTAACCAAACATTTACAAGTCTGGAAATGATTTTCATGAATAAAATTTCAATTGATTTTCTAAATCGCACGAACGACTGACTGTAAAAACATGTCTTTAAAAACAAACGTTTCTTTTGTGTAGATTGTACAAACGATTTAATGTATATATAGTCAAATAACCCAGGTACCTGGAAACCAACACACTTTCATACAAATACAATACAAATACAAATATTTTATAAATATCCTTTTTTAATTACTTGTAGAAATATAATTTAAAGTGGTTTTTTTACGCAAATCTTTATTCATCTTCGCTAGCCATGTGTCCGATTCGTTTTTATTCTCATCAGAACAATTTTGTATTTGGCGCCAATCAAAAATCCAATTTCCGGAAATGACTAGGCGGATCTAAGTTGATCCGGGCATTTTGATGGTAATGCGCGTCTCAAAATGGCGGTTGGGAAAATATTTAGATCACATAACACATTTCATTAATTTGGAAGGTGAAAGATTAGTTTAGCTACTTCCAGCATGTCGACGATGAGAAGAAGATCTCAGACAGGTCCTCGGACCGACACGACATACGACATTTATGTTTACATGACTGAAGGAAAATATCCCGATGGCGCAAACGAGAATGCGAGGAGGAACCTGCGAAAACGATCCAAAATGTTCAAGTTGAAAGGCAGTGAAGTGTTTCATGTCTCTACTACAAAGGACAGGTTTGGTAAAGATGTTCAGAGAGAGAGACTTGTTCTAACAGACAATGCTAAAAGGAATGCAGTCATCAGCGAGTTGCATGTGGATGAGAAAGGTAGGTTAACACGAGTTGCAAACCTTTTAAAACATGGCGGATCATGAAGGGCGGAATGAGGACAATGAATATTCATTTCGCGCAATTTTTCTTTGACTCGTGTATATATTTTGTTATTCAATTAATTGAAGTCAAATTATTTGAAATAAATTAATTTAAAACATAATTTATGGTTATTAAATTGAATTTCATTTGACTCGCCAGTAAAAAAAAAATAGTGATAATATTTAGGGGGGGGGGGTGTTTAAATATGATTTATTATAGAAATTATTACGCATTGCTCATTACGAGAAAATGTTTGTTTTTTTTTGGGGGGGGGGGGGGTGTTCCGGCAATGAGTTTGCCAGGGGGTGTCTGAGGCATTTTATTTTTTTTGTTAATTTTTTAATGCAATTTTAAGAAATTTGAATTTTACAGGGTGGGAGTCTGGATCCTCCTGACCCCCCCCCCCCCCCATCTGCTCATGTTACAGTAAATATTATTTATTATTCTAATGTTTTGATTTTTCAGGCAATCACTTAGGAAGGGAAAAAGTATTAAGTGCCTTGACTGAAAAATACTACTTTGTTGGAATGAATAACAAAGTCAGAGAGTATCTTTTGAATTGTTCCTCTTGTCGCTCACGTTTTAAACTGGAAGGATTGTCTGATGGAAGCACATCAGCAGTATCAGATTTGGATGATATGGATGACAACGACTCAAATGCATCCTTTTCTGAGGATGGCAAACTTATCAAATCAGAATGGCCTGCACGTTCGCAAGAGGCACTACATTTCTGGGACATTGTAAGTTTCTATGACTTCATTGTTATGATAAAAACTAGAAACAACGATGTCAAAATTGTTTGTTTTACATGTAAGGAATTTGACAACTTGTGTATTGAACAAACTGATTTCTTTTGATTTTGTTTTCATAGGTGGAATTAAATGTGATGGGTCCTTACGACTGTATAGACAGTAAACATTACATTGTTGTGTTTCTGGATCTGTTCTCCAACTGGCCTGAAGCTTTTGTTGTGGATTCTGTATCCCCATCAGTTGTTACACATCTTTTGTTGAACCTGATTTGCAGGTAACTACGAGGCTTTCATATGGAAACAGATATTAAATTGATTTAAGCATCTGATTAATAAATATCTAAAAGAATCATACTTGACTTGGACACAAGTATTTTTTTGCTGTATAATGTGTTCACATATCAAAAAATTTTGTGCTTTATATATTAAGACGTATGTTAATGAATATTTTGACATTTCAAGAGCATGATTTTAATTAAACTGTCAATTAAGTTATACCTTCTAAAACCTTGTTGAACTGTGGTGGTTGATTAAGATTTTTTGGTTGATTTGTGCAGGTTTGGTTGTATGAAGACGCTGATGATCAGGGAGTCAACAAACTGTGCTAAAGAGGACCTCACACCTTTACAGAAATCACTTGAGAAGTCGGGAATTGACATTAACATAAATCAGTTTTCTTCAGCTCTCTCAGGTGAATTGGGGAAACTTTTCATATGCATGAATTATCCCTCCTTTTTGTGTACTTTTCCAACTGCATCCTTGATTAACCTGTGTGTCATATTATTTATTCAAGTATTTATAAACATGATTAATGAATATAATTGTAGAAAAAATTTGGAAGGAGATGGGAGATAACTTGGATTCATTTACCAAGAATAATGCACACTGGCCGCACTGTTTGGAATTTGCTTTGTTACCACATCGAGTGTCAAGACCAGAGCGTTCCGAGTATACACCAGCTTATATTACCTACGGAAGGTAAATATATACTCTGAAGAGCTAATACATGTAGATTTAATTTACATTGGTTATTAAATTTTACATCAACTTGAACAACTATGGTCAATTGAAAGGTAAATTTTAGACATAAAACTCAACGATTATTTTCTCAGGCACTGCCTTGATGAAGAAATATAAGTTACTCTTATAAAAAGGGGAATAACTCTTTTGTTCAATTCTAAGACAAAAAAATATTCCAATTGAGTTTTCCTCCTTTTCAAAACTGCATGCAGTGTTACATCTCAAAATTCTGGCCTGAGAAAATAGAGTAATTTTTTGTTGACCTAATTTATTTTTCTAAACAGCGATTTCCAGTTCACCGTCTTGCATGCAAAAAGAAAAGACTTTTGATTTAAAGTTCATAGGATTTTAATTTTTCTTCTTAACAGAGAACTAAATTTGCCATCTAGTATGCACAAGGGAGAAGGTGATAACTTTCCTTCAGCTGAGCCACACCTGAGTTTGGAGGATATGACAGCATTGTCAGACAAGTTTCAGTCAGTTTATTCATCCTATGGGAAAAACATTCAAGCATGGAATTCCTGCTCTCAACCATTCTGTGTAATTCCTTCATTAAACTCAAGTGAAACTGTGAAGACACCAGGTAAAAGAGGGAGAAAGAAGAAAAATCCTGCCCCTCCTCCACCCCCGCCAGAGGAACAAGATTCTGATAAAGAGGCTGAGGAGGACATGCCTCCACCTGCTACAGATGTGACCCCAAGAACCACTGGGCGAAAAAGAAAACGCAACATCAGTCGCATCACACGCCTCATTAATGCAGAAGATGATGAAGATGACGAGGATCACCCTCCAAAGCAGGACCCAGATGACAAAGACTACTCTCCCAGTAACAAGATGGTCAAAGTCAATACAGAGCAGGTAAGAAAAAGTGATGTTGAGGAAGGAAAGGGGAGGGAAAGTAATAAGGGAGTGGAAGAATTGGAAAGAGTGAAGTGTAATAAAATGGGTTTGGAAGAGTCAGAGAGTGAATGTAAGGAAAATATAATTCAGATGCATTGACTTACTTTTTCTGTAAGACATTTCAGTGATTTTTTGATATGTGTAAAAGAAGAGCAGCTGTATTTTTTGCTTGTCTTTTGAGGAAAAAATCCAGATGGGATATGCATCTGATTTTAAGAAGATAAAACATTCCTTTATTGATTACCAATCAGAAATTGTAATTAAAACTAGACGAAAAATTATCATGAAATTTAGAATTATATTAATATTCTGATGCATCTCCCATCTTGATTTTTTCAGGATGGGGAACCATCGGATCCCAAAGCTCCTTTGATCATGAAGTTAACACCTCCAACACCAAAGAAGCACATTTGTAATGGATGTGGGAAAGAGTTTTCGCGTTCTGATGTACTTAGGCGCCATATTCGCGAAATGCATGAAGCACACGAGTCCATGATAAACATTTGTCCCGAGTGTGGCATATGCATCAAGAGGAAACATCATTTAGCAAGACACATAAAACAAGTCCACAGTAAAGGTTGTGAGTGCAAAGCTTGTGGGGAAATGTTTGGAAACAAGATTGAACTAAAAGAGCACATTTCAACCGCACATGATGGCTACAATTGTGAGAAATGCAACAGAAACTATACTTCAAAGTCTGGACTCAAGTTTCACATAGCACAGGAGCACGAGCAGAAATACCCTTGTCCTATTTGTGGGAAATCATCTGGGTCTAGTTCAAGCTTTAACAAACATTTGGCTTCACACACTGAAGGATCTGATATTAAATGTCCCCATTGTCGGTACATATTCCCAAATAAAGACACATTTATGGCTCACAGAGAATCCTGTCGAATGTCAAGAGCATACACTTGTAATCAGTGTGGTAAAGGCTTTTCAAGCAAAAATTCATTCCAGCATCATGAAGCCACACATTTTGATGGCAAGTTTCCGTGTCACATTTGTGGAATAAAATTCTCATTCAGTACCAATTTGAACCGTCATATAAGAACAGTTCATGTTGCTAAAGCAGAGGGAGAGGATGTTAAGTCACCTGAATTGTCGGCAGATAAAGAAAGCTCCGATCAAACTGGGAGTGTACCGGAAAACCAGAAAACTGCAAGTGCTGGTAACTTGTTTGAATCTGGAGTTGTTGTACCAGGAATGGATGACACTCAAAACAACAGCCTAAACCAGATAGTTGAAGCTATTAAACTGCAAGTGGAGAGGAGGATATCTTCTGGGTATTGTGGCAATGGTGATATTCCAGGAAAACAGAGTGTGGGGACTGATGCCATGGAGGCAGCAGAGACCACTTCACCTCAGAAACCAGTTGTGTCCAGCAGCAGTAACCAGTTGTCGAGAGAAATAACCACTGTAAGCAAGAATGCAAATATCCAGGTTATTCACCAGCCTGCTTCAACAAAACCAACTTCAACTGGGGTTCAAGAATTTGCTCTTGTTTCAAATGAAAATTCCAAAGGACAAGATATCAATAGTGGGAATATATGGATAGCGCTTCATGAATCTGGAAAACCTGCTAGAAATATTGTTATGAACCAAGCAGCTAATACATACCAGACAGAAAAACCACAAACTGGGGGCATTTCAAATTCAGAAAATGTTCAAGTTGCAAAGAAACCAGTGCCAGTATCTCATAGTGAACAAATATCTCCAGCCGTTGCTATCTCTAATGTACCTGCTACATACCGCATCATATCTGATCAGGTACACCTCAAATCCACACCATCCAGTGTTCCCACTTATAGAGTGATCACTGCTGAAAGAGGCGCACAGCCCAAATCCACAGCAACAGTGCTCCCAAACATATACACAGTGATGACCTCCGATCCAAGCCGAGCCAAGGCCACCAGCCTTCTCCCCAGCACTTACGTAGCAGCAACTTCTGAACAAGTTCAAGTCGCTGTACAGAAGCCACAATCCATCGTCATGACAGCAGGTCAAGGACAGAGCTCTGTACCCTTGACCTACACAGTTCAACAACCAGTGCCAGTAGTTACCAGTATGCAGAAAGTTCCGTCAGGAAGTCGTGACTTGGCTTCTTACATGCAAAAAGTTTTGCCCGACTCTTGCAGCGCAATGCCATCTTCTTTGCTGCAGAAAGTTGAAAGTGGGTCTTATGGAATTGTCACCGAAGAACATTCTTCCCAGGTCTACAGTATTGCAACAACGGACGATGATAGTAAAAACCTAGATGTTACTGCTTATAACGTAATAGTAAAGGAAATAAACGATCCAGTTCAACCAGCTGCAGAGGTTGTACCAAATGCTGGCTTGCATGCTGTACAGAGTTCAGACATTACTGAGGCTGATGGTATAGAAAGTGGGGGAGATTCCTTCTCAGAAGCAACAGCTGACCCTGTCCAAGAGGACGTACAGTTTACATCAGAGCTGACAACCCAGGTGCAGGAAGCTGTAGAGTATGACACAGTGACCACCGACCCAGATATTATCTCACCTGCTAACCCTGATCCCGCCTCAAACTCCTATCCATCACAGTTGGGGGACAGTGATGGCACAGATTACACGATGGTGGTGGATTCGTTACAAACTGGGGAACAGCCAAAGGGGCAGCATTCATCATACACCACAGAAGCTTCGGAAAACGTTGAAAACTTGATGCAACTATCAGACTCGTCACAAATGAATCTGCCTGTTGAAAACCCAAACGAAATGGAGACTTCTGTGAACTCTTAGTCCTAAAATGGAGCTCCTTAAATGAACAGAAAATATGTACATATACAATATATGAAGAATTTAAAACCTTTGTACTGGGATTGAATTTTTCAATTTCAATAGTTTAGAAAATTTTAAATTTGGAAGTGTTTTTTTTTTTTTATTATTATTTTTGGCATTATTTTTACAACTTTTTTTTCTATTCAAGGAAAAATTACACAAACATCAACTTGCTATCTTCCACTTTTTA
Source organism: Magallana angulata (assembly GCF_025612915.1). NCBI lineage: Eukaryota > Metazoa > Mollusca > Bivalvia > Ostreida > Ostreidae > Magallana > Magallana angulata. The sequence goes on along the minus strand of NC_069120.1, from coordinate 24,662,773 downwards.
GCAATACATGTATTTGAGAAATCTTATATGATTTTACTTTAACTATATGTGCAATGTTAAGAGGATGTATATTTTCTCTCAAGTTTTGGTAATATAAAACCATCTGTGTAATCCTCTTTTGTAGAGTTTGTTTGGTCTATGTTACTCTGAAACACAGTTTTACTGAGTACACTATATGCAGCAGTTTTTAAGTTGTATCGGGATGCAATGTGTTTGCATTATTTAAATAGTTTCATTCTATTTGCTTCAATTCATGCAGATCAAGTCTGCAAGTTAATTTGTGATTACGTCAAATTAAGTGTATACCTATATTTCCACTACCAGTGGGTTCACATTTAATAGTAAGATGATTAGGCCAAAATAAAAATTGTTTTGTTTGATGTACTCCGACCAACCCATTACAATTGCCTCTACCCTCCAAAAATTTGTATGATTATCAGATTATCATTGTGCAAGAAAATTTAAGAAAAAAGGCTACCTACATACCTAAACTACCCATCATGGAAAATTTAGGTCAAAGTACACATCAAACATATAAATTATTAATGCTGGCCTTAGATAATGTGTAAATATTTTTTGCACAGACATGTATCAATGGTCATGCAATTTGTAAATGGATATACCACTACAAGCTTATTGTGCCACCATTTATTCATTTTTATTGCGGCACTGAGGATACATTTACTATTAGATTATGGCATCATTTTTATTATTTTAATAACCAATTAATGAAATAAATGTACAAAACCATTTTAATACCTGTACATACAGTATCAACTGTAGACACCATTTTATGTACTCATTGTAGTGTGTTAGTGAATCATGTTGTAAATTAATTGTAAATTTAAGAATTAATTGAAGAAAGCCCTCTTTGAGGAACATTGTACAAGAGTTTACAGCCTTTTACTTGGTACAATCAACTGTATGTTTTACACATTAAAAAATGATCTGATTTTTGTTTTCATTCATAAATTAGACCTAATCTTAACCCGATTTTGGAAATGTGTGTTTGAGGAAATCGTTTATTGACAGAATACATACACAGTTATTATCCTTCTCATTATGTTGCCTACTCCTGTGTTGGAACAGGAGGTACCCTTTTCTAAAGATAGTTTTACCTGGCACCTTAGAAATTTGAAACCTGGATACTGAGTTTGACTATGTAATTTTTTATAACTTCAGAGAAACTACCATAGAGAAATAAATCTATATACTGTGGAATCATTAGATTTCATGGTGGCTCAATTTTCGTGGAATTCATGGGTACCTCTCAACCACGAATTAACATCATTCACAGATTACGGTATTACATTAGAGTTATAAAGTCTTAATTCCTTTTCTTGTAGGTATAAGAAAATACATGAAATTACTTCCCCCATGAACCTACAAAATTTCAGCTGTCCAGGAAAATTAACCCCCACTAATTTTAATGATTTCACAGTATGGAATTAATTTAATGTTCCAAGAATATGGTTACCGTACATTAATTAAGTGAGAGTATAGCTATTGGAGGATAATGCCATTCTATTGAAGAGGGATTGTTCATACCCAATATGAATCCTTAGAAAATACAAAGAAGTTCTAACATTTTATTTTGTATGTAACTATTTGAGGTAATAAACAGATACAGGTCAATGTACTAAGGTCATCCTTTAAAAAAAGGTTGGTTTGGAATTGCTACCTGGGAGTTTCCAGAACCAGGAGGGAGGGGAATTTTTTTCCAAACTGGAAGTTTAGCTAATTCAGGTCAAAAACAAAAATCTCCATAAATAGTAGAAATTAGATGCTACTTTGACAAATGAACTTGTGTGTAAACATTGTATGTTTTTTTTTATAGGGGGGGGGGGGTATTTCAATGAGGTTGGAGGCAATTCCAAACAAACAATTTTATTTTGGCCAAATTATAATTTTTGCACTTGATGAAATATTTTACAAATTTTCAATATGAATACCACTTTAAACCAAAAGGATATCATTTTAACAGTATTCTGCAATAATCCATTCCAGATTCGCATATCTTTCAATATGAATCAAACTGAAGTTGCCAGAAAAATTTTCCACCTTAATGAATAGTCAAAATGTTGTGCACCTTAAAATGTTCAGTAAAGTCAGTTTATGGTAAACCTGCTTGTAGAATTCCCACTGTCTGCAAATTGTCGGTTTCATTCGGATGGGGCACATAAATGTTTATTAGTTTATACATCAGTATTTGGCCTAATGTTGCTGTTCTTAATGACCAATACATTAAATTTTTTGGCCAAAGGACTAGACAGTTGTTGGAGATTTGGTACAAACTCCTGAATCATTTTGTTAATGGATACTCTGTAAACACTGAAATATTTGCCCCGTTTTATTTTGCTTTTTTCGCCCTCATCGTCAGCAGGCAAATTTAGGCCTGGGGAATTCCATTGTCTCAAAATATCTCTCTTTCACCACAACTTTGTTTGGGTGAATGTAAATAGGGGAGAAACCCTTTGCAAATGATGAAGGGCGAAAATAACCCTGTCTACGGTACTATTTTGAATCCTTCTGACGCTGATTTTGAATTTGAAGAATTAGATTCTGTAGAATTTCCTGAAACACAGTACTGTTCTGTAAAGTGTCAAGGAGATGCATTATTTGGAGTTGTAAGATATATATGTAAAAATACTCGTGCACCATTATACTGTTTTGTAGAATATTAAGGAGCTGTTCTACTTGGGGTTGAAAATTTAAACAGTATCGTAGTTTACTAGTACATCCTAGACTTGAAGTGACTAAAGTATTGTACAAATATTCGTAGCATCTTTATGATATTGTGCAGAAATGGAATAAAGGAGTTTCAATGTAATTTTTCAGGAGCTGGATGCGTATTATCAGGCCATCTTCCAGTACAAGAAACACAAGTCCTACCTGCCAGGCTGCCCAGACAATTACAAGAGAGTTTTACGGAAGTCTGCTGTTAGCTACACAGTGTTTGAGGACAAGCTGTTCTATACAACAGACGGAGAACTACGCTATGTTCCAATGACATGGAAAGAGAGACTGTACTATTTGGCCTCGGCCCACATGTCACAGAAAGGTTAAAATGATTTTGTTGCAAGTTCATGTCGGTATTTAAGAATTAACGGAAGCTGAAAATCTTTTTCTTTTAAAATTCTCATACTTTAAAGAACGTAATGAACACTAAGAGTTATTCTTAGTTTTTTATACAGATAAGAAAAGAGAGAGAGTTACCTAAATGTGCACAATAAAAAAGTTTACTGGTAATAAAGCTTGAAAAGCACAAACATCAGAAACTAAGAAGCAAAAATTAAAACAATGCTTTGCTATATCATAGTAATTAGATGATGGGAAAAATGTCTTTTTTTAGGTAAACACATAAATAAGAACAACATGGCACAATGGATGACAGATAAAAAGATTGCTTGGAAAGGTATATCTGTGGACTGCACAGCATTTGCAGCTGCTTGTCCTCACTGCACTCTTGGTGAAAGGAAATCGGAACCCATTAGCAAGCAGTCCTTCAAAGATGTAATCAAAAATATATAACATTTCTTTTTCTTATTGAATATCATACAGTAACAGAATTTATACAACAGGTATTCGGCTGGTTTGCAATTTGAAGAAATCAATGTTAGACATTTAATGTTTACCATTTATTGTTATTTGTAATTAAGGTAAAAAAAAAATGTATATTATTTACTTTGGGAGAAATAGGTTTTCTCATCATGTTTTGTTTTTGTATATTTTATATTATGCCCCCCTTCGAAGAAGGGAGGCATATTGCTTTGCTGCTGTCTGTCGGTCGGTCCACCATCAGTTTCCGTTCATTTTCTTAGCAGAGGATGAACATATTGAAATGAAATTTGGTATACAGGTTTATTAGGATAATATCTAGGTCAAGTTCGATATTGGGTACGATCGAGCCATTTTTGACAGAGTTATGGTCCTTGGACGTAGAAAAATTCCAGTTATTTGCAGTTTCCGCTCATTTTCTTCGCAGGGAATGAATATATTGAAATGAAATTTGGTATACAGGTTTATTATGATAATATCTAGGTCAATTTGATATTGGGTACAATTTAGCCATTTTCAACAGAGTTATGGCCCTTGGACTAAGAAAAATTACAAATATAAATTTACAGTTTACGTTCATTTTCTTTATGAATGTTTCCCAGGTAGGGGGGCATAAGTGTTTCACAAACATCTCTTGTTTACCTGTAAGTTTTAAAAACGCTCTATTTACAGGACCCAGTTCTAAAGATGGCTGAAGATAACTACAGTCTGCTGCTGAACTACCTTCAGAAGCAGACGTTTCCCTCGACCACTCCTCAGTCCCAGAAAGACACAGTTACTAGCATTGCAAAAAACTTTGTGATTCAAAAAGGAGTGCTGTATCACAAAAAAGGGAAAATGGGAGACTTGAGATGTCTGGAAGTAGGGACCAAGGACAGGAAAGTAGCCATGCAGGCTGCTCATGTTAGCAATGGTATGGAAAAAAATAACTCATAATTTTTTATTAAAGATTTGTTAAGATGATCGCTTCATTGACTTAATCTTAATAAATACTTACAGAATTTATACCCAAATAAACTGGGATGGAACAGTTTACTCTTAATTATAAAACGCTTTGCAGTTTATAAAGCATAAGTGTTCAAGTCAGTTTTAAATATACAAAAAAATCTGTATCTATTGAATTTGGTCCTATATTTCAAATAAAAATACATGTACATGTCAATTTCATTGTCATTGACTGTTGTATGCATTGTGGATGAAGCTCCAGTATTCATTTAAGAAATAAACAGCAATTTAAAAAGTTCACAGGGATATGAAGTTGGTTGGTCACGTGATCAAATCCTGTGAGGTCTGAAGGGCTTCTCAGTAGATTTGATCACATACCAACCAACCTCATATCCTGGTGAACTTTTTAACATTACTGTTTATTACTTATATTTACGTTTGAAAAAGACAAATCGTTCAGAACTGTTAAAATTACCGAGATTTTATGTTTACCATAATCCAAGCGATAAGCGCGTGCTATAATCATTGTGACGTCACAAAAAAGTTCATACAGAATTGAACATTTTTGCTATTCTATAGGTTCATATAAGGAAACATATTTGCAAATGTAAATATTGTACATTAAACAGAAGAACATTGTCCGGTATATTTCCAGATGAACACTTTGGACCAGGAGACACATTTTCCAGGTTGTCAGATAAGTTTGTGTGGAATCGCATGGGTGAAAGTGTCAACAATTTTATTGCTGGCTGTTGTAAGAAAAAAGATGAGGAATATGCAACCCCAAGAACACTTATTAATAGGAATGTGGATTTCTTCAACAAACAGTTTCTAAATGGGGTAAAAAAAAATTTTTTTACTTCTGTTGATTGGTTGATTTTTTTTATCCATGTATTTATGTACTCAACAATTTTTTAACTTGTTCTTCAAAAGGTGGTAGACAAAATTTTGGTTCAAGGGAAAGAAAAATATTCCAAACCTGTTATACAGGACTTGCTAGATCACATTAAAGAGGAACCAAACAGTCCAGTAAAGGAAGAGGAAGCAGTGGAGATGGGAGAGAAAAATGAAGAAAATGAAAAGCAGGAAGGGAATACGTCAGGAGAGAAAAGTGAAGTAAAGGAAACACAGGAAGGCAATGAGAATCAGAAAGTAAAGGAAACACAGGAAGGCAATGAGAATCAGAAAGTAAAGGAAACACAGGAAGGCAATGAGAATCAGAAAGTAAAGGAAACACAGGAAGGCAATGAGAATCAGAAATGCCAAGAAAAGACAGATAAAGCTGGAGAGACAGAAGAGAAAACTGAAGAAACAGAGAAGCAGAAAAAGAGTACTACTCAGAATCAAACTCTATGTAAGGAACAGAGCCCCACGAATAGAAAAATCACTTCTACTAAGAGCTTTACCAGAGGCCCCGAGAAGGAAACAGAGGCACATGGTTTGGATACCATGATAACCACGACAGTTGGGAATGTGATGAAGACTGGAATAATGAGTGACAGAGTCACAAGGACTGCTGTCAGTTCAATCATTCCGCCTGAAGAACTAGAAGAAGAAGAAGAAGAAGAAGAAGAGGAAGAAGCCATGCAAACTGAAACATTGACTGAGGTGGTTCCCAAAATCGAGGATGTTTCAGGGTCTTCATCTACCGGTATGTCTTTTGGTTTCAAGGAAAATGGGGATACATGAGTAAGCAATAGGTCATGATACTTTTAGATTTAAAATCCACTTATGCTGATTGTCATATCGCAAAGATATCTGTACTCTGTGTATTTGTTGTCAACTTGTATTGCAAGTAGCTTGTTCTTAAATTAGCAGGTAGGTAAGAAGCAGCAACAATGCGCTATAGTAATATAACTGGTACTGGTAAATTTTATGTATGTATGTTTAAAATATTACAAGAGAATATTATTAATGTGTTTCCATTCAGGTGTTAAAGAAGAAAAAAAAGGAAAAGCCATTCATTTGGTTTGTGAATACTGTGGGATGATATTCAAGGGACACAACAAATATAAAAGTTAGTTACGTTTTTCATTGTTGCTTTCTATGTGATTCTCTTTATGCTGATGATGACGTTGAGATTATTTCTATGGTTATCAAAATTTTATTCTATTTTCTAGTACACATGTATGGCCACACTGGTGTTAAACCTTACCCGTGTACCTTGTGTGATAAATCCTTTACTCTGAAGAAAACACTCAAATTCCATCTTGGCAAACATGCTGGTCAGAAACCATTCCTGTAAGTGTTTTTTTTTAGCTCACCTGAGCTGAAAGCTCAAGTGAGCTATTCTGATCACATTTTGTCCGTCGTCCGTCTGTCCGTCCGTCTGTCCGTCTGTCCGTCTGTAAACTTTTTACATTTTGAACTTCTTCTCTAAAACCGCTTATCCAATTTCAACCAAATTTGGCACAAATCATCCTTATGGGAGGGCGAATATAAATTGCAGAAATAAAAGTTTGATCTGTATTCAAAGCGGAGAAAACCTTGAAACTGTAGAAAAAGGGGGGTGCATTTTTAAAAATCTTCTTCTCAAGAACTACCGAGGCAAATTCAACATAGTTTAGCATAAATTATCCTTATGGGAAGGAAAATATAAATTGCAAAAATTAAGTGGAAATTTTGTTTCAAATCTGAGTTATTACGAAAATAATAATAAAGGAAATGCGTGTTTCAATCAGTTTAATAGCTTCGGGTTCGGCATCCGGTAAAATGATTCCATACTTCTAAAACGAGGTTCTTTGTTTAAAGCAGCCATGCCATTATACGAAAAAGGGTCGATCTGACTATGATGAATTTGCTTGTTGTGCAACAGTTCGCGTATGAAGGGAAATTTTGAAACATACAAAATATATTGGTGCCGATTTTGTGAAGTAAATTGAGGCTAAATATTTCAATGCGTTGACAGTTTTCACACATGACGTTGGTGTTAGCTTGTTCTGATTTTCGTTTCGTTCTCATTATGCTTTGTAACCTGGAAACTATCGTCTGTATTTCGTGATTTTTACGTATCAAATCAAACAGAGACTTCGGTAAATCAATTAACTGTTTACCTGCGCAAATTAAGCAAAATCGGATGTAGGGGACGGGTACTGAAATACAATTCATTCTATCGGTAATTCGGCATTATCTTTTGCGTAATGGTACATGTAGATTAATGCAATAGGTTTTGTTGAGATGCTCGGCATTTTTTCGAGTTTATTCAGTTTAAATAGAGTTTGATATCGCTGACGGAAATATGTAGGTATATACATGTATATATATATATGATTCATTTCGAAAAAATAAATTGTGTTCTTTATTTGTTATACATGTAGTGCATGTTTCTTGTGTTCAATTTCTATTTACTAACCATATTTGAGTGTTAAGCTTCGAATTATAAGCAAGATACAGCGATTTGCTCACAGTTCTATGTTTGTACACAGATCTTAAAAACTAAAGCTTAAAAAAGTAAAATATTTGTCAATATTTATTAAGAAAATTTTCAAAGTCTGTTCTTCCAGAAACCAACTTTAACAACTTATTGTATTGTAAACTTAACCTTTTTAGCTCACCTGAGGGTGGGGCCACAATGGGGGGTCGAAGTTTAACAAATGAATATATAGAATAAATCTTTAAAAATCTTCTCCTCAGAAACTAATCAGCCAGGAAAGCTGAAACTTGTGTGAAAGCATCATCAGGTAATGTAGATACAAATTTGTGAAAATCATGATCCCCGGAGGTAGGGTTGGACCACAATGAAGGATCGAAGTTTTACATAGGAATATATAGAATAAATCTTTAAAAATCTTCTTCTCAGAAACTAATCGGCCAGGAAAGCTGACACTTGTGTGGAAGGATCCTCAGGTAGTGTAGATTCAAAGTTGTGAAAATCATGACCCCCGGAGTACGGTGAGGCCACAATGGGGGATCGAAGTTTAACATAGGAATATATAGAGTAAATCTTTAAAAATCTTCTTCTCAGAAACTAATCAGCCAGGAAAGCTGAAACTTGTGTGAAAGCATCCTCAGGTAGTGTAGATTCATAGTTGTGAAAATCATGGCCCCCGGGGGTAGGTTTTGGGCCACAATGGGGGATTGAAGTTTAAAATAGGAATATATAGAGTAAATCTTTAAAAATCTTCTTCTTAGAAACTAATCAGCCAGGAAAGCTGACACTTTTGTGGATGCATCCTCAGGTAGTGTAAATTCATAGTTGTGAAAATCATGACCCCCGGGGGAAGGGTGGGGCCACAATGGGGGATCGAAGTTAAACATAGGAATATATAGAGTAAATCTTTAAAAATCTTCTTCTCAGAAACTAATCAGCCGGCAATGCTGAAACTTCTTTTGAAGCATCCTCAGGTAGTGTTGATTCAAAGTTGTGAAAATAATAACCCATGGGGGTAGAATGGGGCCACAATGGGGGGTCGAAGTTTAACATATGATTAAATAGAGTAAATCTTTAAAAATCTTCTTCTCAGAAACTAATTAGCCAGGAAAGCTGAAACTTGTGTGGAAGCATCCTCAGGTAGTGTAGATTCAAATTTGTGAAAATCATAACCCTGGGGGTAGGTTTGGGCCACAATGGGAGGTCGATGTTTTAGATAGGAATAAACAGAGTAAATCTTTAAAAATCTTCTTCTCAGAAACTAATCAGCCAGGAAAGCTGAAACGTGTGTGAAAGCATCCTCAGGTAGTGTAGATTCATGGTTGTGAAAATCATGATCCCCAGGGGTAGGGTGGGGCCACAATGGGGGGGTCAAAATTTAACAAAGGAATATATAGGGTAAATCTTTAAAAATCTTCTCAGAAACTAATCAGCCAGATGTTTCTTTATAATTGTTAAGACTTTGGCCCCAGGACAATTCTTTGGCCTCCCGAGAAGGTTCATAGTTTGATGTACGTTTATATCTAATATATAAACTATTGTTAAGGAGAACTGTTGTTTTGAGAACTGCAATACTCAACATATGATAAGACTATAAAATCATCTTGTTAGAAAAGGGACTAATGATTATAAACATAAGAATATCCAGGGGAAAATGGATTTTATTTATACAGGATCTACATGTATTATTGTACATTGTCCAGATAGTTTGTATTATGACTCCATTAAGCTGATTTTATCATACCTATTGTTCCTCAGGTGAGCGATGTGGCCCATGGGCCTCTTGTTTTTAATAAGCATTTTGATTTAATATATTTTTTAGGTACCGGTAGAACAAATTTCCAATGAAAGTATTTACGTTTGACAAGTGGCATATTTACTTTTGTATATGTGTACCTTTTTTTCCTTTCAATTAGCCTTTATTACATGTACCATAATACGTATACATGTATATGCAAATTATTGAACTTTAAATTATGATTTACAATTACACATGTATCATTTCAATGCTAGTGTTAATATGCATCTTGTTTATTGAGAAATGCTAACCAAGTTGAATATATACCCCATCTCTCTCTCTCTCTCTCTCTCTCTCCATTTGATACAAGAAATATAAGATATAAGGTTTTCAACAAAATATCCATCCTATCATTATTTGATTCGATTCATTATTTTACAGGTGCAATATTTGTGGCAAAAGATTTCATGTTCCCAATAGCCTGCGCTCTCATCTACAGATTCATGCCAAGGGAGGCAACAACATCCATTATTGCAAGCTCTGTAACAGGGAGTTTGCCACAGATGCTAGGTTTGAGAAGCACCTGAAGTTTAAACATCCCCCAGAGGAAGAAGAGCATCTCTGCTCTCAGTGTGGGAAGAAGTTCTGCAGCCGCAGTAAGAATTTTTAACAAGCACCTTATTACATGTATATGAAAAAGCTGTCTTGATTCTTGAATTATTTCTCAAAAGATATAAAGAGAGACCAAAACAGGTGTGGAAAATGTACAAGAAAACAAAATTATCTCTATAAAGTAATGAAATAATATTACCATGTAAAGATAAAAAGGAGAATAATTTCTGACAATTTATTTGTTTATTTATTTGATGTTACCATATTTTATTTCAGAGAGTTTAAAGCGTCACGAAAAGTCTGCTCATGATGCAGTGAAAAGTCATTTTTGCAAGGTTTGTGAAAGAGGTTTCTTCAGAAAAGAATACCTAAATCGCCATATGCAACAGCACGAATTACAAACAGAAGGAGGAACAAAGAAAGTGAAATCTCTAGTTATAAGGAAGCCGAAAGCCTTGCAGAACAAGAAACCAACAACAAAAACAGTTGAAAAAACCGAACCCGGAAACATCATCATTCAGACCGTACAAGAAGGGGAAAACCCATCCATTTCCAATGTGGTCGGTAACATCCGGATTGAAGTGGAGCCCGGTCAGGTGGAGGAGTACTTCATCCACGAAGGTGACGGCTCCACAGAGAACATGTATTACGCGGTGGAAACTAACGAGGTGGATCAGGAGGGTGGCGGCAGCACGCTGGTGTACAGCTTTCCTTCTGTCCAGTATGAGATCGAGTGTCCGGACGGACAGCTCAATCAGGAGGCCTTGTCTGCCATCACCATGTTGGCTCAAGCTTCCAGTCAACAAAATGTCTAAGTGCCAGATCTACGTTTTAGTTGGATTGGACTCAGATTTTTTTTTTTAATAAAATCGTCAGTGAAAATTTGTGTACATGTATATTCACTTAAGTTTTCTTTAAGACTTATAAAAATAATTTTTGGAAATACACACACCATATAAAAAAGATAACGTTTACTGAATCATTTTTGTACAGTTAAATATGTTGTTTTACTATTACATGTATCCATTTTTTTTGTTGCATTTTGAATTGAAATATAAGTACAATGAATGTTTCCGTTTATTTCTGTAAAGCTGTTGAAGGTGAGAGACAAAATGATTTTTGGTTTATATAACTGACAAAAGGTTTGATGTAGTACATGTATTGTATTTGTGCTCAGCAGCATTATAGGTCATGTGCTATACATCTTTAAATCAAGATCTATTGTAAAACTGTTGGATGTGCTATTGATAGGAATCTGATTATATTAATGCTAAACCATTTCTGTGTACTTGTAACATTCAATGATTGACAATCATTATACTTATATATATATGTAAGTTGAGGCTCTACAAAATACTTTTTTGAACCAATTGTTTGGCATTCTTTTGAAATTCATTCTTATTTAGTATTTTTTTTGTTTCAATGATAATTACATCATGAGTATTCAAGCCAATCAACTTTTTTTCTATAATGAATGTGATATCTTTTCCAAAAATGTAAATATGGTACCTTATAAAAGATTTTATAGGTTGCTTGATATGTACATTACATTAAGGGTCATCCACTTCCTGGAACTATACTATTTATGATATGGTAATCTATTAAATAGGGTAACTGTTGATATATACCGGTACCTCTTGTGTAATAGCACAGTGGATATGGCATCAGACAATGGACCTGCGGATCACATGTTCCACATAAAAAGCAGTTGTGTTAACTTGCAGGTTACAAATATTTTGTAAAATCCCAAAGGTGTGGAGGACCCTTGATTATGCAAAATATATAAATGAATGTATTCTCAGCCTGGGGTGGAATTCCACTGTTGTTAGCTCCTTGCAGCTCTTTCACACTTGTTTGGTTTTTTTTTTTATCAACTCTTAGAATGTAAATCAGTTATTATGGTTACTGAGATTCACTGGGGTTTATACTTATTAATCAAATCCCTCTGTGATCCTTAATAGTGGACATTGAGCCAACAAGTAAATGCATGAAACTTACAATGCCTCTTTGTATGCTTTATTGGCTCTGGTCGGTTATTGTATCCAAAGTATGTTGGTACATGTAATATGCAGGTAATTATGAATAAATGTTACTTTCCAATTTTTGTTGTTTATGTGTGGTCATCTCACTTATTGCATTCAATGGAGCAATAGAAAAGCTAGGAATTTGCAAAACAGCAAAATCTTGAGAACCATTTGCATCTTCACTCTTGTGTAGAATTATACTTTTTGGACATATCCCAAGATCTGCAATGCCTCAATGGGCCAATCTTACAACCCTAGGCCTCAATGTATTAAAGATAACTAAATTGTAGATTGAACTATGAATAATTATAAAAAGTGAAAGAATTGGATGTAAATATAAAGATATGAGGATGCTTTCATATAGTAAAACAACTAAATGTAACATTGTATATCTTTAGAAGGAGACCTTTTAACAATTTTCCTATACATTTCTATTGAGAAGTTTGATCCCTCGTTGAGTCCCAGTATTAGCCCGGTGATCACGTTTTAACCATTTAGAGACTAGAGTGCTTGCATAGTAATTTCACTGTGATGTTCTTGAAGATTTAAAAAAAACCATTTTCTCTTAATGCTTCTACAATGAAATTTGAACTCCTATTAGTGACTTAGTATTGGCCCGATGTCAAGGTTTAAACAATTTAGAATTTACACTATCTTAGGATGGTTGCATAGTGATCTCATAAATTGTTGCATTGTATGTTTCTATGTTAAACTTTTAACCCCCTCTTGGGGCCCCAGAATTAATTCGGGGGTTGTGATTAAGAATCTTCACTAAACATACAAACGTTGATGCAAATGTTGGCATTTCTGGTGCAGTTGTTATGGAGGAGAATTATTTTTAAGTCATAGACCTTATTTTCACTGTTGCGATATTATCTCCCTTTTAAAAACAGCATTTATTTTAAGACTTTTAAATCCCCTTCCCTTAAGGATTCTGCGTATCAAGTTTGATTAAATTTTGTCCAGTGGTTCTAGAGAAGTGTAAAAAAAGGAAAACGTTTACAAACAGACGGATGGCGGACAACAGGTGATCAGAAAAGCTTACTTGGACTTTCGATTCAGGTGAGCCAAAAATTTGACAGTTTATTGATATGTTTAGCCACATAGGGTTCTATGTGCGCGATGGGTCCCAACCTTTTGAGTTAGAGTGATAAATTTATAATATATAGATGACCATCAAAAGACACCTGATCCAAAAACCCTAACTTCCTTCAGCATCTGAAACATTTGGCTCAGATTCAGCTTTCAGGTTTAGATCACAGGGAAACTAACGTTTTTTGATCGTCTCAAGCCACGGTCCGGTGTCCGCGTAGCTCTCTCTTACCAAATTGGAGTGGATCATACATGTTTGCCTTGGTGTGCGAAGATTATGTTTTTAATAGGCCCTGTCAAGTTCAAGTTCTTTATTCCAAGAGACAAATATCTCATTCTGAGGTTATACATGTGAACATATACATATTAAATGCAGTAAGACATACAAAGTGTACATACTAGTAATCAATTTTGATTATTCACATTAAGAGTTCGATGCTTGTTTGCATAATATTAATAACTGTCATTATTAATAGCTGAATAAAGGAAGAACAATTAGAAGTCATGCTGACAATAGCCAGAATATGATAAATTTCACTAAGACAAGGACATTTTAATAGAGAATAATAAGTTCAGCGATGTTTTTAAATATGGAGTTCATGGGGCTTAACAAAAGACATCTTATAAAGCAAGTACGAAACGAATAACAGTTTTTCTAAACAATTAATTACTTTGACCACTTATATATTTCATAAGTTGTTTTCAAGACAGACACAAATTATTAGAAATTGGAAAAAATTGTTTATGAAGTCAGGTTACTGAATATTTATCCAACTTGAAGTGTCATTTAACTAGAAAAACCAGCATTTATAAAATGAGATTTGCAGTGGGTCCCCCCCCCCCCCCACCCCCGGTTCCAACGCATATGCCTCGAACAAGTTTTTTGAGACGAAATTTACATTGGATGTGTTTTCAATCTTTTGGGATGTGTGATGGGAGTTGGTTATGGTAAATGTATTACAACTATAATTATGAATTTGTGAGGAAAATGTGTCTTTATTAATCTTGTTTTTATTTCTACCTAACGACTACATTTTACGGAGAAAAGTCTTAAAGAACCTATTATAAATATTGCCTTTTACGGGAAACTTTTAATGCATGATGCCATCCCCATCAAAGTCTTAATTAACAATTTTGCATCCTCGTATCCATTCATATTTTTCCCGCCATAGACTGCCCGATATAGAATTCCAATCCCGATTCATTCACAGGGGCTTGGTTGTTGGATAGTGAAGTTCTTAATTATTTGTTCCCGAAAAATTGATTAAGATTGGTAATCTTAGATATATTTCTGTGTATTGCATTAAATAAATACACTGAAACCCCCCGTTTCAGACATGTTAAAAAAGTGTATTCAATGTACATTAAAAAAAGTTTTTTTATGTACATTGAATACACTTTTTTAACATGACTGAAACGGGGGCTTTCAGTGAATTTATGTATTGGATACACAGATATACACATAAGATTACCATTTTAAATCAATTTTTTCTTCGGGAATAAATAATTAGGAAAGTCACTATCCAACAACCAAGCCCCTGTGGATTCATTTTGTGTTAAAAAAGAGGTTTCCTCGCATAATTAATTATCTCACAGAGTATTTTCCTGACATTTATCTGTTATAACTATCACAAAATTCGACACAAAACGGTTAATATATAGGCGAAGTTATATTACTCTTCTTGTATGAATAAGAGTACGAATTAACTATAGTTATATTTGCGTTCCTTGCATCTTTTAAACGCTTTACTTAACAACATTTTTTGGTTGCTATAATCAGCGTCAGTGAGACAACGATTGCATTCCAAACAAATCGCCAGACAACAGAAACTGCTAAAACTAGGGGAGAATTGTTCGCCGTGTTTGGCGTGAATTAACATACTAGGCATTAAAAATGGTAAGTTTAATCAAGTATATTTGAAATACAAAGTTTATATCGGCACTGTGCTATAATGTAATGGTTAACCTTATGAAATTCAAAAGACATTGACATTTTTTGTGTAATTCATTCATGAATTGTAATGTTCAATATTTACAAATTTTAAACAATCAGCAACTTCATCATTGGTTTTCTTTAGATGCTCTCAAGGGCAAAGCCGGCCATTGGGCCCGGCTCAACAACACCAGCTAAAGAAAATAAGAAAAAGAAGCAAGTTCCAAAAGTTGAAGACTTTTTGAACATGAGAGACTATACAGGGGCAATTACCCTTTTAGAGGTAATCCTATAACATAATTAATTTGGTTAATTATTTAAAATCATTTATTCAGGGTTTTTTTATTTTACAGACTTTCCCCGATGTAAATATTTACATTTATAATGATTAAGTCATGTATATCTCTTGTATACAACAAATGACATTCGTATATGGCATGCACTGGGCATAGTACATATATATAACACAGAATTTGATAAGATCTATTTAACAATTTTTTTCAAACCATGGGTTATGCTTTAATATATTAAAATACAATATTTTTCATCATTTAATTTCATTGGCAGAAAGTACATCATGTGACATTCACCCTTTTACGATATCGATGCAAAAGGCATATGTGGAATTTGATATTAAAGGATTTGGCAGTATTAACTGAAATCGTTATTGCAAATACTAAATGTCTGGGAAATTATTAAAATGCATTATACTGAAAATGATGATTAGCAAAATATTCTTTAATAATATTCTGTTAAAACTATAGGTTGCACTACAGTATTAAATTCTACTATATATTCTTACCAAAATTGCACAACTTTACATACAGATTAAAAATTCAAAACGAACTTCTGGAAAAAATCCTCTTGACAACTTTTTAAACAACGCTTCATTTACAAGTTTCTAGCAAAATACACACGTGCATCCAGCAAGGCGTGCGACTTTGTTTACATCGAAGTTACACATGTGCTTGAAAATCAAGCCCGGGACTTTTCACCCCCCTCCAGAAACAACGCGCATCAAAAATTCAAATGACCTCGCATTATTACAAAACTGGGATAGTTAGACCTCTTACACATTGTTTTTCATCTCATACAAAAAATCAGCTCCTGTCTCGGGCGGAACCGCCCCGAATTCAAAGGAAAATTCGGGAATTATTTTGGCTCAGCCATGTTTTGACGTGAACCTTCAGTGAAATACTGTTATGACACCTATAATCTCAGACACAAAAAGTGAAATGGATTGTTATTACTTTCTGTGTGTTCTGTTGATATCATTTTACATGGGGCAATAAAACCACCTATCGGCCTACAATGAAGTCCATAACTGTATATATCATTAACTTTTTAAATGATATTTCAGTTCAACAGAAACAGTGGAAAAGGTAACGATGAAACTGATCTATGGATCGCATACTGTGCATTTCATCTTGGGGATTACAAAAGATCTATGGAGGTCAGTATAGTTAGTTTGAAGAATATTCAGCAATCTATAAACTGAAATGTTATATAGGTTTCTGGTTTACTTATCTAATAAAATATAGAAATTTATATTACAAAAACTAAATCAGCAGCATATTTATGGCAAAGAAAGTTTTGAGTACGATGTGTACCTATTGTTTGTTTTCCTACTGCTGTTCATTTTTTTGTTATGCTCTTATTGTTCTGACACCCCCAGGAATTTGAGAGAATGACAAGACGGGATGGCTGTCACCCAGACGTGTGGACAAACCTGGCCTGCTGCTATTTCTTTCTTGGAATGTACCCTGAAGCTGACACAGCTTGCGCAAAAGGTAAAGGACTCAAAGTGTTTGTTTGATCCAGTTGGGATTAGCTGTTTAATGAAAAATTACCGGTATATACTTTTGTTAGTTGTTAAGTGAGAAAACTGAGAAAAGAAGTTCAATTTGTACTAAGATGGTGAACTTCAATTTTCATGGATTTTGTGATAAATCTAGATTAGAAATATTACAATAATCTTTAGTTTATTAGTAGGACCATGCATTTTCCACAAATTATTAAATCTATCAAAATTGATGCCTAGGAATATCACAGTAAATGTCAATAAGAGGGTTTTATGGTAGTGTGGTTAGTGTGTTGGTTTTGTTTTTTGTTTGGGAGGGGGGAGGGAAGGTAACCACCACCCTGAAAATTTTATTGAAATGATTTTTTTCATATAGGTCCCAAAAGTAAGCTTCAGAATCGATTACTGTTTCATCTGTCTCACAAATTTGGGGATGAGAAAAGGTTGATGGGCCACCATCAAAGCCTGCAGGATGTGATTGAGGACCAACTTTCACTAGCCTCCATACATTACTTACGGAGTCATTACCAGGAGGCCATAGACATATACAAACGGATACTGTTAGACAACAGGTAGGCTTTGATATACATGTATAATGCTATTGCCATGGACCATGGTACTATACTTTTGAATTTATTTTATATTTACTCATTTCAAATTTCCATTATAATGCACAATGCTTTGCATTCTCTTATATACTTGAACATAGGATGTATCACTTTCAATGCTACATTCATTCTTATGTTTTATGTACATACATGTAAATCTAATTTGTATAATTATGTTGAGATTTTTTTGTACAATAAAGCTGTTTTGTTGTTTCAGAGACTTTTTGGCACTGAATGTATATGTGGCTCTGTGCTATTACAAATTAGACTACTATGATGTGTCACAGGTAAGGCAATCAGCCTAAATGTGTTATTTACCTATGTTGCAAAGATACAAGGTTGAGAATATCTGTTCTTTGTTAGTCTGTCTGTTTACAGGAAGTAATACATATATATTAATAAATCTATAGACATATACATGTACATGTTAATACATGATGTATTAACTGTCCTCCATAATGAGTTACCTTAAAAGTTTAATTACATTGGTACTGGTAAATGATATTTTAGGGTCAGTATCATCCAATGAGTTCAAGGTCAAATTAATTACAATACAATGTAGTTACAATGAGATCATGTTCTAGAGAAAGTTATTTTTGATAGGATTTCATAAATTGGAAATGAATTTGATATCAGTGGGTAAAATATACTGGTAATTTTTAACAACCAAAAAATATTTTTGGGATTTAGAATTTGATTGTTTTTTATCAAATACTTGCTTGTTTATTTATAGGGATAACAATCAAATGAACCATGCAGTTAATCATATCAAAATACTTGACCCCATGCCATATTGTATGTTATTATTTTGACAAGTATGCTCTATTTAGAGTCACAGATTTACTTAAAATGTGCTTGAAATATTCTGTTTACTATATAAACTACTTACATTGTTTGTTTTATATTTTGTGTAGGAAGTTCTAGCAGTTTATCTCCAGCAATATCCAGATAGTGCTATTGCTCTGAATCTCAAGGCCTGTAATCATTTCAGACTTTACAATGGGAAGGCTGCAGAGGTAAACAAAAAAGAAAAACAAAAGAATGGCACTATATGTGGTTTATAGGAGTTGTGCAATTTCATCTGCAAAAGTTGGAAAATTTTGTAATTTGTATTAATTTGCACTGTTCAAATACATGTAGCAATATGTGTATAAAGCTAATTTTGTCAATTTTAGGCAGAATTGAAAAGTCTTCAGGAGATGTCCTCACCTTCTTTTGTATTTGCCAGAGATCTCATCAAACACAACTTGGTAAGCTAACTAGATTTAAGTATAAATATCAGATAAAATCATCATGTACCAGTAGTTATACATTACACTTAACTGTTTGTGAATAATTATAGCTAAAATTTCTTTTTAGTTGGTATATATATTGGGGAATTTTTTTTTTATCATGATCATGGTAAATGATCATTCTTTTATATACATCAAAAGTACACGCATCTATTTTAAGATTTAATTGGGTATATACCGGTACATGTATATATAAAAGCCTTTGACAATATTTTATCATATCTTCATCTGATATGATACATGTACAGGTATGTTGACTTTATATTTTATTATATAGGTGGTGTTCCGAGGAGGTGAAGGGGCTTTACAAGTTTTACCTCCCCTTATTGATGTTTTACCAGAGGCTAGGCTGAACTTAGTCATCTACTACCTTAAACAAGGTATGTATTAAGTAAGCTGCACCTAGGCTGAAATGTAAATACTGGTACAAGTATTGATATGATGGACAAGGAAATTTGCTGTATTGTGATACATGAACTGTAATAATTGGATTGATAATCATTGGATTGTTTCTCTTTTCTCAGATGACATAGCAGAGGCCTACAATCTGATAAAAGATCTGGAACCCACCACTCCCCAGGAGTACATTCTGAAGGGTGTGGTCAATGCAGCCTTAGGTCAAGAGCAAGGATCTGTAAGTTGAATAGGTTATTCAGTGGGGGAATGGGAATTGGCACCAATAATTAAAAATTCCCATGTTTGAAGATTTCTATTAAATTTTTAGAATATTAGCTAAATTTGAAAGTACATGTATGCTTGAAAATATTTTTGTTTTTAATTATTTTTTTTTTTATTATTTTTTGTCTTTTTTTTGCAGAGGGAACATCTCAAAATAGCTCAACAGTATTTCCAACTTGTTGGGGGTTCAGCTAGTGAATGTGGTATGTATTCATTTTTAGAGAAAGAGAGTCTTTGTGTATTATCCCTGTGCATTTTACAAGTATCTTCATTACATGTTACTTGTCTTTCTTGAATTACATATTATCCTAAATGAACAGTGGTATGCTTTTCTTCCATTCTCAGTTTCATTTGTTATTATTGATGTATAATAAGGATTCTAGTTAGGATATTTGTACGGACTGTATTAGTGGTGTAATAACATGTATCTGACCTGGCAAAAGATCGAATTGTTACTTACTTACAAAGCTCTTACTTTCTTCTGGACAGATACTATTCCTGGTCGTCAGTGCATGTCTTCATGTTTCTTTCTGTTAAAGCAGTTTGAAGATGTGTTAATATATCTGAACTCTATCAAGGCGAGTATAAATATTGTATGTATTATGAAAATGGTACAATGCATCTTAATAGCTATCAAAGTTCTACATAAAAACTGGCTTCTGAAGGTACATGTATGTGTTGTTTTTATGACGATGTCTATCTGTTTACAGAGTTATTTCTACAATGACGACAGTTTCAACTTCAACTATGCTCAAGCTAAGGCTGCAGTGGGAAACTTCAAGGAATCAGAAGAGGTTTGTAACATCAGATCAGAAAAATAGAAGTAAATTTAGTTTCATAAGTTAATCTCATCGTCCCTTCGAAAAGGATACAAGCAATTTTTGGAATTTTCATGTAATTTTTCTTGATGTGTTCCATTAACATAGTCACTGGGATTAAGTACAATGCATCGTGCAGAAATGAAAAGATGTGAAATTTTATTAATAAGGCACAAAGCAACTTAACTACTATAAATATCAGCTGTTTTTTGTTGTTGAGAATTTAAATCTTCATCCTAGAGATTGGTTGCATTTTAGGTGTTCTTGTTGATCCAGAGTGAGAAGATTAAAAATGACTACACATATCTGAGTTGGCTTGCCAGGGTTTGTAAGTACTTTGAAAGGGGGGATTGCTGGTTTGAGAGGGGGTGGGGGTAAAGTAATTCATTGTTGACCAAAAAAAGTAGAGTGGAATACTGATTTTCATGTGCAAAAATGTTGATGCATACGCTAATAGATCTATTTGAGTATTATCAATGTACTGTACATACGTTTCTAAAGTCTAACACTAATCATTTTAAAAATTCTCCTTTGAAATGACATATTTTTATTCTAATGCGCATGATATACGGTAATATACTGATGCAAAAACTGTATTATTTTATTTTCCAGACATCATGAACAGAAAATCAAGGCTGGCCTGGGAGCTGTACCTCAAAATGGAGACCTCAGGAGAATCTTTCAGCCTGTTACAACTCATAGCAAATGACTGCTACAAGGTAATCTGCCAAAAACATTTTTTTTTGTTTAAACAGGCTGTATTCAACCACTGATTGTCATACTTTCAGTCTGTTGATACAAGCATTGAACAGCTGATGAACTCTAACAGATTGTATAACTTTGAACATAAGGCATTCATTTTATTGTTTTGATTCATAAGATTGCATATAAATATTCAAATTTACAATGTAACCAATTTGTTACTACATGTTTTTCTATACTCTGATCAAAAAACTGCTTAAGTAAATGTGCATCAAACTGGAAAAAATCATAATAAAACTTGATCCTCTGTAGATGGGACAATTTTACTATGCTGCCAAGGCCTTTGATGTGCTGGAGAGACTTGATCCTAATCCCGAGTACTGGGAAGGAAAAAGAGGGGCCTGTGTAGGTGTATTCCAGATGATCATAGCCGGCCACGAACCAAGGTAATGACCCCCTAATATCTCTATCTAATGATATATTATGGCTATCTTTAACACTATAGTTTGAAAAGTCACTCTTTGGATCAAAAACATATGGAGTATTTGGCACTTTGAAGGGAGATTTAAACGTTTCACAGTTTGAACAAAACAAATTTGAATTTGATTAATTAAATTAAGCTGGTTTAAAAAGTTAATGATACAATTTCAGTGTACATGTATTTCATGAATGAAACTAATACTTATTCATACATGTATAATATTCTTTAAGGACAATTTTTGTGTCTTTTCAATCTATCCCTGAATTTTTTTCTCTACTTTCTATAACTTTTCCTAGCAATCGTTTTTTATCCCTAAGAAGTCCCTTAAAAAAAAAAAACTTACTTAAGACATTTCATTTCTTTTTTTCTGCAGAGACAAATTACAGGAAGTTGTTCAATTACTCAGAAACACTACAAACCCTCAAGTTGAATACATAACACGCACCATGAAAAAGTGGGCTCGTGATAATCAAGTCAACATACAATCCTAGTCACCTCAGCGTTTGATAGCATTTTAAAAATAGGCATGCTCTATCCTTCAGTTCCTTCGTTGTTTCTGCACACATTTTATTCCTTATTTTTTATGTTGTGGAATATATTTTGGTATTGTATAGATGCTGGTCATTTAAACAAGTTGATTGCCTTGCTCCCGTAATATGAACATTCCAAGTAAAAATGATCATAATTAAATCCATGTAAAATATGTCAATCGTTTTGAATAATTAATATGTAGATGGTTGTTTGTGCATGGACCTACAACTAATCATTTACAAAATCATTTGTCAAAGCTTTATCTAACGTAGACAAAATTTTTCTTATGATTATGGTTTATTACTCAAAAATTGCAGTATATCTTTGATTTTTATATTCATAATTTTGAAAACTAGTACATGTACTTTACCTTATACCTTAATCATGAGAATAAAAGCATCTGGAGGACTATTGGTATCAGGCAAAATAATTATTAAAAAAAAGATTAGTCAATGCCAGCTGATTTGCACTCATATAATTTCATATACATTGTATATTACTAATCATTTATTCATACAATATATTTTACTAGTATGGTACACTTTTTTAGTTTCAGAAGTATAATACCAGTATTTGCTGTTATTAATTTTTAATGGTTTTATTTTTTTTTTTCTTACATAATTATTTCCCTTTATCACTAGCAGTGTGATGACGCAGTAGTGGCTTTAATAGCAAGTTAGCATGCTGAATTTTTAACCTCTACTTTTAGGGACACACTGAGGGATGTGATTAATATGCTCCGGAACACCAGTAATCCCCAGGTGGAGTATATCATTCGATCCATGAAGAAATGGGCCAAGGAAAATCTGGTTCCTCTTCCATAGTGTGTGCGTGTCCACTATTTGTTTTGCAAACTAACAATTCTCAACTGCTCTGTTTGTTTTAGAACATTGTCTTAATTGTAGAGTTCTGATTCTAGGTTCAGATTAATCCAAACAAACAACAGAATCAGAGATCGAGCAAATGGTTCATATTTTATACAGATGCATGTTAAAAACTGCATGTTTCTTCAAGCATGTGATATTTTGCACTAGATTGCATGGAATTGTTGTATATTTTTTTATTGCATGGAGGCTATGAAAATGTGTATTTCTTTAGTTATATCTTGGGGGGTTGGGGGGCTGGATTGTTGATGAGGAAATGACAGTCTGTGTATATTACAGCAGTGTATCAAGATTACTGAGGATTGATGGAACTGTTGTACATTTATTGATTTTTTACGTTTTACAACCGTGAATTATCCGTCCAATGACTGTACAGTGTGTATATTTATGAGTTAATTATTAATGGAATACTGTACAACCTAAATGAGAAAATAAACCAAAAATATACTGTCTCATTTTTACTTAGTATCCATTTAGTGATTTGACTTTCATATAAAATGCACATAAGGGAGGCTAATCCTACTAAAGTGGAAAAATGCCTCTGGTCAGCTAAATGGGCACGAATACCGGTATATGAAAACTATGTCAGTAATGAAAAATAGAATCTGGTTTCGCAGTTTAGTTTGTCAAGGTTACTCTCCAAAGAAGGTTAAAAGGGGGCGGACCCTTTAGAAAATTCAATATTTGAAATATGCATCAAAGAACCCATCCCCTTTTAACCTTGATGGTGGAGACAGCAGGTTATGGCGGAGGGGACGATAAAAATAGCGGGATAACCAATAGCCATCCAAAGAGGTATTAATGAAAATAAAACCAATTTTCTCAACTTTATCAAAATCCAACTTTTATTATTTTCACAATTATACATGAACTCTCCAAGAACATTACAAATATATACATGTATATTATAAATCTCGTGTATAAATATCAAATTAATTACATCACAATATTCATAACAATAATGATTCTTAAACAAAGAAAGGCGTTTCATTGCCAACAACAACAAACACATAAAATGAAGAAAAAAAAATCAAAAACAAAATACAACAAAAATTACGACCAATGCACAAAGGGAAAACGAACGGACACATAAAAACTTTTAAAAAATCATAAAACAAACTTCACAGAAAAAGGAGGCATGCTTTCACATAGGCTTGTGTATTCATAGAGGCTTGTGTAAAAATGACGTCGGTACGGAACTATATAGGTAGGTTGGCAAGAATTTGCTTTTTTCTGTCAGATAGTTCGACCGAAAGTTTTAATACTATTTTCTATTCAAAACTGTAAATTTCCTCTACATGAAGTCGGAGTTTCCCATTGTTGGAAATGGTTATGAGAGATAACAAAGGTGTCCCTTTTACTGATCTGAAAAAAGAGAAGGGAAAAAAATCTTAATATTATCGAGTATCAGGTATTTGCAAGGAATGTAACATACAAGATCTTGCCAATACGAAAGCTAGATAAACATAAAGGTGCAAGCCATTTGAGTCGAGTGCATTTATTTTGGCATTTCCTGAGAAGAAAATGCAATACATACATTCTACGAATTGTAATAAGTCACTGAGGGCAAAGACTTGTCCCTTGGCGGTGTCTGAGGGAGAGCAACCACCTGTAAAACAGGGCGCTGTCTAAATACTCGGTACAGAGACAGAAGCATGCAGAAACAGGCACGTAGCATCGTTTATCAAAGTGGAGGGGGTCATACAAAAGTGGAGCACATGGGCTTGTGTAAAAACAAATATCATTATTTAAAAAGGTGGATACCTAAGAGAAAAAATAAACCTCTGAGGTACCCATATCATTCTTTAACGAAGTTTTTTTTCTACACAAGCCCCTGTGATTGGAGCGTCATTTATCTCGTAAGTTTACCTTAAAAGCAGAAAATGGTACATTGTATAGTTGATGTAGCAATCCCTTCAACCCCCCCCCCCCCCCCCCCCACAATCCACAATCCTGCTACGTGCCTGCATAGTTATGGAGTAAAAGCTCTTTGGTCCGTTCCCAGTTGGATATCTTATGAAAAGAACACTCGGAGTGGATCAAAGAACTTATTCAGAATATCAATATGTGAAATACTAGTACTAGTGTCTAAGTAAGAGTATTCATTCTAGTGAAAGATTCCGTGGAAGTTCAGAAGAAAGTCTATGCAAAGATCTAGTTCACTAAGGAAGACTAAGAAGATGAAAAACACACTCATCCCAACAGTAACACACACTTACTACGTATATATACAATACTTGGAAACGCATCTGATATGTTACAATTAATATATGTTAAATACTAGTAACCAGAAAATCTTTTGTAGTAAATTAATTTTTGAATAGGCTAAAACGATTTCTTTTATTATACAAAAGACTTTTAGAAATATAAGCCAAAAACGATAGTACCCTATAACCGTTCTCGTATCTTAAAATTGCATTTATGTACGAACGTAATAAAAAGTTATTTTTCCCCCTGTGTGTATATATATATATATAAAAATCAATTATTTTTTATAGTCGGTTTATAACAAAAAGAGAATAATTTTTTTAATATCATGAGGTGATCAAATACCCGAAAGGCCTTATGATAGATTTGATCACGCCCGACCGTATTGATCACCTCATAATATTCAAAGAATGGTCGATTCCTAGCTTATTACTTATATTTTCATAATTTACAGCAATTGTACGATTATATATTAATATGGTCTTTGGTGAAATGTGTTGGATATGTTGGATATTATACATTAGTATTTACAAAATCGATTCGTAGTTATACCTCAGACAAAGAGAGTGAAAAAAAATATATGTTTTATCTCAGAGAAATAAAAGACAGTGGACAGACAGGTGGACCTACACACACACACACACACACCTCGACCCCCTGACATGACGTGCCTGGTTTTAATCAAAGTAGACCCCCCAAAAAAACCTGCCCACTTTCTCGATTGTTTACAACTTAATCAGGCACAAGGAAATTACTTATTGTACTTTTCTCGCACATGTTCTCTCGCAATGCTAAAACAATACCATAAATCTAGAATTGCAATATGGCCCGTGATTTGTGAAATTAATTTCAAAGTCTCTATCATAATGAAGTTGATGTACAGTAACCCATTAGGGTAAAAAATGTTCACAGAACTGGAGTTTGGAAGACCCTTAATACTATTCCCATGTTTAGTGAAAATAAAACGAACGTTCGTTAATTTTCACGAATTGCTCCCAACTCCAATAATTGTGCAATATTCTTACCGAGGATAAATCGGATAACGTGTTCTTCGGGTAACAAAAAGAAAACCGTTTATCTAATTTCTTTTAATTATGTACTAGTATGCCGATAAAACTCTCGATCCGGCATCTGTTATCTGGATCTTTAACTATAACCAAGTATTTGGATCTTATCCCCACATATAAGATATATACCGTGAATGTTCAATCAGACACTACCTGAGGCTTCGGAATAGTTGAGGGACTGTTGGAGGATTTTGAAAGACCTTGACTGAACGTTGGGGTTGGTGTATCCACGGTAGGCCGTTGATTCTTCCTCGACTGTGGATTGGCTAGATTCGGTCACGTGGTGTGACAGTTGAGCATCAACGTGATCGCCCTGTCCCAAATCAACCACATTTCTGAAAAAAAAACCCAACCAAATATCATTAAGATACATAAACATTTAATATATACAAAGGGTCCTGACTCAGCTTACAATGAATGTCATATTTACCTCTGAACGACGAAATCTAGTTCATTCCCGGCCCTTATGATTTCCATTTTGGCGTCTGGGTGGTTGAGATATTGTGCTGGGGTGTTCCCTATCCTTATAATACCATCTCCAACACGTAATCCACTTTTATACGCAATACTTTTGGGATTTACCTGCAAGAGAAATACCAGGCATTATTGTAAAAAAAAAAACTTCCTTGCAACAATGTTCAGATTCAATAAAGATGTAAACACCAATAGTAACCTAGCAGATTGGATGATTAAAAAAAGGGGATTTTCAGAAATGTTTTTACAAATTTTGATCAGCCAAAGTGTTCGCAAAGATACTGATCTATAAACATTGGATGTTAAACAACAGATACCCTGTAATGTAATAAATTAGAAAACCAATCTAAATCGACATTCTGACACGTTCATTTTCACTTATCTAGCATTGTTTACGTGAAATTTCAGCCCCTGATCTAAATAAACGCTGATAACATACAGATGCAGACTGTGCCGCCTTAGTTGTGTTTTTGTGCATGTGCTGTGTTGCCTACAGCGACATCCACGTCTTGTGAGCCGACTTTCAGAACACGACAGACAACCTTCAACTGTGTGAACGCCAAAAATATTCAGCGTCTGTTCTTGCTTAGAAACCCCAAAACATGACATACTGAGCCACTTTAAGAAAATAAATACTATTGAATAGAAAAAACGTTTGACCTAGCTATTGACGAATCATTTGGTATATTTTGATGCAATTACATGTACTAGATAAGTACGTGTATATATTTGGTTCCTATGTAAAAAGTGTGTAATAGAGCACAGAGGCGCAACCCTCTGAGCATTGTTAATTGATTTTGCTCTCGTTTTCACATGAAACGAATTATGGCTGTTCTGAATTCTGCATAGTGTCTTAGGGTGTCTGATGGAAAGCTATTTGTATTATGGTTAAGACGGACAGATGTACAAATAGTAAGCATTGATATCAATGATTACGACCAGCCGCAGGAGCTAAGAGAGAGAGAGAGAGAGAGAGAGAGAGAGAGAGAGAGAGAGAGAGAGAGAGAGAGAGAGAGAGAGAGAGAGGGGGCAACAGACTGACGGACGGACGGACGGAGTATCAATTCTCACTATTTCATATATTGCCGATCGGAGCATTTTGAAGGTTTAAAAAATAAAATAAATTCCTGTTGGTGTCTCATTTTTTGGTTGAAATGAAGCATGCATATTTCAAAACAGAAATAAAAATATTTTGTTTCTTTTCCATTTACTAAACAAATACCGTGTAATATGGGCCTAAGACGAGTTGGAGAGATCCCAGATTTCCATACCACCCCTGAACCTGTTTGATCCAGATACGAACACCGAGGGAAGGGAGCTACTTGTTGAACATGAAACCAATTTGCAAGAGAGCTTATCAAAATAGCGAACCACACGGATAAAGATATTTATTAGCAGCGGGCTGTCCTGATGGATATCTGAAGGAGCAAAAACACAACTACATAAACACATGGTTTTACGATGCTAATCCTAAAGGGAGTTTACCGGTTGAAACCCCTGCTGGAACCTCTGCTTTCAATCGGGTCAATGTCTCTAAATGACACTGACATGTAAAGATGAAGATACAATTGCCAAGTTAACGGGGTGCAATGAAGGGTTGCAACAGGTGGCCCTAAAATAATAATGTAAAGTCTCGGCAGCAGATTTATAAAAATGTTTTTAAAAACGCGGTTTCAATTGTGGCCTTGCACACGTAGTTGATGAAACAAGACAAGGTCGCTTTCTCCTATATGAACGAATATCGTATTTCCAAAACTGTATGTAGTATACACACGGTTTTCTTACCTTCTGAATATATAAACACGAGCCTTGGTCATATCCCCCCTGCATGGTAAATCCCCATTGCGACCCGGACTGATTTCTCCTCAGACGGACGAGTACAGGACCGTCACTCATTTTGAACACTCTCCGGAGAAAAAAAAACAGCAGCAGGCCTCAAAAGTTGGTTCGTGTTTTGCGCGTGTAGGCGGGGGGTTGTTATATCTATATCTCCCGAACACAACTCGCCGAGCCTAGCTGCAGCCACCGTGTAAAACGTTGAGTATATACATACATACAGCATGTCAGGAGAATTTATATAGGTGCTGATGCTTCGACTGGCGAGTGTCAGCGAAGAATTATGTCAAGTGTCCCCCCTCCGCCCCATGTCCGGCTGTTCTCTGAACCGTGACTAATGGTACTTAAACAGAGAATTGAAATATTAATTTATTTCGTCATTTGAAGGAGAGACCTTTGAAAGGTTCAAGAGATCTGCGTCACTCAAGACAAAGCTTTTCTTCCTACAATTCTCTCTTATTCAGTAAATTCAGTCAGTTTTATGATAAGAGTATGTCGTTGAGTATGTTAGAGGAATTTTTTTTTTGGAAAGTTTTATATATATTATGTAATAGAATTAAAAGATTCAGACACGTAGACCTCCTTGATTTATACTGTATACATATTTTCAAGATAAACCGAGATGTAGGACGTTTTAAAATGGGCGGTATCAAAATATGCCCCAGTATTATCTGGAATTCCGTCACATATTATAAGGGAAAAACTAATATAGAATAATTAGTTACTTAGAATTTTATAAAATATTTTATAAAACAACTTGTCAGTTTTCATGGAAAAAGCAGTGTGAGATAATTCCAAAGTTCTGGTGTTTGGGCGGGGCTTGGTGTCTTTACTGGATTTAGCAAAATTTAGGAAAGGAATACCCAAAATGGATGGGGATGAGTTGCACAAAAGCAATGGTTGGCTTTAATAATACAATGGGTACACGGTCCAGTCAATGTTATTGAATAAATGCATGTCATTACTGTTAGCCAATTGTCGTATTGTAAATAAAACTACTGTATACTGCAAAGTATTAAAGAACTTTAAATATCAAATTTACAAAGAGTTACACATGTACATTGTAAATTTTGTTTTAAGTTTTGAATTTATTTAGTGAAATTTTAATATATATATTGTTTCTTGACAAATCGTTGAATTATAATCCTAGCTATATATAATGCTATCATTATGTTCAATGGTATTTGCTATATAGCTAATTTACTCTTGAATTTAGAACCTTCATATTCAAGTTCCACAGCACATTGGGCTCAGTTTTCAACGGATTAGGGTCATAATTCAACATCTTGTGGT
Organism: Magallana angulata; assembly: GCF_025612915.1. Taxonomy (NCBI): domain Eukaryota; kingdom Metazoa; phylum Mollusca; class Bivalvia; order Ostreida; family Ostreidae; genus Magallana; species Magallana angulata. Next base: position 24,632,828 of record NC_069120.1, on the reverse strand, counting down.
CTCAATGTTCTGTAAGCTCTGATAACGAAAACCAACAATATAAAAGAAGTCAAAGATGTAAACAGTTTACAGACTGTTAGAGAGACGTACGGACGATGGACAACAGGTGACAACGTTAAAAAATGGACAAAGGTCAATTTTCAACACGGGTCAAACTTCTTCGTTACAGCTCATCGCCACCCCTTTCCATCGTTAACAATACATAGACCGTTCATTCATGTCTGTATTTACACCAATAAGAGTATGCACTAAATAAAAATACAATTTACATTTTATATATGGATTCTACTCATACCCAGGTGACCAGTAAGACCCATAGACCTTTTGCATGTGTCACACTGTGTTAGACTGGCAATGCAGCATCAATTTTCAGTCTTTGGCTCATTCTTTTCGGGCTCGGTATGTCAACAGCAAGCCATGGCGGCAAGTTTGTTAGAAGAGAATTTGCGGTCCCTAAACGAATGTTTGACGACTGCAGACAACTCATCAAAAGAGCAAGCAGATAGTATTGTTGCAGATATTAGTCAAATATGTATCAACGAGTCGACAGACAAGGATATAGGTACGTGACACGAATGGTCTTAGTCAGGAACATTTGTTTTGGGGTGTAATGTTTACTGACACCTATTATATATTGTAATCGCATTGATCATGTTGATTTAGGTGCAGTTCTTAAAGAAATTTTAAATGCTCGGGTGTTTTCTGCTGGGATATTATTATTATTTTTTTATTTTAGGTTTACAATATTCTAAACGGCAAACTTCAACTGAAGTTTTATTTATTTTATTTGTACTCACATGGGCTTGGTTGTTTGATAGTCATTAGTGGAATTCTCTATTATTCTTTAATTAAAATTAGTAATGTTATGTGTATTTCTGTGTATAGCAATAAAAACATTCACGGAAAACCCCTGTTTCGATCATGTTAAAAAAGTGTATTCAATGTACATTAATAAAAAGGAAAGGGATGACACTCGCCATCTTAGATTTAAATTGGGCCCTTGTTTCACGCTATGTTTGAAACAAGTTCTCCAATTTTTCCAAAGATTTCTGATGAGATCTAGGTTGGAAAATGATTAAATTATTTATCCCAATTGTATGACTACATTTGTGTGTTGCATAATAAACGAATCGTTTTGAAATGTACTATATATACCTACCAAACTTATCAGAAATTATAATGGGAAATGATTACAGCTTTTCTCCTTTTGGAAGTAATTGAGACACCTCGCACTTTTTTAAACGGTGCCATCAGGGGTACTTTCATGTCATTTGCAATGCAAAATCCGTATAGACTTATTTTTAGCTGTGCTGACAAACTAGATGAGTAGTTACATATAAATCTTGGGTTTTATCTTAGTATTGAATAAACATAATATGAACCCTAAGGTATTTATCAATATTGAATAATTTAAGGAAATATGCTGCATAAATATATCTTGGAACAGAGTATATTTCATCATGGGAAGATCTCATAATCTCAAATTAAGGTACCTCACTACACCTGGACTTCTACTTTTTAAGACACTACGTCACAAGATGGCGATTTAAAAATTAAAATGATTTGTTAAACTGTTTATATCCTTCGACAGGGCTGTATATCATTGTAGGTCAGTGGTTAAAGTATTGGGCTTCTGAATCGCAGATCATGAGTTCAAATCTGCCTGGAGCTTTTGTTCATGTCTTAAATTTGAGAACAGTATGTCAATTCGAAAGAATTTATTTCAGATTTATGTTGTTCTGTTTTGTTCGACAAAAGAAAAGGGTTGGTCTCATTTCTATCTGAGACAGTTACGAAGGAAGAGGTAAGAAAAATAAGATTTTTTTTCTTGTCAATGATAGGTTGGTTTTGTATTGGAATAGTAGATTTAGATTAAAGTGATGCATATCAGATTTTAATGCCTATAGATATCACCTTTTACAGTTTCAGACATGCAAGCAGAAAATTCTAGAATTTTTGTCAGAATTTGTACAAAGGATTGGGAAAAAAATTATTCCATATGTTTTTGACATAAAGGTCGGTGGCTTTACTGTGTGTAATTATTTTAGATTTGAAAAATATGAAGAGTTGAACTGTTTCAATTTAAAGTCATTTATTTGAATTTTATGTTTCTTTATTTTAGGATGTGTGTGTGTCTTTATTTTTTCGAGAGAGGCTGGCCAAAATAAAGAATTTATCCATTCCAGTCTTGGCAAAAGTAAGTTCAGGAATTTTTATCATGCAAGCTAAAATTGAATATTTTTAGAACTTGTTGATTTGAATTCATACAAAAGCATATATTTAGCCACTTTGTTAAAAATACTGACATTTAAGTTCGAAATTCCAAGACACAAGTTAGAATTTCCAACTTTAAAATTGGAGTTTTCAAGCTTTATGTTAAAAATTCTATCTTTAGTGTTGGCATTTTAAAAGTTTGTTTCAATTTAAGTTCTAATGAATCACCTACTCAGAACTATATTACATTACCTAAGTTACGTAGGCTTAAGTCCATCAATGAACTGTGTTAGATTATGTATTCAAATGTAAAAACATGTCTTCATTTTATATGACATTGTATTCAGGTCTTAGAGTTGTCGGTTGGATCTGTGAATGTCCAGGACCTGGGAATTGATAAGATGATCAACAAGTTCTTCATGGAGCTCACAAAGAGTGTGTCCAAACTCCCAGCATCAGGTATCTACAGCTTATGGTTTATCAAAGAAGATAAAAATGTAGTTTACCCTGAAAATGTTTTCATTTCCTAGATACTATTCATTTTATTTTTAAAAGAACTGAAAATTTTATTTATAAGACATAATACCGGTAGTTTAAAACCAATAATCTGATGAATTTGTTTTATATGTTGTTTTTTTTTTTTTTAAATTGAACAGTAAAGGAAAGCATATATGTGATTTTGGGACTTCTCGTTGAAATCTACCCTGAACACATGACTCAGTATGCAGGCAAATTGGTGGACATTTATCTGCGAGCTCTAAAAGCAGAGGTAAATTAACACTGTAGTTTTCATGGCACTAAATAAGCTCAATTACTTCCATATAATGTTTATAGATTGGAAGTGAATTTTCAAACAGTGGTTTTTTGAATAGACATGCCCAATCAGCAATAATATCAAAGTTAATGATGATTTACTATGGTCTTCTGCTATACAGATGACCAGTAAAACCAAGAAACCAGAGCTGTCGGTGATAAGTGGGTGTCTGGAAGGACTGGCCAGCTGTCTCGTCAATTTCACAGAGGATGAGGGTCAGTGGCTGAATTTTTGACATTGTGTATGATAATCTTTATTGTACTAGAATGTAAGGTTTTTTTAACTGAAAGAGTTCAACAAAGACAAAATGTATTAAAGAATATCATTCTAAGGTATTCAGCTATTTTGCAATGGAAGTTACAAAATTGTTGTTGAAATATTATACATCTTTAATGCAAGTATTTAAAGTATTAAAAGTGAGTTGTAGATATTGATGGTGATCTTGCACTCTGGCTATTTATCCTTTTTATATGAGATCTGGGTTTAGTACATGTTTATATACTAGCTGGTGAAATGTTATATGTGTTAAAAAGGTAAAATCCTTCTCTGAGCCATGAAGGACCGATTCTTAAAATGTATTGCCAGTTTCCATGGTGCTAAGTACATGTAAGCGGAGGAGAGTCATTGACTCCCCCTGAATGGGACACCAGTCCAACGCAGGTTAATTCCCAGTATAAGCCGGTACCCAATTTCAGCTGGGTGGACTGAGACAATGTAGATAAAGTGCCTTTATAAGGGTACAACATCAAGTTACCACAGTGGGGCTTGAACAAGTGAACTTTGGGTTACTGGCCTTACACCTATGACCACTAAGCCATGTGTTCCACAAATGCACAGAGCTACTTGTATGTGTCTACAAATATTATATTGTTGCCATGTGATACCACCCATCATGCTTTGACAATACATGTATTTAACTTTTTAATTGATTGTCTATTGTACGCAGTAATAAAAATCTTTTTGGTTCATTTAGACTCCCAAAACAGTTATGAGACTTTCAAGTTTGCTCGAATGGCTATTGATCCTGATATCAACTACACCCGCTATGATGTCCCCCGAGCAGGACTCAAGCTGTTCTCGAGACACTCTGCTCAGTTCAAATCCCAGCTAGCAGATGACTATCAGGTAAGAGAGCTGACTACTATTGACTACTGTATTACTTGGTTATTGAACATCTATCAATCTAGATTGAGGTGTAGCCTTCTCTTTTAATCATATAATTTTAGGGCATGTATCAAAAGTTAAAAAGTTGGAGTAAGCATAACAACAGAGAATTGCTTCATCTGGGAACAGCGGCCATGGAGGCTTTTTTAACGCAGGTCAGATTTGAGAATGATGAACCTGAAAACATAAAAATATTTTTAAATTGCAACTTTGATTTTCTCCCCATAGTCATTATATTCATGCTTATTGTGATCAAATTTTCAGATATCAGAAGTGCTGGTTACAAAAGCAAGAGAAGGGAAGAAGGAAGCAGCCATGTTCAAAGTTTGTGTGTTTCTTCATTCTCTAAACTACTGTTTTGACCCACTAAAATTATTATGTTCTGTTTGTATATCAATTTTTGTTGTTCATTTATTTTATAGTTTTTCGTCACAAGATTCAAAGAAATAATGGAGGACAGTTCAGCAAGTGCCAAAGAAATGTCACTAGCCATTAGAGGATATGGCTTGCTGGCAGCAGTAAGTTCTCATTGTGTTTGTAGCAAAATTTTACAGAAAGCAAATTTACTATACAACCTTGCACGTTATTTTATATATCTGTGATACCAGTAAACTCTTTTTGTTAGCCATGTAGGGAGTTTCTTCAGCAAAAAGATGTCCAGTTCATGTTCAGTGAGATGATCACCAAAAGTGAACAGCTATATTTGAGGTAAAGGTTAAAGGGATACCATTCATTCTTTTTAAGAAGGTGAGGGCTGGTGGGGTATGTTTGTAAACAATTCCTGCAATTAGAATACTCTCAAATGATTCATCCTTCTCCATGACTTTGGATCACATTAATTAATGGGAGTCATGAGTCCCCACATGCATGTGAAATTGCAGGTGGAATTGGAATTCAGAAGATGTTATGTGAAAGAATATCTACCTAAAACTGTATTTACGATACTTATAATAATATAAGTTAATTATATATTTAATATTAATTATATATATATATATATATATATATATATATATATATATATATATATATATATATATATATATATATATATATATATATATATATATATATATATATATATATATATATATATATATATATATATATATATTAATAAAATATAATATAATACAATACAATACAACACTTTTACTATTAAAGATGAAATCTCTCATTTTGTAGCTCAGATAAAGAAGATATTGAGGACAAGTTGTACAGTCTACCAAGCTACCTTGAGGCATTGGGCAATATTATCAGGCAGCTAGACCATGTATGTTAAAATAATTATACATGTAAATCGTGTGCATTGTTTCATGCTTGTTTTGATTAAAATATATCACAGGAATCTTTTTTTTTTATTCGATTACTGATATTTTATTTTTTTGTCTTTTAAGGTACCAGAAACATACGCAACTTCCATTGAACGTTTGATGATTATCTTGGCAGAAAACTTTCCCACAATTCACCAAAAGCAGCATTTCTTTTCTGTGAAGTCCCTCCTTTGGGTGTTGATAACACTTATGCCAAAAGGAGAAGTGTTCTCTCAAGTTCTGTCTGGCTTTGGTAAAAATAATGCACAAATCGAAAACGAAATATAAATGTACTTACTCTTGATATAAAGTGAAGATTGATTTTGATTGTACTGTAATCAGTTTTCAAAATAAGATTTGTTACTGTGTTTACATACAATTTTTCATGTGAATTATGTTTTTCATAAAGAAGAAATACATGTAATACTGAAAAAATGCTATGACAAAATCTTTGACATTTTCTCATGTGATTGATACATGTATTTTTCATGTTTGAGGTTTAAAAAAATTGTTGCAAAAAAGTTTCTGTGACAGAATTGTCTCTTGTTAGTGTTCCAAATGCTGATTCGGACCTGCTCTCATCCTCCATTGATTGAGACGGAAGACATGACAGAGAGCAATCAGAGTGAGCAGACGGGCACCAAGGTCACCTTCAAGGATTTCATTGAATTGTGGGACACCCTCTTCAACAGTCCCAGGATCAAGGTCAGAGAACCAGTTTCATTGTTAAGTCACTCCAGTGTAAAAAAAAATCTTTTGCAACATTATATACATTTATGTACATACCAGCTTTTTTCCATTTGAGTATATCAACTCATAATTTTTCCTTTTTGAGTATTTTAGATCAACAAATATATACCAATTAATTTTCTTCTAGTTTTGAGGAATTTATTCACCAAATTGCACACATGTGTAATGCCCTTCTTACTTTGAATATTTAAACTATCCTGGGATGATCAAACTAATCATAACTGATATTTCTTATTTAGGAATTTAGCGTGGCTGACATCAGTGTAGAAGTAAGGCTTTCACTGACAGAGGCGGTGTATGACGAGCTTATCAACTCGGTGCTGAGAATGCTGGGTAAACTCGATCTGACGTCTCAATCCAGCACTGAAGTTGCACAGCAGCAAGAGGTACTTATAATGTTCATTGCTTGAATAACGTCTCTTAGTAACCTTAAATTTATTTTTATGAACTTTGACATTTGTTAGGGTCCAACAAGTTCTAGTGAGTCTGAAGATGTCTCGAGTGACCCTCTTCATGGCATGCAGCCTAACAAGCCTAAAGACTTTCAGATCTTTATCAACCTTGTTGACTTTTGCAGGTACAGTATATAATAAATTAATATTATGAGTCAAATAAACCAATAAAGTACATGTATATATAATTACCAATGTTTTAAATAAGTGCAAGAAACTTTTGGTTAATAATTTAGTCTTCAAATGAAATGCTGAGCAACAGGATTATTTATGGTACAGTAAAACTTATTGAATCCGGATGTTGTGCATTCCAGAATGTTTTGCAATCTGGCGAAATTATTCAGTCTCTTGACATTTTCTTATTATTTTATTATGCCCCCCTTCGAAGAATGGAAGGCATATTGCTTTGCTGCTGTCTGTCGGTTTGTTGTAATCCGGCCACTTACATGTACATGTATTGATTGGTCTTATGCAGGATAATTACTGCTCAATTATCGATAAGTTTTCCTGTCGTTGCTTTTGATTTGAACAACTGTAAATAAAAATCCAAACTAGCAACTCATTTCAGTTTAAACCGTTAAGTCTTGTTATAAATAAATACAAATTTTTTTCTGTCAAAATTAGATCAAAAGTAGGAGTCGCTTATTCACCCCATTTTTTTCAGGCCATGATTTTGGATAATTATGGGAGTAAGACTGCCGATATCGTTTGTAATGCGCATTGTATGGCTACTCTTACAGAGTTACATTTTATTCTGTCAAAATTTGTTTTGATATCAGTGTAATTAAATGTCATATTATCAAGATCTACATACTGTATACAGGGTTATTTTTTGCCACATGTTATTTTGCCCTTTTACTTTAATTTTTTTGTAAATGACCTCGCTCGGTCTTTATCGATAATTTGCCCAGATACAGTTGTATTTAAAAAGATTAATTTAACACATTTGAATTTGCCCAGTCTTAAATTTGCCCACAATGAGGGCAAAAGGGGCGAAAATAAAATCTGGGGCGAATATTTCCTTGCATACAGTATATTTTAATACATGAAGATGTATATGCATTTGTTGATCAATGGAGGGTCAAATATCTAAATGGATTTTTATAAAGGTCAAATATTGACACAACCATATGATATAAGTAATATCCATGGCTTTTATATTCATTTTTTTAATTTAAAAGTAAGACCTGTATTCAGTTTCATTCATTTACTGGAATCTCAAGGGTTTATAGCATTTCTTGATTTACAGGTCGTTTGAGTATTTATTTTCTTCTTTTTTTTTCAATTAGAGAGATGTTACCTGAGAAACACTACAAGATGTTTGGGAAATGGCTATTCCTGTTCTCCCACACCCTGATTCTTCAGTCAACAGAGTAGGAGCTTGTTTTTAAAATTGTTTATGAACTCAGTGTGTATTGGTCATACAGTTGATGTTCAAAACTTGAACTTGTTAAGTACATGCATTGAAATGGTAATTGTTTGTTGTAGAAAGCCCTTGGTCAGTGGGTACTACAAGTTGCTGGCCGTCAGTATGAAGATTGCCAACAAACTGAACTATTTCCAGGTGAGAATAAAAACTTGCACCAGTATTGGCGTTATGATGTTTGAAATTGTTAAATTTTGTATAAGAATTTTCCTTACATATTCTGTATTTGATTTTTGGAGAAAGGCTACTATTAGACCCAAAATTGAATCCTAGTTATGCAGGATACCTTTTCTCATTGATTCAGATATTTCGTAAATGAATTTTTTTCTCCCAAGGTTATACTGTAAGTTGTTGTGATATCTGCATGTACTGTATTATTTTTCTTATTTGTTGTTCCATCAGGGAATGGTCAGTCTTTCCCCGGTGAAGAAAGAAGTGAAAATGGAGGTGGATTCAGATCAGAAAGCAGACATCCATCAGAGAGCTACCTGCTTCCAGCTGATCCAAAAATTCACTAAAGAGGTACACAGAGATGCTTTAAAATATACAGTAAAAGAACTAGATATTTGCATATCAAAATATTTTCTGATTGCCAGTATTTTTCTACACACATACCTGAATGCATTCACATACGGTTTTGGGGAAAAGAAGTTATAACTTCATATTCTTTTAAACCTGAATATTCTTGTGAAAATATTTTGATGTTTTAATGAATTTGTTGAAAGGTTTGATAAATTTGCAAAAAAGTTCCTTAATGATATTGTTAACCTGCCTAGGTCCTTGTGAGAATGAAACAATACAAAGACGACCTTTTGGCAGCATGCCTGACCTTCATCTTGACCCTTCCTAAAGAAATCGTCTCGGAGCAGATGTCCAGTGTGGTGCCAGCAATACAGGTCAATCTCTAATTTAAAACTATATAGAACTAGTTAATTTAAAACTATGTGGAACTAGTTAATTTGCTTGCAGATGACAGAATATATTAAAAGATAATTATATATCTTGTTTTGTTGTGTTGTTTTAGCTGACTTTGTCCATTGGTTTGGGTTACCTCCCTTTAGCTATGATTGCCCTGGACGCCTTGGATTATTGGTCGGATACACTGCCCGCCTCAGTCATCCGTCCTTTCTATCCACAGATACTACCCTGTCTGGACAGCTACCTCAAAACTATGGACCAGGGTAAGAAACTCATTTGTTTTTAGTCATTGAATGTTTATATGTTTTTTAATTTTAGTAATTTTTTCACCGACATGCCTGGGTAAATCTTTTTTGGATAAAAAAATTGACTTTGTTTTCCAACAATTTCCCTCTTATAATTTTATGTGCAAACACTTTGCACATATTAGGTAATGCAAACATGCTTTTTTATCAAATGGTTTACATGTCTTTGTTGCATGAAGATAAAACATTGCTTCAACAAACTGTTTATTTCTGCATTACAAAGATTTTAATATGAAATACACAAGTACTTCTCAACCACAAATACATGTACATGTAGGTTTAAGAATGTAATATTTGCAAATGGTAATGAATCATAGCTATGGTCAAGAAAAATACTGCAAATGGAAGATAGTTTACAATACACTCCCATTTATGACATGGTATTGTTTACAGGAGCGGATGATGTTAGTGAAAACACCATGGAAATGAATAAGAGTAAGAGTGGGAAAGGAAGGAAAAAACTACCAGTTCGAATTCTCAAGGGCCCCAAGACAGATTCCAAACAGGTACTATGTTCTTTGTGTGTCGTATTTATATGCTGGTACTGTAGCAAGAGAGGACTAGGCTTTAGAACTTGTGTCCAATCCCTTTGACATGTATCAATAAAATATATTCAATTCAAAAGGAGGAAATTTAATGTTGGGTCATGACATCTTCCATGGCATGCATGTTTTAACATTGACTTCCTTTATTTGATTTGACAGGTATTCGAGACACAGCTGGCAAAGGTAAAACAAAGGGTGATGACCTACTTAGGAAGACTTGGAGGAGAAGTGAACCACGCCCTACTGGCTGGAAGTGATGTCTGTGAAGAAGCCATCGCATGGGATGCTGAACAGCACCTCCGATTTGATGTGCCATTTATGGACATGAAGCCTCAGATATATTTTGGTGAGTACATTTGCTTGTATAGTCTGTGAGAAGTTTTATAAATGTTGAGGAATTATTAATGAAGAGGCATTCTATTGATTCAAGTTGACAGCATTTTGATTCAGAGGGGAAATGTATTGGTCATGTATTGGTCATGATCAGTGTAAAACTTTGATTGAATATCACAGAAACTTAAAATTTCTTGTTGCCTTGTTGATTAAGTTTATGCTTTCTTGTTAGTACCCATATTTCAACAGGAGACTTCTATATGTGTATTTTTTATTGGTTTTCAGACCCCTTTTTGCCTCGCATTGTGGAGCTAGCCACAAAATCTGGAGATAGGCAGACAAAGGTGGCGGCCTGTGAACTCCTTCACTCCCTCATTCTCCTCTGTGTGGGGCGAAGTGCCACCCAGCCTGGTAGAGAACGCTACTCAATGGCCCCGCTCTACAAGAAAATGTTTCCCAGCATTCTCCAACTGGCTTGTGATGTAGATTTGGTGGGTACTTGCATGTTCAGGTGAAAGTTGATGTGCATTTATTGCTCTTTAGTGATCCTCAATGATGAGTTAATAATGTTATGTTGTACATTTATAAAAATAAGACAAAATGGACTTTACAAGTTATTAAAAACCCTACAAACAAGTGAAATAATGTTATTCTCAGTACAAGCATAAATTTATCATGGTTTTAAACCTTTTTAACATTGAAAGAAACAATTGTGTGTGCCAGTGTTTTATAATCTAATCTATATTCTAACAAATACCACAAACATAAATCATATTCTTTCTTTTTGTTGCTTTCTAGATTCTTTAGGTTATAGCGTTGATGTAAATGTATCTGTTATTTTGTAGGTAACAAAACAGTTATTTGAGCCCTTACTGATGCAGTTAATTCACTGGTTCACAAAAAACAACAAGGCAGAGAGTGAGGAATCCATGGCCCTACTGGACGCAATCTATGTAAGGGGTCAAAGTTCACTCTAATGTTATTGTGATCAACTAGGACTTGCTCTCAAATAAGATTTTAAAAATTGTTTTCGTATTTTTATGTCATAGGATGGAATCATACAACCCAATGACACGGCACTGAGGGACTTCTGTGCCGTCTGTCTGAGAGAGTTCTTGAAGTGGTCAATCAAGCAAACAAAAAATGTAAGATGTTTATAATACTGTATATCCAGTAATTTTCACGATGATCTAATTTTTGCTTTTTTGGCAATGTCTTTTAAATTGAAAATTATTGAATACCCAGAAATTATACACTGTATTCTGTATCATTTTCTGTAAGAAATATCACTTATGAAGAATTTTATGGATTTTTTTTTCATTCCTCACTGATTTAACACATCTTTAACATAAGCTTTTGTGTATAAGATACTGATATATGATTTTGTTAGTTTAAACAAATAAAACCATATGGTTATGTTTATACAGGTAGAGAAGAGTCCAATAAATGCTAAATCGCTGCTGAAGAGATTGTACAGCTATGCGCTTCACCCAGGGGCATTCAAAAGACTGGGGGCAGCCCTAGCATTTAACAATATCTACACAGTCTTCAGGTCAGACATCCTTAGAATTATTTCTTGTGTGTGGAAAAGCTAAAAAAATAAATATTGATGCGAAAAAAACCTTTAAAAGAAAATATGAGGAAGTGCCATTTTCATTTCAAAACCCAAAATGCGAAAAAAAACTTAATTCTTCCTTTATAAAAGAAAAGATGAGGAAGTGCTATTTCCTTCCAAAACCCAAAATGTTAGGTTGTAGCAAAGAGTTTGAAAATCATTAAGATGTGTGGTTTTTTTTTACAGAGAGGACAATGCGATGGTGAATTTGTACACATTCCAGATTCTTGTGCACTTTGTTGAGAGTCTGGCCATTGCTCACGAGGATGAGTCATCGATGGGTATTGGTTTTTTTTAGTCATTCTACAACGCATGAAAGTCAAGTTTCTTGTATAGCTGTAGATATACTGTGTCACAAAATTTGCGAAAATGTGGAAAATCTGTTACATTTTTAATTTGTGTCAGTCATTTTTGCGATTTAAAAAGTTTCATATAGGAAATGATACAGATATAATTTCTGCATATTCCATTAGTTGCAACTTAAAAGAGATCGTGGAAAAAAAAAAGCAAAAATTAGATCATGGCAAAAATTACCGGTTATATGGTTATATGGTATATACAATGAGATGAGTTTCTTTGCCATGAATTTAAATGTGTCTTCCATAGTAGGTGCTTTTTCTGTTTTCCAGGTTGCTTTGACTGGTTAGTATAAAACAGATGGTATTATAGTATGGGTTTGAATTTTGTTTGTATCAGGTACTCAGACCCAATGTAAGATGGTGCTGGACCACATGGAGAGAATCATCAAAGTGAAGGCCAATGTTCTCAGCAAAGAAGACAAAAATAGAACTGAACCAAAGTAATGAAGCTGTAGATAATTTGTCTGTCTGGTGATATGAGAGAGAGAGAGAGAGAGAGAGAGAGAGAGAGAGAGAGAGAGAGCCAATTGAATGATGAAAAAGATAAAACATGTTAAGTACTGATGATTATGAGATCTTTTTGGATAATTCCATTGTGGAAACTCAGTCAAAATTCAGTTTTTGTAAGGTATGCATGACTTGTAGACAGTGGAGTGTTGTCAAGTTGGACATTGCTGTGCGCTGGTTGATGAGACAGTGTGGTCGGCCCCAGACAGACTGTAGACACGCCTGTATGAAGTTAGTCCATCAGCTGGCCCCCTGCATCACAGGTAAAATTACGTCCCTGTATAAAAAGATGGCCTCATATATTTACGTGTGTTGGTACTGTAAACTAACTTTTATTTGAGATGACATTATTTCACGGTTTAGCTCTGATGAGCTGGATTGGATTGATAGATATGCAAGGACTATAGTTTACAATGATGAAATTTTAATGATAAGGAGGATATTGTAAACTTCTTAAGATTTTCTTGCATATAAAAGTTGGTATGCAGTATTTATTATAGATAGCATCAAATAAAAAAAAGTTTAAACCATTGAGTTATAGTACATTTTAGTTTCATGTACTAGTAGTTTGAATCGTAGTTGTAATTACATGTATATAACCTTTTTACTGACATCATTATAACGTAGCATAGTATACCCTTAATGTGATACTTTTTAAATTTTCAGTATTTCCTGGTAAATGAGTGTCTGCCATTGGTTTGACTTCATTACCAAAATTATTGGGGCATGTGGTTTTGTTTTCCTGATATTTGATGTCATATTGTTTATTGTCTCTTCAACTTTCAAGAACCCAATTTCTCATAACATGTGTTCTGTAAATCTAACCAATTATACTTTATCTGTACAATATGTACAATCATATTCAAATCTGAAATGAAGTATAGAAGATGTACATTGTACATGTATATTTTCATTAGACTTTACATGACATTTGATATATATACTTGAAAAAGATTAACATGAATTGTTAAGCTAGTTTGCTTGAATTGCACTGACTTTAGAAATCAGTGCACATTTGCATTAATTAGGATATTTTACATCAGAATGTGTGTGAATTTTGTAGGGATAAAGTCAACCAAGGACTATTTTCAGACGTTTTATAAGAGCGAAAAGGCATCCTATTTTATCATCAGGTAATTTTTGTTTCATTCTCAAGGAATATGTGCCACAGTGAAAATAAAAGTAATATACTTGTTGTTAAAGAAGTTCTTCATGTGCATTGATATGTGAATGATGGGGTTCATTTTTTCTCTGTAGATTTGAGGGGAAACAACAGAAGTACGGCCTGCTGTCTTGCCCTGAGATGACTGCTGTGGATTCTTCGTTCTCCGTCCAGAATGCAGTTTCCTGGTTTGATCACTATTTGGCAGCCCTGGACTGCTACATCTGGACCTTTGGAGAGAGTTTGTTGAATCCGGATGACATTTTCTTAGGTAAAGTACATACATGTACATATTTTGAACTTTTTTTCTGACTTAAACTTTAAATTAGTGCTTTTAATATTTGAAAAAAACTGTCTTGAAATACTGAACTATATTTATGTTCTGTATAAAGCATCATTCTTGCCCTTGTTATTTTGGTTTGGTTGCACTTATCAAATCCCTGCAGTTTTAAATTCACTCTCGCAATTTGTGTTCAAGATCGATGTACCGTACATGTATAACATATGTTTTAAACTAGCCCTGCTTTAAATTTACTCACTGTTAATGAGAGCAAAATTAAAACATAGGCAACAAACTTCTTAGTATTCAGAATTATTTCTCTTTGCTACTTTGGCAGCAGATCACCTTAAAAGATGATCTGTATTGCAATCAAAGATCAATATGACCATATATATTAAGGAGAGGGAAGAAAGCAGAGTAAGTTGTTACAGGCCATGCAGCATTTCCTCAGCCTGGTGGTGATGGAGGACATGGATGAAGTAGGGAAGATGTTCCGACACGAGCCCCTGACAGATGTGTACACACCCAAAGAACGGGATGAATACAACAGGTAACTAAAGACTTACTCTCCTTGATAAGTCTGTCTTTATTTATCTGGTATCTTTTGTAAAGCTGCTGTGACATGTACTGGTATAGTGAAGATATTCTCATTTTTCCCCGCTTTTAAGCTAGCTTTGTCTAGTTTTGAAGAAAATTGAAGGCAGATGTGGCATTGGTTGATGTTATGTGCAGAATATACACTTCTGAGTATTTGATGCTCTAAAAGCATTTTACATGAGATTGCCTTTAAGAACTAAAGCTTCTGTATTTTAAAAATTATGAGTTAAAGTGAAATTTTTAAGGATTATTATGATCAACTTTATATTTTTTGATTTTAAAGTCTTAACTTTTTTAAATCTCTTGTTATATACATATACTTTTATCTTTGAACATCAGTTGAAATTAATTTTCTTTTATATATTTATATCTAGAACAAAGTGCACTGCAGTTGTGAGAACACTGAATTTTTTCTGTGTCCTAGTGGCTAGGAGCCCATCCAGTGTTAAGAAGGTCAGCAAAAATATGTGAATAACAGCTTTATTCAAAGACTTTTGAACACAAGTGTTTTGTTTCATACCAATCATTTTTCATGTTAAATTCTAGCTTAAAATCTGTAATAAAAAGTTGTGAGCTTTTCTGATACACTTCACTTGGTAAAAGTCACCAGTATTTGTTAGACTTTTAAGCATCCATGCTCTAAAATTCTTAAATCTGAAATTTCAGTTGCTGCCCTCAGAAATTCTGGGCAAGGATCTGTGGAACTTGATCAGTATGTGTGTGCTACAACCCTCAGCTGTTGGTTTCAACCTAGGGGACGTAGAAATCATCAAAAACCTACCCACAGAGGTCAGACAACTGTTAGCAATTCATATGACTGTAAAAAAAGTAAAAACTGGTATAATTGCTGAAATTCCTAATATAGCGTAAAGAATTATTAAATTTGGCAAAAGCAACCCTCAAAGATTTTAAAATACCACCATTATTTGGACAAGTGTGAACTACATCTAAATGAAATCATAACAAAATTTGGTATCTTAGATTTGATACAAATTAGAATTAAGTGAAATAAGGAATCTATAATATTGTTGGATTATAAGAGATCTTTTAACGTCCTTGAATATTGAGAAATTTTATTGGTCTTGTATAACATCCTTATTAATGAAATTTGCATGTTTCCATTTTATTTTTGTGGCATAATTTTTGTAGATGGAACAGTTGCTGAAAGTGTTGAATGCAAAGCTCCAACCAGATGTGCTAGCTGCAATGTGTAAGGAGTTTGGGAGACTCTTACAAGGAGATAGGTATCTAAAAAACAGTGCACAGTATTTCATTATATTTAATTATCTATTAAAAAAAAATAGATACAATTTACATCTTTGTATGCCATAGATACATACAAGATTGTTCATTGCTCCCTTACTGAAAAAGGCATAAAAAAATTAAAGGAAAAAATTGTTCATTTTTTTTAATTGACTAAATATTCATTAAGAGAGGATATTTTGAACAGAGTGAAATTTAAAGAAAAGTCTGTTACCTGTATTTGCTAAAGATATATTGTCAGAAAAATATTTTTGGTCATAAAGATTACTAAAATACATGTAGTTTACTTATAGTACATCATTTGAAAATATTTGTTCTTTATTTTGTGACGTTCTAGAGACTTGTCTGGGTTGCTGAACAGGCCCCTGGACGACCCCTCTACAGACCATGTGTTCCTACAACAGCTAGTGTCAGGCTACCAGCTTCTCCACAATGTGGGGCTACTCAGCAAGGTCTCCATGGCAACGACGCTGCCCGATCTGGCCAACAAGCTCTTGGAATATGTCCACAGTGTAAGAATGTAGATATGTGTGTACATGCATGAACATAGGTGGGTCATTGATTGATAAATTTCCTTTTTAGAGTTTATGTTTTAAAAAAAATAATGTTTTGTGACAGAGCTTAATTTGTGTGGAGGGAGGGACTAAAAAAGCCCAGACCCTGTTCCCGACAGCTCAGGTCACGGCTACCAGAATGCTGGAGTTGTCCTTCTGCCTTGGTGTCCAGGTGAGTCTATGGTTACTTTACACAACAATAAGTGATATATATATACAGGTATATGAAATGCATAAAATATTTCATTTTTATACTTATCAAAATAGAAATCTGATACATGAAATGTTAAACTTAAATATCTTAAACTCAATTGGGGGGGGGGGCACATTTAAATTTCTACCAAATGCATGTACATTATGGACTGATTTGTAGAATAAAGTACCTGGTAAATTGGCAAAGCAAACGTAGATGATCAAATTGGGCCATAATTAACAAAGCAAATAACATTTATAAGAAAACTATGTTTATAAGTAAATTGTAACAAACTATAAACTTTAAGTCAGTTTTATATATAGTATACATGTTTTCTGCTTTTTCATTATTATCACTGGCTGCTGTACACTTTGCAGATTAAGAAAGTTGTCATGTGTATTTTGGATGAATCCATGGTTGAAGGCACAGCCAAGGGCTACTCACAAAGTCATGGAGAACTCGTGTTCACAGCCTTCAAGACCACAGTATCTGTACATCTGGCCAAGGCCATGGCACAGGCAGTTCCTGTGCTGTGTGAGCATGCTCAGAAGCAGTGTTACCGAGTGATGAGCATCCTGGTTACCATGGTAGACACTGTCTCTAAGGACAAAAACCTCAGAAAACAGTAATTTTATTAACCATATTTAGACAGTTGCTTGAAAAAAAAATCTTTATTTTGGTACCAATTTTTTATTAATCTTAATTTGAGTATGGTGGAAAAATACATCACAAACATATACCGGTATAAACATCTACTTAATGGTAGTGTTCATTTTATATTTCCATGTTAACTTTTACCACACCATTATTGTCTAGATTTTCTTGCTTAGCAGGTTTTTGTTGCGTGGTTACATTAATATGTGCATGTAGCATCATTTGCAAAACATTGGTTGAGGAGTTGAAGTATGATCATTTATTTTTTACTCAATTCAGGATCAGTGCCAATGTTGTGACTTCTGTAGTGGAGAAATGGAAATCCATTTCCTCCTGGTGCCTAGCAACCCCTGAACTCCACAGCATGGCCATGTTGCTCCTTACTAAACTGGTTCTCCTGGACAGTAAGGTACAATGAAGATATCCAGAGAATCATTGACCACATGACTTAATTGTTTACAATTTACAGATTTTCATTCTATTGAGAAAGTTTCAAGTGTATTACTCTTAATGGCCTAGCAACGTGCTCATTATTTTTACCAAGTTGTTAGCATGGTTAATTTACTTTGTAAATTGAGTATGAAATCATCAAGAAAGGTGAGCCTGTAAGCAAGAGAGTTTCTCTGTGATGAATTGATATTTGTTTAGGTGGTGACAGACAGCAGTAGTGGTCATTTCCCAGAAGTTTTTGAAACATATCTCTCTATGCTGACTGAAAAAAAGACAACATTATCCGTAAAGGTAGGTGGGAGTTTGATCCAGATAGAAGTCGGACACTTGTACCATTGTTACGAAAATCAACTTGAAATTCCTTATCTTGAAAATTTCTATATTGTTTGGTGTCCTATTTACATTCTTGACTGTCATCCTGTTTCTTGAATTACAGTGCAAGATTTTGGAACTTCTGCCATTCTTTGCCACGCTACCAGAACCTCATTTGAAAAAATTAAAGTAAGAAACAGTTTCATGCATGAGATAAATATAGATATAGGTATGTTTGATTTGTTAAAATCATTTCTGATAATAATTAAAAAAGGAGAAGCTTGGATAGACTTGTGGCAGACCATTTCCCCATCAAGAGCACTGATCTGCCTGAATCCAGTCCTCATTTCAAAGACTACATTGCTGCTATAGATCGGGTAAATGCAGAACAATTCTAAAAAGATTATTCATAATCCAATCAACTTTAAAAGTAAATTACCTACATTTAATGCTGAAAAAGTAGTTTTAGTTTGAGATTTGAAGTGATAGTTTGTGAGCTAGAGAGAAGAATGGTGATCTTCTGTATACTGTATAGTCATGTACCGGTAGTTTGTGTATTCTGTAGTTACTGACCAGCCTGGAGCTCTCTGGAAGTGAGATGTTGTTAGAGCTTCTGATCAGCATCTTCTGTCGTGAACCCAAACACGTGTATGAGACAAAGATATTGGAGTCCATCAACAGGTTTACCAGAAGGTATAAGGGCTTGACTTGTCCCCAGTGAAAATTAGAGAGTGGTGTCTTCTAAGTACACAGATAAAGATTAAGAGACTCATGTGTATTCACTATATAATTTTTTACCTGTCTTCCTCTCTTTAAGATTAGAGGTTCATTGTGTCATTGATCGTTATGGTTAGTTTGGTTACTTTCATGAGAGTATACATGTAGTTAAAATAAACACAGTTTACTCTTTTTACTGCCATATTTCTTTGGTAAAAAAAATAATTTTTTGTCAACTTTCCTCCAATGCTTCGAAAAGTTTGGAGAAATGACTGATAGTGTATTTTTATGCTTGTGAGTTTTTTATTTAGGGTACCAACTGCTAAGCAGAAGTCGATGGTGGATGTTGCATATAACATTTTCTGCCAGGAGAAGCTCTACCCTGGGGAGGTCAGAAGAACCACCATAGAGAAGGTGGCCCTGCCCATCCTCCGACTGGTCCACAAGTCCGCCCTGCTCGAGTTCTCCAATGACCACATGGGTGACCTCAGAAGCACGGTGGAAGCAAAGCTAGTCAAGGTTTGTTCACATTTCTATCACACGTTTAGCAAATAGCATAATCTTAAACCTCCCAACTTATTATTGATGTTACGACAAATTAGGCATTCTACTTACTCTGTCTATTGGGGGAATATTTTGACTTGAATTAAAAAAAAAAATTAAATAAACCAGTTTATTAACACTGCATGGATGTATGAAAACTTAAATGATAGATATTTGTCTTTATCTGCTAATTAGTTTTTTGAAGGAAAAAAATGTAGGTCAAGGTCAGTTTGTACTTGTGTATTGACTTTGCAGGGATCTGGGCTGGAGAACCAGCTAACCTCTAAGCTTTGTTGTTTCCAACTCCTTGAATTGATGTATGGGCGTCTTAGTAAGGAGGAGGTGTTTGGTAAAAGCTCAGTGATCAACAAGAAGTTCTGTGAGGTGAAATCTGTGAATGTGGATACAGGCAAGGAAATGACTCAAGTCATCATGAGGTAATCTCTAATTGCATCAGATTTCATATCACGCTTCAAAAATATTTTAATGATATACTGTAGAAGGAGAAATATTCGTTGAGGATTTAATTTCGTTATTTTCGTTGGCAATATAAATCAACGAAATTAAATCCTTGACGAATTTTTAACCCTGGTATTAATGAATACAAAGAGATTACGATATGACGAAATTAAATGCCAACGAAATCTTGTTTGGTTAAAAAACAACGAAATTTTGACCCAACGAAAATATATGTTTCTACAGTACCTTTAGTTAAAATAGATAGAAATAAAATAATAATCCCAACATGCACCAAAAATGGTTTGAGCTAGCTAAAAGTTTCAATCAGTCTTTATTTCTTTTAAAAACCATAATGTTTATCAAAACGACACTGTTTAAAGCAATTACCTATAAATAACTCTAAGAGAAGTATGTCTTAAATACCCATTTGAACATTTTCTTAATGATTGTATAGGCTAAGAAAGCATATTGGTATATCACAAGAAACATTTTGCTTTGATATTTGGGATGTACAATGTACGGGATATTTCTGGACTCGGTTATATGTAATTTCATGGGGGTTTTACAATCACTAAAATTAAGTTTACATCTATTTAAAAAAATCTTAATACAGCAATGCATTGCTTTAAAAGAAAAAAAACTTTTCAATTAAAGAACGGCCCATGAGGCTAAGGGTGAGGATGTGCGGGGGGAGGCGAGTTGTGTGGAGTTGAGGAGACAGTACCACTGTGCCGCCTACAATCTGCTAATAGCTGTCCTCTCCAGCACTCAGACCGATGCCAAGTTCTACACAGCCTTCTTGTTCAAAGAAGATGAAGCCAAAGTATGTTTAAGGTTTATCTGTGAATCTATATGTATATACTCCAACCCCCTCCATCCCTTCTCTCTCCTCTCTCTCACTCACTCTCCTTCTCTCTCTCTTAATTCCTCTCTCTCCTCTGTTGTTTGAAAACATTTTATTTTTGAAGGGGAATTAAATTTTGTTACCAAAAATTGCCTGTTGTAAGTTCTGATAAAGAAGAGGGAGAAAAAATTTATCCTGTTATAATATTTTTCAGTTATATGTACATGTACACGATAATAAGAGTTTTATAGGTATCACAGGGTTCTCTATGAGCTTGTTTACTATCTACAGTGGCCATCGAAAAAAAAAAAAAACCAACAATAATACATACATGTACAGGTACATGTATGTCATTGATCTATAAAATTTGCACAGTCCATACCACAGTAAAATATTTGATGATGGAGAAACCTCTATCGTAACCTTGTGCTGTTTCTGTTTCAGGGACAGTTTGTGTTTGACAACTTGCTGGATAAAGACAAAGCATACGTATTCTCGTCGGAGCTGAAGGTAAGTAAAATAGCCAACAGTTTACAGCTGTCTGTTTAAAATAGTACAGTGTATATGCAATTTAGGACCCCCCATTACAATATATTTGTTTGAAGCAAATTTCATTTTATTCCTGAGCTAAGATACTTGGATAAAAATCACTTGCACAAATCATAGGTGATTCCCTTGTTCTTAAAATTTCAACTGAACTTATGTGTCTGTGCATCCCTATCTAGGCTCCTCTGTCCAGAAAGAAACAGTATGTCTCCATTAGAAACGAGGTGAAGGAGAGCAATTCTCAGAATGGGGAGGCAGACGAGGGGGAGAGTTCCTCTCTACACCTCGCCTCACAGTACCTCGCGGACAGCAGCCTGCACGAGGACCTCAATCAGTATGACTTCACAGCCACGCCTCAGGTACCAAGGGAGAGAACTCTTTTGATTTGATATTGTATTGTGGTGGTTATATTGTTTAAAGGGGAATCAACTCAGGTTTTTAACAAGTATATTGTAGGTAAAATAAGCAAGTAGATCTCCCCAGAAATTAAAAGAGATGAACCAAATTGAGAAATTTAAAATGCAGCAAGATCAAAATATGTGTACAAATGCATATCTGTAAATCTTTCTGATTTATTGTTTAAAAAAGATAAGTATAAGTACTTTAGGACAGTATGTATCAAAGGATAAAAAATCTGTGGTCTATGATATACATGTATATAATACTGTAAGTCATTAATAATGTTTATTGTACATCAAAGTTTTTAATTATTACAAAGATACATGTATTTATTATATTTTGTCTTGTAGATGTCTGAGGGGTCGCCAAGGGAAAAAGTGTTGACAGTTCGCAAATCTAGTTACACAGATGAAGAGGATGATACGGTACATTGTTCAATGAATTCATTTGCAATAGAGTTCACAGTCAACCTCATTGTATCCAACCTGACAGGACTGAGAAAAAACTTTGAAATATC
The DNA here is from genome assembly GCF_025612915.1 of Magallana angulata. Classification (NCBI taxonomy): domain Eukaryota; kingdom Metazoa; phylum Mollusca; class Bivalvia; order Ostreida; family Ostreidae; genus Magallana; species Magallana angulata. The sequence continues at coordinate 24,610,623 of NC_069120.1, read as the reverse complement.
AGAGTATTGGCGATATAGAGGTTAAAATACCTGGTACATAAAGAAACAGTGGCTTTAACTTCGAACACCTTTTGACCTATCCATGATATCAATAAGATATCAATGTTTGGTATATCAAAGTTTAGCTGTATTTGAAATTCTTTTAAAAAAAAAATATTTACAGAAAATATCGACAGGTTGCATTTATTGACAGGATACCAAAGTGATGGTGGAGGATGACTATGTAGAACTAGAGATGGATGAACTCAACCAACACGAGTGCATGGCAAACATGATAGCACTCCTTAAACACATGCAGAGGGCGAAAATCATTCCTCTTGTAGAATCTGTAAGTATGCAATTCAAGACTTTGTGACACCAACTGAAGTAATTCAGGGTCTGGTTATTGGGACAACTACTGTAGTACTGTAGAAGCACATATTTTGGTTGGGTCAAAATTTCGTTGTTTTTAAACCAAATACAATTTCGTTGGCATTTAATTTTGTCATATCGTAATCTCTTTGTATTTATTGATACTTGGGTTAAAAATTTGTCATGGATTTAATTTCGTTGTATTATACTGCCAACGAAAATAACGAAATTAAATCCTCAATGAATATTTCTGCTTCTACAGTAAATAGAATTTCATTGGCATTTAATTTCGTCAGATTGTAATCTCTAAATTGAATCGCGTATCAACTCTGTATTTATTTATACTTTAGTTAAAATTTGTCATGGATTTAATTTTGGTTGATTTACACTGCCAACTAAAATAGCAAAATTAAATCCTGAACAAATATTTCTGCTTCTGCAGTATATCAGGATGTGTTTATTGGGACAACTGTTGCTGTATTTTAGGGTGTGGTTCCTGAGTTGCCAGCCTGGATGAAGAACCTGAATGATAAACTGAGGAGTCCACGGACTCACAACAACATCAAGTACTTCATCACCAAGCTGATCATCAACACTGCAGAGGTCAGTCTGTCTCAAGGTCGAATATCAGTCAAGTGGTATTCAATTTTTTATACTTAGTACTTGTTATAGAGAGTTAGTGTTAGGACATTGTGCAAGCAAAAACACATGATAAACTTACCCAGATTTCAGTTTTTTTTATAGAAGAAAGATGCTTTGCATGCAATAGCTGAAGATATTTTTAATAACAGAACCAAGTTGGTTCTCATTGGTGAAGGCATATGTCAATGCCTTTGATTTGATTATTTACAGGCACATTTTTCTTAGACTAATAGAATAATAAAATTATGGAAAGGTTGCAATTTCTTCTGCAGCATTCATGAGTAAAAAAAGATTTAAGATATCAGCAGCTTTATATACCAGTACCTTGTAAATGTATCTTATACATGTTTGTTCATGTTATTGAATTCGGTTTTGCAGAACTGGCATTTCCAAATAATGAAATGAGATGTCATGACTTTCAGATATTCCGCCCCTATGCTAGGGACTGGATCCGCCCCCTGACCCAGCTGATCATCAGCGGTCTCTTCACAGGCCTGAATTACTTTGTCATTGATGTGATAGTCACCATCATGTCTTGGCACCAAGTGGCAATACCTCAGGTAACTATTGCTATAGTTAACAACAATAATCTATTAAACTGTTGTTAAAGTTGTTTGTTTTGTTTTAATTATGGATTTTTATGTCAAATGTTATCCAAATGCACTTTGCAAGCCAGTGCCTTTTTCGTTGTTTTGTAATGAGAATTTGTTGTTCAGTGGAAGAAACGTCTTAGTTACAAACTGAATGGTTTTTGTTTACACACTTTGTTGTTTTGAACTGAGATTTGTTGTGCAGGTAGAGAAACACATGTCTTGATTACACACTTTATGGTTTTCTTACAGGACACTGTCGAGGACCGAGCCATGTCCAGCCGCCTGGTGGAGTTTGTGATGGGATACGTTTACAACGACACTCGGCCGGTGTATCGCAACAACCTGGAACTGCTGAAAACACTCCTGCAGGTCTGGAAGGACCGAGTGGAAATACCTTACAAGTAAATTAAGAATAAATACTGAACATATTCTTTTGCCATTTCTATTCTTCAGTGTGTATCAAAATTTTGAGTTCTTTATTCATACATGTAGTATCATAGTGAATTTGAAATGTGTGGCTGGTATGAAGAAAAGTTTGGAGTTTATCGCTACACTTTGTTTTTTGTTTTTTTTTCGTACACAGCATTGTGTATAAGCACTTGAAACAGCCTGATGAGACAAAGAAAGAGAGTTGTGTTGGAATCCAGTTGATGGGTGTGGTCCTTTCTGCTAAGTTCCCTCCTTACGCCCCCACGGCACCCGTTGATCAGGAAAAGTAAGTCACTCAATGGTTAACTACTACAATGAATGTGTCGTGATCTTCAGATATGAAACTGACTTTGCAAGGAAAATACTGGTAATAAAGTGTTTGCACTGTAATTTCTTGAGGATCCTACACACCTTTTGGAAAAAGAGTTGTAAACAAGAACAAGCTGGTATATTCCTTATAGATATGAAATTATAGCTTGTGTTCGTCTTGAAAATGACCAAAAAAGTGGTAAAGTTTTTAAAAATAACCCCAAAAATGGTTGTAATTTTGGGAAAAAACTCAGCTTTAAGATATTGATGAAAATTCATGACAAAAGAAGCCCCTGCTGTATTTGAAACAGAGTCATAAAAAGCATGTCGAGGGGTATGGAGGAACATTTAAAAATCCTTTTTTTTTTCAATTCAAGATTCTTCACCACTGTGGCTTCTTATATGAGAAATCGTTACAAGGCTGTGTATGCAGCAACAGCTGAAGTGGTTGGAATGATCTTCAAGCACCTTGCAGAGAAAGACAGACAGACAGAGGGAACATTTCATGACTACGTCGTAAACCTCATGAATTCCCTCCAGCAGAGTAACCCAGGCAATTTTCTGCTTTGCATTCATAGGATGCATCTCCATTACCCACCAATAGCTGACAGGTAAATGGATGTACTTTTTTGGACCATAGATTAATAATCATCTTCATTAGCTTACTACAGCCTCTCTGTTGATTCTTAATGAATATATCTTTTTTTCTTGGATTTTTGTTGCTAATATTGTATTGAAAATTTAAATTCATAAAAAGAATTGATATATTACCTTTAAATTGATATGCTCACAATTTTTTTTAAAGGTTTATGAACCGATTGTTGTTTGTACTTCCTAATCTTCATGCTGAATTCCGCAATCGCTGCCTTGAAATTGTCCTAACACGAATCGACACTTTGGAAAATGTCTATGTAGAACTCAAAAGTAAAGGACTCCTTGCTTTTCTCACTCACAGGTCAGTCAATTTTATGAAAGAATATGCATGTACCTGTACATGTATGAAACTTTCTACAGGTGATTTACTCTTCTGGGAAATATTTCAAATGCTTGTACTAAATGGATTTATGAATTTTAATGATGTAGTTGGTGTTTTTCAGAGATGATGAGACACAGGTTATTGCTTTGAAAATTGTTAAGAGCATTCAGAGCAAACTGCAGCCAAGTGAGGTGTCGGAGTTACTTCCCCTGATCTGTGGATTCTGTGTCAGTCCCAGCATTCCCTGTCGTAATGTCATGTACGACATCTTGATGTGGGTCTATGACAACTACAGGTACAGACATACAATTTGTAAAGCACCCTTATTTGTAAGCCAGATCATTGGTATTTTTATGCACAGAGCTTATTTCTATTGTCCTTGTTTTCAAAGATTGCTATATGTAAGTGTACATGTTATGACAGGTACTCATTATTATTCATTTGCTTATTTCTCTGTTTTGACTTTTTATAGAGAAGATGAGAGTGAAACAGCTGACACTATTATGCAACAAACGAAAGAAAGCCTGCTGAAAGGACTGGGCGATGATGATATGCAGTGCAGGTATGGCCGTGCATAATCAATAGACATTACAAGTTTCATCTGTGGCTCATATGCATTGGAATGTCAATCTACCGGTACATCAGATGCAGTTGGAATGAGAATTGTACTTACATGTATAAGTGTAGTGTAAACGTATTATATTTGGCATGTAAGATGTTTGGTGTAAAATAGTTTTTGAACAAGTTGGCATGGATTTGATTTAGCATATTCCTGAATGTGACTATTCTTATACATGTATGCATGGCATTAGCAATGTACTTGATTTAGCGGAAGCCACATTCCGCCAAAAACACAAATTAGAATACACAGCCAAATGTAATACATGTACGTTTACAGTAATTTGTGCATGATTTGGGTCAAATAAAATGCTTACGACCAAAACAAAATTAGTTTTGTTTCACAAGCACCACCACATTAAAATTTTTTAGTTAACGTATAAAAATGGAGTAATTCCCCTTTGCTACTCTTATATAGAATACATGTATCCATTTGCCAGATAATATTTTGAGCAGATTTTTGGCCTTATAGTGTTGCTGAAAATTTGAAACTGTAAGTCCTATTGGCCCATCATTTTGGTCTACTTGTAGACTGCTAGTACAGAATTTCTGGAGCAGTGAGACCAGAGTTCCAGGCAACACGCTGGACAGACTGGTGGCCATGTTGGAGGCCATGTACTCCCCTGTGACAGAAAAACAGTTCCTGAGCTATGCCACAAACCTTGTCCTTGAAATGACCTCCAAGAGTCCAGACTATCAAAGGGAAATGTTTGAGTCGCCTCTTGAGGACTGCAAATTTCAGGTTCTTAAACTTTTGGGTTTATTCTTCAATGAATGCATGTAATTATATAAGTAGAATATAAAAATGAGGTTTTCTGACAGTGATATAAAGTTTTTGCGGAAATTCAGAATTCTTGTATTTACAGGACTATAATGTGAAATCATCTTGGAAACAGAGGCATGCAGCCATGACACCACTGTTTGCCAATACCATGGCAACACAGAGTATGATGGATGACGATGAGAGTTATAGTGGAGAGATCAGAGCCACACAGGATGCACAGCAATTCACTGCCACTCTGGATGGTAACATTAAAATTTTTACTTATTGTACATGTCATGCTCTTGATTTGTAAACCATAAAACCAACAAACCAGATTGTTAACTTTCTTGTTTCAGCTTCCAAAGCTCCATTTAACTGGTTGACTGGGAGTAGTTTGGATACCTTCACGGATTACAGCACAGTGGGCTCAGAGACCTCCAGCTCTCTGTTATTCACTGTGGGGACACAGGACATGGCTCTCAGGACCGGCCTCAAGCCAAAAAGAAAACCTGGTCCCGGGTTTGGCCGACCTCGAGCAGGAGCCAGTACTAAACCAGCAGAGAGAAGTCGTAATGGTTAGTCATGTATAATGATGCTCTAACAAGAAATATTGCAGATTTTTAATTACACACAAGGAAGATGTATCTCTGTAAAATAACAAGAAGCACCCTTCACAGATTTTAAAATCTCATTATTTTACTGACAGTTTTGATATCATAACAACAGTTCAGAGCTTGTAATTTATTATTCTCAACATTTGATGCAAATCAGCGAAATGATGGACCTTAGGGTTCACATAATGTAAGGAAACTACAGGAGCATTTTGCACTTCTTTGAATATGTTTTTTATTTGAATTCATATTTTAATCAACATTTCAAGCTGTAGAATTATTAATAGTAAGATGTAAGAACCTTTGAATGGTATTGCTGCAATGCTACAAAGACTGTGATACTTGAAACATAGATTAAGAATGACCCCCTGGATGAAAATAACTTGTAGACAGTCTGATCGTTATAATTTGGTCTTCTGTATCAGTTCAATCCTGTTTAGGTTATAGTATATGTGAATCAGGAAAGTTTAGTTTTTCACCCTGAAGATGACTTTGACCAACAATATATAAGAATATTTTTTTTTCAGATACACTGCTTTTGAACATTTTATGAAAAGAGTATAGTTCTTTTGACCAACTATACATGTACCGGTAGATGAATTGATATGCAGATAAAGCAGTGAATCTTATATAATTATTACTTCTTTAAGAGACAAGACTTTAGTTTGAAAAAAAAAGACCATGAGATCTTCATGTATTTTTCTTAGATGAAATTTGAATTCATTTGTTAATTTTTGTCATCAGAGGATCAAGACAGTGAAATGTACAGATTGAAAAGGCGTTTCTTGCGAGATGAGGAACAGACCAAAACTTACTTCATCAAACGCCACACCAGACTGGAGAAGATGAGGGAGGTAAAATGCTTTATAGGACATCCAGTCAGTCATTGAACATTTAACTTAGCAGAAATGTAAAATAAGATGACATTCTTTCAAATTCAGTTTATTGTATTAAGATCCAAACATGGAGTGTTGATTATGCATGATTATCGGAAACAAGTTTATAGATTACCATTTTATTTAGATCTGAAATGGAATGATGATTATACACTGTACATGTATATTTTGTTAGCTGCATTCTGTGAGGTTTTTGTTTTAAAGGAGGCACTGAGAGAACAGAAATCTCGCAGAGAACACCAAGTCACCATGTATAGGAAGTATAGAAAGGGCGATCTACCAGACATACAGATCAAGTATTCCTACATCATAGCGCCGTTACAGGCTGTAGCACATGTAAGCATACAAAGGGTTACATGCAGTGTATCAGACATACAGATCATTTATTCCTACATCATAGCGCCATTACAGGCTGTAGTACATGTAAGCATACAAAGGGTGATATACAGTGTATCAGACATACAGATCAACTACTGTAAACGTATTATATTTGGTGTGTATGATATTTGGCGGAATATGATTTTTCAACGAGTTAGCGTGAATTTGATTTAGTGCATTTCTTGAAGTACCTATTTATCTACTTATATATTTACATTTGGCGATGTACTTGATTTAGCGGACGCCGTTTACCGCAAAAAACCCGAAATAGAATACACAGCCAAATGTAATACGTTTACAGTATTCCCACAGATTCTATCATTTGACAATTAACATTTTCTGAGGGGCAGCACCACATTCCGTCCAACATATTTATTTAATATTTGAAATTTTCAATATGTTATCACTGTATCAATAGATTCATGGTACAAATTGAACTATGTTTCACAGAGGGACAGCTCGGTAGCCAAACTGCTCTTTGGTGCCATATTCAAGGGAATATTCTCCAAGATGGATGAGGTCAAGACGGAGAGGGAAGTACAGGAGACCATACAACAAATTCAGAAAAGCATTGGAGTGGTACTGACCACATCCATACAGTACTTCACTCCATTCATCAGCTGTTTGCTGGTAATTACCACTTACTAATCAACAAACATTTTGGTGATTGTCAAGTACCGGTATTTCATTCAGTACGCAAGTAATTATGAGTAATTATAGTTTTCCTACGATTTGAGACTCAAACTTTGTCTGCCTGAAATCAAACAGTGGACTGAGAGTCTTATTTTATGTAGTTTGGTTTTAAAACTTTCAGTGCAAATTATGACAAAAAAAGAATATTATTCACTGGACGTAAGATCAAGCAGTAATATGTTTTACGGTGCGACCGTTGGGGCGAGCACAGCATGTGATCAAACAATGAATTATAATAAATTAATAAAATAAAATTAACAACGTGAAATTTGAATGCCAAAAAATAAAACATACCTATTTTTCAGTAAATTTTCATTATTCATAGTTTATAAGATTTGTTATAATTTATTTATTTATATGTAGAACAATATTTTAATCTCAGATACAATGTTGTTAAATAATAAAGATTTTAATATATAAATATTCATTGCACTGCATCTACTCTTTAAAAGTGATTGTGATTATGATTGATTGATTGATTTCCCCCTTTTTTTTGCAGTAGACATTTTTTCTTAAACTTACATATAAAACTTGACTCATCATAGAGCTCCCCCCATGCTAAATTTTTTTTCATTTTTGTCAATTTATACATAGAAAATCGACTTACCATGGATTTGCCCCTCCACTTAAAAAAAAATAATTAATGTTTAATTTTATTTTTAGTTTACGCTTAAAAATATTTGCTTATCATGTTAAAAGAACATGGTGTTGTCTCCCCCCCCCCCCCCCCCCCGCCGCATGTAATAAATGGAAGTGAAAATAAAGAAACCATTGAACTGCTAAAGAGCTGAAGGATTAGAATTTTCATGATTTATTTTTCTTTTTGCTTGCAAAGATTTTTTGGATGAGGCTGCCATCCACCCACCCACCCCCTTTAAAAAAAGGCGCTGCTACGTATAACGTTACGTTTCAGGAAATTACCGTAATTATAGTGAATAAAATATTTGTGAGCATTCATCCAAATTAGTGCAATTTACAACTGTTTTGAGAGGATTTTGGTCATTTCAGCAGATTTACAATAACTTCAATTAGAGTAATTTCCCCTTATCAGTGCTTATTGTGACGTTAAAGCTGACGTTGGTTAAGTGTCGTCTTACTCTTTAAAACTCCCCTGAGAAATAAAAGTATGCGAAGTATACTGTTTTATTTACTTAAAAAGCATGATGTTCTTAAAATTACACATCTTATAAGCTTTTCAGAGGTTTTACTTTGATTTTCGGGAGAACGTGATGTTGGAATGTGAGGTTGGAAACCATTGGTACTATGAATTGAATGAATGTGCAACTATAGTCCGAATTTTCTATTCACACACGCCTTGCCGGTAGAGCTCGCTTCGCGCCGGCGCTGTGCGCCGGCGAGCTGCGCTCGCTATTATAATGCTTCAGGATGCATGTAGTTTTTTGAATTTAAATTTAAGGATGTTCTGTACAGCTTGAGAAGCAAACTTAAAGTTGATGTGTCAGACGTCAGCTCTGCTGCAATGTTCGGAAATATCCAACCATTGGGTGAGGTTCTGGAAATGAATATTTTCTGTATAAACTTGACTTCAATGCATGTGCTGGTATCTTTTTTTGATATTTCTTGTACCGTTGTTTTTACTGTGTAGGTATATGTGTATTAGAAGAACAACTGATCTCACAAGATGAAGATGAAAGACCATCAAAGAGAGGGAGGAGTGATAATGCTGTAGTGTCCACAGACACTCTGAGCTGGATTGAGCTCGCCAGGTAGACCTGCTTAGGTCAAGCTGTAGAGCAAAAATCAGTCAAATTCAGAGAAGGGATGTAAAAAGTTACTATATTCTCTCAATACTTGTCAACTTGAACTTGATGTATCAGAAAAATAACTCAGTACCGTAGTTTGTACTTCCAGCACGCCTACCACAGTGTATCCATAGTATGAAAGACATTGAAGTTCCAGATATCCAAAGACTTTTTAATCATATTTATTTTAATGTCACAATGAAAAGTCTTGACTGAAGGTCTCAGATCACTATGATAGTTACACTGATGTTCATGTATAGGCAATCAACATTGATGGTACTGTTTTAAGAATGGTTGTAAAGCATCAATTTTTCATTACAGATTGTACAAGTCTGTTAAGGAGTATGATGTGTTGCTGGGAATCTTCAGTGGAAGAATAGGAACACAAGACATCACAAAGGAAGCTGTACAGATGGAGGCCAGGGGGGACTACTACAAAGCTGTCAAACTGTACAATCAGGTCAGAGAGAGAGATAGAGAGAGAATGAGAATGTCATTGACCAAGTGTTTATTATACATTTGGTAAGATACATGCACAATGTGCTAGTGAAAACAGGTTGCTTTTTTAATCATTGCAGGCTTTGTCTTGTAATGATTGGGATGAAAACCCGCCCACCATTGAAGTAGATATGTGGGATGAATCCAGAATGGAGGTATCTCAGAATCGAATTTCTGCATGTTTTCAAAACATTGTTTGCCAACTGCTACATGTTCATTGTACATGAATTTGTGACCATATTTTTTTCCTTTCTTTCTTTTAGTGCCTTGACAACCTTTCTCAGTGGAAAGAGCTGGAAGGGGTGGCCATGTCTGGAATCAGCAGTAACTCCATCAGTCAGGTCTGGAAGGACACCTACTATCAGGTCAGTGCAAGACCAGGTCAGGTCAAGGCTGTGCCATATCTAACATACCGGGTACTGTACATACTACAGGTTCATGAATTTGGAGGTTTTGTGTGTTTATATACATATAGGAGCATTATCTGCCATACATCATCAGGAGCAAGGTGAAGCTAATGCTGCAGGGAGATGGTGACCAGCAGCCATTGCTGACTTTTATTGATGACTGCATGAAGCAGACAGAGCAGAAGGCTCTGATAGAGGTACAGTCGCAGCTATAAATTGTCCAAGATGAGCTTGAGGAGTACATTTTAAAGTTCATTCTTCATGAATCAGTGTCTTCTTTTTTTATCAAAAACAAAATATGAACTTATCTAAAAGTTATTGATGATAGCAAGCCTTAGTGTTTGTGTTTAATTTGTGGAATGCACTGAATCTTGGGGTTGATTTTGTCTGCTGTTGACAGAGTCGTTACAGTGAAGAGCTGGCGCTTATGTACATATGGCAAGCAGACTATGACCGGGCTAGACATTACTCCACCCTGGCCACACAACAGTTCCTTCTTGTAAGTTTTAACACATTCTACAACATAATAAAGGAAACTACACCACTTGTTGTACTTGTATATGTAAAAAGTTAGACATGTTGACTCAGGTTTTATGCAGGATGCAAAAAATTGTTTCTATAGTTGTCAATTTAAAAATCACAAAATTGTATGAAAATAAAATGTACCCAGTTTGAATTTAGAATTTTGTTATCGTTGTTCCTTTAGGATTGGAGCAGCACAGACAGCCTGATGTCAGTCAGTAGGAGGAGCCAGCTCCAGAGACTACAGCCTCTGGTGGAACTCCAGGAGTTCCTCAGCTTCATGGCCTCAGAGGGTGAGTCAGACAGACAATGATGCTCATGCTCAGAATCAACAAACCTATGACTACTTTATTTTCTTTCATCTTTATAAATTTGGACATCATTTTGCAGTTTTGTTTTTTTTCTAACCCTAACCCTAGCTCTAACCTTAGCCCCGAACCTAACCCTAACCCTAACCTTAGCTCTAGCCCTAGCCCTAACCCTAAACTCAAAAAAATTGATGGTTCTCATTTTAAATACATGTACATGTATATAAATTTTAAATAAAATAAATAAATAAAATAATACTGATATTCATTTGATGGAACAGATTTTGATATCAAGTTGCTTGTACATTTCAGGTAATTTTACATCTGTCACACCTGCTAATTCACTGATTGAAAGGTGGCAAGCCAGGGCCCTGCATCCACTGCTGGACACAGAGGCAGTATGGGACAATGTTGTCACAAACAGGTGATAATTGATGCACTTAAAGAAAACGGTCAAATTATCTGTGATGGTATTTGCCAATTTGGAACATATTTATAAGAGTAAAAATTATTAAGGTCTTCCGTTTCCAACGGAAGACCTTATTGTTTTCGTTCTGTTTCTTTTTCTTCGCTATTTTTCTTTTTTTTCCAACAAATTTTGTGCACGCGATTTCTCAAAAATGACTCAACCGATTTTCATCAAACTTTCAGATATGATAGATACTGATCTAGACTTTATACGTAATTTTTTATTTTGATGACGTCATTTCCGTTTTTGATATATTGACGTTTTAGCGATTTTTAGAGGGTCGGCTTGTCCTGGGATCTTCTCTTTAACGATTAAAGATATTGAGTTCAAACTTTCAGGGATTGTAGTCGAAAGATTGTAGATGTGTCTTTAGGTATTCAGTTTTGTCTGACTCAAAAGGCGCTGAAGCTCGCCTGGACCCGAAAATTGAGATTTAAAAAACGTCGTTATTTTTTCTGGTTTTCTTTGTTTATCTCTTTTCAGAAAAATATTTTGTTAAGACATGTAATGTAAAAAACGTTTCTATTTACAGGACCTTTTCTTTGAAATCAAGAAAAAGGGGCTGGTCCCTCAAATAAGGGGTCCAAAGGGCTCTAAAGTCTTTAATCTGTAGCTCTTTACTGAGAGATATTTTGTTAAATGATATAGAAGCAAATATGTTTATCTCACAGTTATGTATCCAAGCAATGTAATGATTTTGTCATGTATTACGTAATTAGGGGTTTTCAGGGGCCGAAAGTATAAAATTTTGATCACCCATATCTCATAAAGGAAAAATATTTTGTAATGCAATACATAAGAAAAGTTGTTCAAAATGATGTTCTTAACGATATGCAGCCTTCAAAATTTCGTCAAATGGCCCCTATAAGGGGATAAGGGATCGGCCCCTGAAACCTTCTTTCTCATTTATCTCCAGAACGATACCGAATTTCTAAACACTTGTTGAACAAAATGTGTATAGAATTAGATGACCTTTCATATGATATCAAGAAAAAGGGGCTGGAGGGAACCAAAGGGCTCTAAAGTCTTTTACATATATCTTTTTACTCAGTGATATTCTGTTAAATGTTATTGAAGCAAATATGTTTATCTTACAGTTATGTATCTAAGTAATGTAAGGATTTTATCATGTGTTATGTAATTAGGGGTTTTTAGGGGCCAAAAGTCCGAAAATTTGATCACCCATATCTCAGAAAGGAAAAATATTTTGAAATGCAGTATAGAAGAAAAGTTGTTCAAAATATTGTTCTTAACGAAATGCAACCTTCAAAATTTCGTCAAACGGCTCCTATAAGGGGATAAGGGATCGGCCCCTGAAACCTTCTTTCTCATTTATCTCCAGAACATTAACGAATTTCAAAACACTTGTTGAACAAAATTTGTTTAGAATTAGATGACCTTTCAAATAATATCAAGAAAAAGGGGCTGTCCCTTAAATAAGGAGACCAAAGGGCTCGAAACTCTTTTATCTGTAGCCCTTTACTGAGAGATATTTTGTGAAATGTTTTAGAAGCAAATATGTTTACCTTACAGTAATGTATCCAAGAAATGTAAGGATTTTATCATGTGTAACGTAATTAGGGGGTTTTAGGGGCCAAAGGTTCCAAAATTTGATAAACCATACCTCAGAAAGGATTTTTTTTTTGAAATGCAGTATAGAAGAAAAGTTGTTCAAAATAATGTTCTTAACGAAATGCAACCTTCCAAATTTCGTCAAACAGCCCCTATAAGGGGATAAGGGATCGGCCCCTAAAACCTTTCTAATATATCTCCAGAACGATACCGAATTTCTAAACACTTGTTGAACAAAATGTGTTTAGAATTAGATGACCTTTCATCTGATATCAAGAAAAAGGGGCTGGCCCCTTAAATTAGGGAACCAAAGGGCTCTAAAGTATTTTACCTATATCCTTTTACTCAGGGCCATTTTGTTAAAGGTTATTAAAGCTAGATTAGGTATAATACGTTAATATATCCTAACAACAAATGATTTTCTCACCTTTTCTATCTTAATTGGAAGAGTGCAAGTATTTAAAAAAGCAATGTCAGAGAACTTATAAAAAGAGATACAAAAAAAAACATTAGTACTCCATTCCTTTTTTCATATCATGTTTTGTTGTCGAAAATCAAAGTCAATGACGTCACATTTCCTTATAATAATCGTACGGAAGACCTCCTCGTTGCTCGCAACGAGATCGTGTCTAGTTATTTTTCTTTTTTTTTCTTACAAATTTTGTGTACGCGATTTCTCGGAAACTGCTCGACCGATTCACACGAAACTTTTAGATCTGATAGATAGTGACCAGTGACCTGAACCTTGTTGGAAATTTTTTTTACCGATGACGTCACTACCGGTTTTGAGTTATTCACAATTTAACGATTTTCAGAGGGTCGGCTTGTCCAGGAGTAAAATCCTGAACGAATTAAGATATTGAGTTCAAAATTTCAGGGATTGTAGACAAAAGGTTGTAGATCTGACATGTGGTATATATATTTTCCTGTGACCAAAAGCGCCGAAGCTCGCCCGAGCTCGAAAATGATGGCTAAAAAAGCGTCGTGATTTTTCGTTGTTTTCTTTCAATATAAGTTTCCTCGATAGTATTTTGTTATAACATGTAGAACAAAAAATATTTATAATGTCAAGAGCTTTCATTTGAAATCATGAAAAAGGGGCTGGCCCTTCAAATAAGGGGCTGAGGGGGCTCTAAATTCTTTTAATGATAACTTTTTACTGTGAAATATTTTGTGATACGTTATAGAAGCAATTATGTTTATTCTAACGTTATTCACGTATACATGGCAATCATTTACTCCTATGTTACGTAATTAGGGGGTTTAAGGGGCCAGAAGTCCAAAACTTTGATCCTTGATATCTCAAAATTGAGAAAAATTTTGATAAGCAATATTTTACAAAAGATGCTCAAAATATTGAGCTTAACAATGTACAACCATTTATTCTTTGTTATGCGGTCCTTAAAGGGAGTTAAAGGGTCGGCCCCTAAAACGACCCTTTAAAGATATCTCGAGAACGGTACACAATTTGTAATTACTTGTTGAACAAAATGTGTTTGAATTGACAAGAACATTCTAATGAAATCAAGAAAAAGGGGCTGGCCCTTCAAATAAGGGCTGAGGGGGCTCCAAAGTCTTTTCATGATAACTTTTCACTGTGAAAAATTTTGTGATAGGTTATAGAAGCAATTATGTTCATTCTAACGTTATTTACCTATACATGGCAATCATTTTATCCTATCGTACGTCATTAGGGATTTTAAGGGGCCAGAAGTCCAAAACTTTGATCCTCAATATCTCAAAATGGAGGAAAATTTTGAAAAGCAATATTGAACAAAAGATGCTCAAAATATTGAGCTTAACAATTTGCAACCATAATTTCTTTGTTATGCAGTCCTTAAAGGAAGTTACAGGGTCGGCCCCTAAAACGACCCTTTAAAGATATCTCGAGAACGGTAGAAAATTTGTAAATACATGTACTTGTTGAACAAAATGTGTTTGAATTGACAAGAGCTTTTATTTGAAATCAAGAAAAGGGGCTGGCCCTTCAAATAAGGGGCTGAGGGGGCTCCAAAGTCTTTTAATGATAACTTTTTACTGTGAAATATTTTGTGATACGTAATAGAAGCAATTATGTTCATTATAAGGTTTTTTACCTATACATGGCAATCATTTACTCCTATGTTATGTAAATAGGGATTTTAAGGGGCCAGAAGTCCATCACTTTGATCCTCAATATCTCGAAATAGAGGAAAGTTCTGAAAAGCAGTATTTAACAAAACAATGTACAACCATATATTGATTGTTATCTGGATCCTAAAATAAGTTTTAGGACCGGATATCAAAACGATTTTTCCCAGATATCTCAAAAACGGTAACCAATTTCTAAACACTTATTAGCGGTACACAAAAATACCTTTTAGCTAAAATGAATGAAAAGGAGCTGATCCTTCAAATAAGAGACACCTAAGGGATAGATAGTCTTTCATCCATTACTCTTAGATCCCGCCTCCTTTTTCTGATACGTTTCGTTGACGAAGATCAAGAGTGAGGTAATTCCATATTCTAAAAATCGGACGGAAGACCTCCTCGTTGCTCGCAACGAGATCGTGTCTAGTTTGATATTATTTTTTCTTGAATGTCTCCTGAACCACATATATAACTGGCTTATGAAAGTGATAATAATTCATATTATGTTTATTCCAATTTCTCAGAATGATGTTCCTGGACCACATATCTAACCGACTGTCGACTTCCCTGGTGAAGAAAGAAGAAGACGCAATGGAAGAAGATGAAGAGGACTTGTTTTTGGCCTCGAAAATCCATCTCAGATTAAAGATGGCTGACAGCAGTTGCCACAAGAGGAACCATAAGCTAGCATTGAATATTTTAGCAGATATACACAAAGTACGAGTATTTTTAAGTTCGTGACTTTTTCAGGTTGTCCAAATCTCTCAGGTCAGACATACTAAATTAATGTTAGCTGAATCATTTGTTTTGAGATACCAATGAAAGATACTTAAGTGTTCCTTTATTTTAGAAACATAAGGTAATTTCTTTTTTTTCCTCTTCAGAATTATCGAGACAAGGAAAATGAGATTTTGAATTTGGAGTGGAGTCATTTGTACGCCAAGACTCACCAGCTCAGTGCAATGTCAGCTGACACGGACTGGACCAATGACATCTTCTCTAGTGTTATCACAACCATAGACAGGCTGGGTAAAGAGCTTTTGTGCAAATCAATCTATAAAATTGGTTGTTCATTAGCATGTACAGTCAACTCATACCTATTTACTTTGGAATTACATGTACATGTACTAGTATTTTCAGTACCATTATTAGGGGATACAAGTATGTCTCAGATAATCAAAGTATTCTTCAGGTCATGAATGGAATCTTGTGATAATCTTTCTTTTTAATTTATTTTTTGTAAATTTTAAAACCATTTTAATTAATAATATTTTTTTTTAAATCACAAAAAAATTTACCCTCATGAAACTGAATTTAGAGAATCATATTACAGGAAAGATAAAGAGAATACACAAGTACTGGTTTATCACAGATTATGATTAAACAAATACAAGTCAAAATATTTTAATGATGTATCTCAATATTTTACCCGTTCAACTGCATCCAGATGGGACAGGCTTTAATTTGACAATGTTTTGCTATGATTTTTGTGTTAAATATATTTACATGTAAGGGTCTCATTTTCAGGGAAATTCAAGGACAGTTCTCTGTTTGAGAGAGAGGCTGGATTAGGCCGCAGACATTTCGTCCTGCTGGGACAAGCGTTTGGTCTGCTTGTGAAAGGGGTGCAGAGCGAGAACTGTTTTAGCAGCCTAAGTGACAAAAACTCAGAGAAAATCATGGGCATATCTAAAGCAAGCAAACTGGACCCGAGGGAGGTACAATATAATGATACATGTACAAATGGAACATTGTAGTAATTGTTATATACATGTAGCTCTCTGTTAAATCAACTACCGGTATGCAGATATTTATAAGAAACACTTGGTATTGTTTGTTTTAGTTAGCCAGATGTCTTGTTGAAGAAGGATATAACCAGATGAGGAAGAGTTTGTCCTACGATGGTCGAGGGACCCGCACTTGTCGCTATGGACTGGAGGAGGCTTACCTGGCCCTGGCTCAGTATTGTAACAAGTTCCTCAGAATGGCAGAGGACGACAGTGGTATGTACCATGGATATCTGCATGTACTTTCTTGTTAAAAATAATATAATAATAATAGTTTATTTCCAATTTTGGGCCCAGAGGGCATACAAGATTACAGATATTAGATAGAAATGCCTTAAAGATAGATTCTACATATAAAAATAGTCCATACACATACATGAACTTGTAACAGCCGGGCAAATGTACATCGGTATGTCAAAACATATGAACAGTATGCATATAATATATAGTCATAAAGGTAATTTATACAAAATATAAAGATAGTATCATGATTTGTATAAGTAATTCACCGGTCATTTAGATCTCAAAGTATTCTGTCTTTTTTTGAAAGCATTGATCAGAAATTCACTTAACTTTGTAATTATTATTTTGTCTTCATTAATTTGTTAATTTACAAATGGGATTGAGAAAATTAAAAATTAAACTGTTTAGAATCTTGTAACAGTTACTGTATATATGGTATTGTATATTAGTTTCCCTCTTACCTTTAAATTGAACCTTTACTTAACTTTCATTTTCATAGATAGGTTTATATTCTGTTCTTCTATTTATGTGGGCTAACACAGTGATGATATTTTTTTGATTGATTGAACAGACAAAGAGTCTCTAAATCTCTCCAAGGAGTGTCAAAAGAATTTTCCGGAAACAATCACTGTCTGTCTGTTAAACGCAATGAAGCTTGATTCCATGGAGGCCAGACAGAGGTTTCCACGGTTACTACAGTTGGTGGAAATGTATCCAGAAATTCGCTCCACTTTTGTGGAAAAGGTAAATTGTAAACCCAAAAAGTTCTGAAATTTCAAAGTAACAATATACATGTACCTGGTAAGCTATTACAGTAAGTTTGTACTCCCTTTGAATTTCAAACTGTTTCTATTGGTTTAATGTACCTGATGTTTTTAATAACTTTAAAATTTGTATATACAGGTCACATTTATGTATGTTCATTTTTTCTATGGTCAGAGTGGGCAAGTTCCATGTTGGATGTTTATTATGTGGATAAGCCAGATGATGGCTTTGTTGGATAAACCAGAGGGCAGCACTGTTCACCATATCCTGATTGAGCTCGCAGAGACTTACCCGCAGGTGAATTTCAGCTTTGTATACATTAATCATTGAACGTTCATTTTGAATGTTTGAATGTAATGTACTGAGTGTATATGCATTATGGTATTAGTTTTGTTTGTTATATACTCTTATCTTCATTTTTACTTAAACATTAGTTACTGTAAAGTCTTGTGTATAGTTCACACTCATGTATCATATCTTCATGTATCATATCTTCATGTATCTTCATGTTGCCCCTTGAGGGCCCTTAATTGCTTAATAAGGAAATTGAATTATACAACATCCCCTCCTGGGGGGGGGGGGGAATGCTGAAAAAACTGTATATTGATAATTCTTTTTTATATGTTTTCTTTCTTATTGATATAAGATGTAAATGTATAATGAAGCTTTTTTTTCCAATCGTTTGAGTGAAATTAAAGGTATATGAAGTTCTTTTTTTGTTTCTCTTAGGCTGTGGTTTATCCCTTCAAACTGAGCAGTGAGGGATACAAATTTACTAACAAGAAGGATGAGGCATTTGTGGCAAAGTAAATAAAATAGCTGTACAATTTTCAACAGTGTTTGGTAAACATGTGATAGCTATATTCTATGTCAAAAAAAATTGTGTATGTCTGATCCCATGTGTTTTTTACAGACTCGGCAGCACACTGGGTGATGAACAGCTCCCATTGGTGCCAAAGTTTATTTCAGCCTTGGAACACATGAGCCAGCCAGATCAAATATTTAAGGTACATTTGTATATGCATGAGAGAAAACATGGCATGTTTCATTAGAAATTCTTCATGGCACTGTAAACTGTAAAATTTAATAACTCATCGACAGAATGAAATTTTGCAAAGAATGTTGTTGACCTATGTAGTTAGTAAATCAACTAAAAAAGCCTAAAATGTCAGAATTCACATGGATTGCATTTTTTTATTCAAAACAAAAAGATTATATGGCAGACATGGAGTTTTAATAAATGGTAGAGTTACACTATATAAATAACAATCTCCATAGATTTTCAAAAGCCCTTAAAATGAACCAAAGCAACTTCAGTCATTTTTAGCTCACCTGAACCGAAGGTTCAAGTGAGCTTTTCTGATCACCTGTTGTCTGTCGTCCGTCCGTCCGTCCGTCCGTCTGTCTGTCCGTCTGTCTGTAAACTTTTCACGTTTTTGACGTCTTCTCTAGAACCACTGAGCCAAATTTAAGCAAACATGGTACAAAGCATCCTTATGGGAAGGGGATTCTAAATTGTTAAAATAAAAGGTACAACCCTTTTTAAAAGGGAGATAATTGCGAAACTGCGAAAATTGGGTTGGTGTCTTAAAAAATCTTTTTCTTAAGAACCACTGCACCAGATATGCCAATATTTACACCAAAGCTTGTATATATAGTGAAGATTCTAAATTGTAAAAATCGTGATCCCCATATCAATACTGGGGTCCCAAGAGGGGTTCAAAGTTGATTAAAAATGACAAATTTAACATAGAAATATATGGGGGAAAATGTTTTTAAAAATGTATTTGCAAGGACTACAGTGCTAAAATTAGTGAGATTACTATACAAGTACCCTAAGATAGTGTAGATTCTAAATTGTGAAAACCGTGATCCCCGGACTAATACTACGTACGGCTCCAAAATATGTTCAAAGTTTAACATAGACTTATATAATGGGAAAATGTTTTTAAACTCTTCTTTTTAAGAATTACAATGCTACAGTTTGTGAGATTACTATGCAATCATTCTAAGATAGTGCAGATTCTAAATTGTTTAAATTATTTTTTATTAAAAGAAGTATTAAAAAAAAGAAAAAAAAAAGACATTTCCATGATAAGTTTATCATAGTTAAATTATCTGGAAATACGTGTGTATGTTTATTGACTAGTTTTTTGTTTTTTGGAATTTCGATCCCGACATCAATTACTCACATATCGGGATCCAAGTGATCGGGATCAAAGATCATAAACTCAAACAACTTCAAAAAGGTGTGAATCTTAGTTTTTACGAAGTTTTGATTCACAAACACACAGTTAGGAAAGATAAAGGAACAAAAGATAAAAAATGGTTATGGAAAAAAATTAGGAATCATTGATAGACTTTATCAACTATATATAGACTTTCCCTGTTTTTTGAGTTTAGTCTATAGGACAGATGATCGATGAGAATGCAAAATCTAACATGCCTAATGTCCTCATCACACCTGCAATATTTTTATTTAATGAATCGATAAAGAAGCTTTTAATGATTGAAATACAAAACAGATGCCAATATCATCTTTTAATTATTTAACGAATATTTTTCAATTTTTTCAGTGAAATTGGGATTCTTTTTTACTGCAAATGGGTATTTTAGAGCTTAAAATTCAGTCTCATTTGATGTGTAAAATAACTATGAATAAAAACATGCCAAAGATAAAATTGTTTCTTCTTTTTATGTATTGTTTAATATATGGCGAAATCTTGAAATATATGAGTTTTACAATATTTATTCAGAATCCACTTCATAATAAACGCTTTCGAAATAAAATGATACAAGGACTATTGTTCAGGTGAGCGATTTGTGGCCCATGGGCCTCTTGTTTTTATCTTCAGCTGATCAATGTATTTAATTTATCAAAATCAATCTGCAGTGGATGTGAAAGGAGAAAAATGTACATCACTGGAATCATAAAAAAGATTTAAGATGCAAAAATCCAGCTGGCCTTCCCATTATAAATATTTAAAAAATGGCCAGCATTGAATAATCAGTTGTTGCAGGTTATGGTGTAATTTTTTGTGGATGTGGATGAGTTGACAGGTACATGTTTGCGAGTTGGAGATATCCTTTCATTGATTTATTGATACCCAATTATCTAGGACTGGTTTGATGACACTAGACTGAAATTTATGAAGAACAAACCAGACAAGAAGGCCATGAAGGAAGAATATCAGATTATGTATAAGAAAGTGTTAGAGTTAACTGAGACCGCGGGTCGAGGTGCAAGCCAGAGGTCACAGACAGAGGAAACACTTAGTATAGTGGACAAGGGAAAATACCCAAAAAAGTTTGCTGAGGTAAGCTGAGACTTATTTTTAATAATATGAAAGTGATACTGATAATTATTCTTCTTTTGCATCACATGTGATGTACAGTCATTGAAAGATATATCTTCATTGCATTCATGTTTAATAAGTTTGGATTTTTTAATTGGTAATCAAAGTTTTTATGATAATTTGTAAAGCATGTATTTTTTCTCCACAGCGATTTAAGAAAGATGTTGACAGCTGCTTTGGAAAAAATGGAGAGAAAATCTTGGACATGTCATTTAGTGTGAGTGAATGTGAATAGAAAAGATAAATAACTCAAATGTAAATGAGGACTAGACATTTATATCACGCATAAGTATTACCTGCATGTGGTATGAACTGGTAGTTTGAAAATTGTCCCCTTTTAAGATATGGTGGAACACCAAAATTTACAAGAGATGAGATTTTAACCACAATTTTTTTAAGCAACCTGCTTTGCAGGGCCTATATATATGATCATTTTACTTATTTTCCTTCTCCTATATAGCTCTATCTGGCACATATTGAATATGAAGTGTGCTTGTGGGTGTGCAGTGACCTTGAACCACTTTTGAAGGCCAAGTGTGAAGGTCTTAGCAGATCGTTATGAAATTTGTACCATAATTTCTTTCCCCCTTAACCCACTCTTGCTCTTGCTCAGACTTTACCAAAACCTTGTAGTTAATACATATACATGTAGTTGCAAAGTGACCTTTAACCAAGGTCACTAAGTCAAGGCCAAAGCATACTTTAATTTCTTGCCCCTTGGTCCAATTTTGCTTAAGCTTTAACAAAAGACTTCTTATAGGTAAGAGGTTTGCAGTAACTTTGAATTGAGTTTCTCAAATGTCAAGGCCATTGCAGACCTCGGTGTAAAATCCTTCACATCACACCCAGACCAACATTAGACCCTTATATTTTTTTTTCTCCACCCCATGATTCTTGTTTTAGAGTACCTTATTATATATACTGTCAGATTATTAATCCAATGAATTAATACGACTAATTCAGTGAAGAGTTATTCATTATGTTGCAGAAACTGGCAAGTGCTTACAAGAAAGTGTACAAAGACATGGATTTTGAAGTGAAAGAGAAAAACCTGAAGCCCCCGGCAAACCTCAAAGATTACTGTCAGTGGCTGGCCAATTTCAATCCCAGCATTCAGGGCAAAGATCTAGAAATACCAGGTATGGAGATTGTGAATATTCATTTACAATGTTAATGTATTTGATTGAGCAAGATTATTGAGATGAGGTTTGAATTACTTGTTTGGTTACTTTAAATGTCAAAGTACAGACCTGCATTATGTGTGCTTGTTGTTGATAATCTGCAGTCACGCTTCATAATGTTTTGGTTTGCTGAAACAAGAAAAGCAAATAATCTTTGGTAAAAATTATGAAGTTACCAAGAAAAACCATAGCTGATTTATTGATTTTGTTACAAATGTATAGACACAATTTGATTGAAAAGGAGTTAATTTTACTAACCATTGGATTCATTTGACAAAAAGTTGCTACCCTAGTATGTACAAATTTCTAAAAGCACTATTGTGGTAGAGTCAGAAATATGGGATTTCTACTAGCTCTAGCTATTGGTTTAACCATTTAGCTTAATTGGTAAGGAGCTGTATTTGTATGCCAGGAGAGGACTTAGGTTCAAATCCAAGCAAATTAAAGCAATAATATTTGTGTTTGTTACACTATCTGGACTAGCTCTTTAAAAAGGGTAGCTGCTCAATCTTATCATTGCTGTATCAAGTTTTATGATTTTTCTCATGACATGTATATTGTAGCTATAGTGATCTGGGTTGACTTGAAATGCAATGTTGGGAGACTACAGACAGTCTCACATCCTGTGATTATTTTTATATTCTTGGACATCAAATTTCATAGATTTTGTATGCTTCCGTTTTGATACCTGAAAATATAGGTTTCTTATGAAAATGAGCAAGCTTTGATATGATTAGTGAATTATTTGTAAAAGTGAAAAAGAAATCAGTTGGCTCAAGGTCATTATATATGTGTATGCAAGACTGACCATGGGTTTCTGACAATGGGTGAACTGGTGTTCCTCATTTCCATTCAATTTCTCAGCACTGTGGAAAGGTTTGAGTTGTAGTATTTAAACATAAATGTTTTTTTTGCATTTCAAGGTCAGTATGATGGAGTGAAAAAGCCTATGCCAGAATATCATATTAAAGTGGTGGGATTTGATCAAAGGGTAAGTGTCTCAATTAAAGGATACCATTCCAGAAAAAAAAAATTAATAATTTGCACTACACACCAATTACAACAAAAATGAAAATATTTTCATACATTTCTTGACAGGTAAAAGTGATGACCTCAATACGTAAACCTAAGAGGATAACAATCCGCGGGAATGATGAGAGAGAGTATCATTATCTGGTGAAGGGTGGGGAAGACCTGAGGCAGGATCAGCGGATAGAGCAGCTCTTCTTCCTGATGAACCAGGCACTGGAGAGTGACCCTGCCTGTAAGCAGAGGAATCTGAAAATCAAAACATACCAGGTCATCCCCATGACTTCAAGGTTTGTCTGATTATCAAAGCCTTGCTTTTATGATTATAGAATCCTCTTCATTATGAGCTTTCTGGTTCTCTCAAAATACATGTGGTGGTAAGTAAATACTAGGCATAAACATTGGATGCCTTTGATTTGACTGTCTGCATTCAGTTAAAGTTTTTGGAGCAGGTCCAATATCCAGGTTATTACTGGTCCTTGTTTCACTATACAGGAAAGCTCAGTTATAGCGAAGTCTTTAGGGACCAATGGATTTCTTTGTTATATCCGTAATTCATTATATCCGTATAACGAACTTGTAATAATAACTAGAGCAAATTCACAATATACATGTTTTCTTTCACTAGAGTACGTAACTTTTTCAAATTGAGGCTTAGAATGAAAATAAATTCTTTAGATGCCTTTATAAACCGGGTTGTGAAAATACATTCATTCAAACTTTGTTGTTAAATGGTAATGCAAATTTTTTTAACTTTAAAGAAATTTGTTATAAAAGTGTTAAATTTCGTTATCATTCACCTTTACTGGACTCAAAATCAGTTCACTATACCTGTAAATTTGTTATATCCGAATTCATTATAACCATAAAAATTGGCAAAGATTTGTTACAAAGTTTACCATGGACTCAAAAAAACTTCGCTTTATCCGAGATTTTGCTATATCCGTGTTCGTACCAAACGTGTTTTACTGTACTTGCTTAGATGGTTAACCTAGAGATACATGATATGCTCTAAACATCCTTAGGTGTTCAATCTGAGCCATATATTTTGGATGCTGGAGGACTTTTTGGAGAAGGTTCCCTCATCTAAGTTATTTAATACTGGCTGAATCTTTACAAGACCTGAAGAATGATGTATATTGTGATATTATTAAATGTCATGAATGTGACATGCCTGGATGCTAAATTTGATCCACATGTTGTAGTTGCTGGAAGTGGTAAAAAAAATTTGAGCAGCTCTGTATTCTGTAGTTTTTGATTACTTATATTATCTTCTTATTTAGGGTTGGTTTGATAGAATGGATGAACGACACCATCCCACTAAAAGAATTCTTGATTTGCAATCTCACAGAGCAAGAAGCCAAATTTGTCAGTGGCAAGTAAGTGCAATATACGAATATACAGTAAAACTTGGTTATGGCGAAGTCCTAGGGACTCCAAGTCCATAAATTTGTAATAACCATGTTCATTATAGCCATAAAAAAATTGCTAGGATTTGTTTAGAGTCTTGCTGGGGACTCCATAAAACTTTCAATTGCTATATCCGAGATTTCACTATATTTGTGTTCGTACTGAGCGAGTTTTGATGTACCTGTTTCTTATAATGATTTTAAATTACTCTTAGATTTGACAAATCATTCAACTTTTTCCACAGACAGGGACCCTCGAGTCTTCACAATTCCTGGATAATGAAACTAAGCAAAGATCCAAGAGATTTTCCACAAGGTTACATGCAGATGTACCTGAAATATAACATGACAGAAACTAGGAGGGAACTGCAGAAAAAAGAAAATACTATACCATGGGATT
Organism: Magallana angulata; assembly: GCF_025612915.1. Taxonomy (NCBI): domain Eukaryota; kingdom Metazoa; phylum Mollusca; class Bivalvia; order Ostreida; family Ostreidae; genus Magallana; species Magallana angulata. The sequence goes on along the minus strand of NC_069120.1, from coordinate 24,585,525 downwards.
TATCAAGGTAACGGTTCTCATTGTATTATTGTATTGAATTACAAATGAAAGTGGAGAGAGCATTTAAGATCAATTTTTCAATTACAAAAAACAATGTCCATGAGATGTTTTGAAGATTTTTATGAAAATAGATAGTTTTCCTGATTTGTAAAAAGCTGTCCCAATTACAGTATTGCCACATACATGTATACATATTCTATAACATTTCTTGTTTAAATGTGCAGGTGAAATTTTCTCCTCTTCCCTAAAGTGATGATAATCATAGATCTAAGGTAATCTTGTTACATGTATGTGTAACTGATGAATACATATACATGTACATGTATTCTCCAGGCGAGCTTTCCACAAGATGAGCACTTCTCCCGAGGCATTCCATGTCCTTCGCTGCAAGTGTGCCTCAACACACGCCCTAATCTCGATATGTCAGTATGTGCTTGGCATTGGTGATCGACATTTGTCCAACTTCATGATAAATCTTAAGAATGGAGAAATGGTGGGCATAGACTTTGGTCATGCTTTTGGGTCAGCTACACAGGTCAGCATTGGTTTAGTCTCTTAGTTAGCTTTTCATATAGTATACTTTGAGCAAGATAATACTGTACATTATTTAGGAGGAATGAACAAATCAAATGAAGATACATGGATCTATATATTGAACATGGATGAACCTGGAATCAAACCCAATAATGTAATTCCAACTCTCTATTTACAGTTCCTTCCAATTCCTGAGTTGATACCATTCAGACTGACTCGACAGCTTCGAAACTTAATGATGCCGCTACAGGTCCATGGTTTGATTGAGTCTACCATGATTCACACTCTCCGTGCACTGAGAAATAACTGTGATCTGTTAATGAATACCATGGACATTTTTGTCAAAGAACCATCTGTTGATTGGCTGGTTAGTACACATATTTACCGGTAATACAGAATTATTCAAACTTTGTTTGAAGGACATTAATGTTAATGTACTATGTACAAGTTATCCACCAATATTCAGTATCACAGGATATACATTCAAAAAATCTTTTTTGCAGGTAAATGCAGAAAAGCAAATGAATGAAATGAAAGTAGAAGGTATGTACATACACACAGTATGCATCAGTAATACATGTATTTGTTCTACATATACATGCATGAAAGATAATACTCAAGCTACATGGGAATGTGTATGTAATAAAAATCAAAGAAGGAATATGCTATCACTTCTTTAACACCTACACTGTAGCAATTTATGCACAGGCAATTTTGCCTCCTTTGAATTTCTTAGCGTATGAACTTTGTAGTGGAGGGAAATTCATTACTGTGTTTTGATTTTTCCACTTACCAGGTAATTAAATACATTTACGAGTTTTCCCGACAGTTCTGTGTATGGGTTGTGGTACTCATGACTTTTAAGGCCTGTGGGCCTCTTGTTAGAATAATGCCAATGAAAATGCACAAATTCCCAACTGAAATTTAAGAAATCATCAAGACTTTATAGTGATTTTGGTTACTGCATGTATACATGTGTGTTGGGGGAAGGGGGGATGTCCCACCTTTTGGCAAAATCCATAACAATTGTTTATGGAAACTGAAAGGAATGATATTTTTTTAAATTCAGTATCACCAGAAGATGAAGTTCAGTGGTATCCAAAAGAAAAAATAGAGTATGTGAAGCGCAAACTAAGGGGGGATAATCCTGTCTGCATATCAAGGTAATCAAATGGTATACAATACATTTGACCTCAAAAGCTGTTATAAATGATATTTTCATGACTTACTGTATATATTCCAGAGAGGAATTGAAATTAGGACACTCCAAGAAGCCAGCTTTTCCAGCATTAGAGAGAGTGCTTCAGGGAGATAAGAGAGAAAATGTTCGAGCCCAGCTTCCTGCTTCGGGATTAACAGTGGAGCAACAGGTGGCAGCACTGATCGACCAAGCGACAGATCCCAATATTGTGGGCCGTGTGTGGGGAGGCTGGGAGCCTTGGATGTGAATTGTCAGTGACTAGAACTGTGGACGTAGCAAGAATGGTCATTTTTCATAGCTGAACCATTTTCTTTTGGGTTTATTGCATGCTCAAAGCTGTAGAATGCATGTAGTGTTAGTGTGACAGTAACTGATCAAAAGTAAATTCAAATATAGCAAAAAAGTACAAAATAGAGTCACTAGGTACAAACATGGAAAATATAAATGGATCTAAAAGACTGAAGAAATGGTACTTTACCATTTAGTGTATCATTTTCATTCACAAATACCCTGTTGTTTACAAGTACAACCAGTACATGTTATACCAGAAAGGTGGTAAAAATAAATTGTTTGTAGACTATTGCTTGTTACTTACTTGAAATATACCTGTCACTCAATTAAACAAACAATTTTATTATAAGATATTAAAATCAATAACAAAACAATTTAATCATGCATACCAAATATGAACTAACTAAGACCTATAAAAATCCACTATTTTCATAATCAATGCTAAAACATACCTGTAACCCTCCCACAAAACGGCCTAAAAATCTAAAATCTTCCGCATCCAACTGATCTCCCGCACAGGAGACTAAATTCTGCAAACGTATTTTTCCTCCCCCAACCCCAAACCCCCAACTTGTGAACCTTGACATGCTATTTCAATAACACTGAGGGTTTTTCAGTTATTTTGGCCTTAAAATCTACTAAATAGCTTGAATTAATCAAAATCCTTTTGCTTTGGCTCAGGTGAGCTAAAAAAGCTGCATGTATTAAGTCATTTTTCATATCTTGGTTAATATTTAAATGAAATAAAAAAAACGCAGCGTTGACTTCTCTTAATTGTTATGTCAAAGTTTAAAATTACATCACTGTTGTAATATATGGTCAAATAACATAGTTTGAAAAGTGGTTCATTATTTTCTTAAGTTTTGAGATAACAATTTCTATGAAAAAATGATAAAATAACTTTTTTAGACATAAAATTTAAATTGCTATTTAAAGTTTTACGACATGCATGTCATTTTATTTACCGGTATGTTAAGCGCAAATCCCTATGCATTGGCTGCAAAATTTTTTACCTGCTTCTGTCCTTAAATCAAGAATTCCTTAAATAAAAAGAATTCCTTAAATCAAGTGACCAATGTGACATGCAATTCAACTATTTAGTTGAGTAGTTTCAAATTAGGTATATCCCATTTAATCAAATTCTTATAAAATACAGGTACATGTACATTGTAGGCGAGATTGACAAAATACAATTTTCAAATAAATAACATATTTGTAGACATTGTTTTGTGTGATATGATATAAATCTTTGCGAAAGACAATAACAAGTATTCTAACTGACATATTTTCATCTTTATTTAAAATCAAATAGCCTAATACACATACAAACAAGTGTCACAATAATTAGGGTAATATACCGGTACTTACAACCAAGACTACATGAACCTTTATCAGCAAAGTGATTCTACCAATTTTGTGCACTTTGAAAACTGTCTACAACAATATTTTTAAGATAGGCTTTATTTCAGTCCTATAATCAAACAAGGCATTATACACATACATGTATTTACATACATATTTTTATGTTGTTTTAAAAGACTGTAAAAATACACTATATATTACATGTAATTGTTTTACGTTGTTTTTTTTATCAGTTGTACGTAAAATTTATACAAAAGTGCATTTGACTGCAAAAGGGTTTGAAGTACACTTGAAGAGTTCTCATACAAATTTAAGACTGTGATGTTTTCAAACCTGCATTTAGTTAATGTGTATGGTTTATAGTCACTCTGTGCAATGATAAGAACAACATGAATTGTAACATCAATGTCAGAAAATACCCTCTTCACAACATCAAGAGCTTGGCCTATAGTGTCTCCTCTGTGTGTCGCACCAGTTGCAACTTGAACAAGATACAGTACTGAATTCTCTTTGGTTTTAAGTTTCTTAGCAGGAGAGCATGCCTCCATACCACCACTGTCTGTTCTGTATACAAAGTAATCAACTCCCAACAAGTTTCGGTCCTGAGGATAAACCAAAAGCTTGTCAGTTGATCCTATACGCTGTTTTATATAAAAAGCAAATTTTGCAATATTTTTTTGATGGTTTTCTAAATCTTCTGGGATATCTGTAAGATTATCTGGAACATTGCATTCCAAAAAATTCTTACGTGGAACTTTCAAGAGTAGCCAGTCATTTGTTTGTGACCCATCAAATTTTGTCTCTGAAGGCTCGAACACTGTTTCAAGAACTGTTGAATTGGAAGGTAGGATTACTGTGCCTTGATTCCTCTGGATCTCTACAAGCATTTTCTCAAATTCCTTTCCAGCTTCTCCATTCCGGAACATTATGGTAAAAATCTCATCACTAGCTTTTTCCAGCACAAATTGAAGATGATAAGGTAATCTTTGTCGCCATGCATCTGCAAGGTAAGGTTGAAGGTGCTGAACTTTTACGAAGTTATCTCCTTCTTTAAGGTCAAGCTCTGATAATTCTTTATTTGAGTCTAATTCATCTTTTGTGACTATGCAATATTCAGTTTCAAAAATGTTGATTGCAATCAAAATCTTTGTTGCCTGTTTTTCTGTAAAGATGTATTCTCCTTCATCTGGGATATGCTCCAAAAGAATAGTAGTGTGAAGCAAAAATTGTGCATATTGTTCATTGTCTCCACATCCCTTAAAGTGGACAATTTCTTCTCGTGTCTGCTTTGTATAGCGTGCTAAAGCTTGTTGAACTGTTTTCCCAATGCAACGAAAGCTGTACATATAGTCCAGAACACCATGAAGCAATCTAGGTGTTACCAAAAAGCGCTTCGAGAATACATCATACACTTCTTTTCCCTTCTGTGAAAGAGCATGGTCCTGACAGCCCAAAGACTTTAAAGAACCATTCCAAATTTTCAAAAAGTTCTCCTCATCCAATTGTAATTCTTTTCCACAATCATATAGAGCAGTGTGTGCACTAGCAGTAAATCCTGCTTCAATCAACATAAATTTGTCAATTCTACTTGCAACTATTTCTTTAATTCGGTCAAGGTAATGAGAATTGAACATTGTAACATGATCGATGATAAAACAGTCTTCGCTTTGAAAATCTTCAACAAAAGTAGAGAAAGTTTGTAGGTTTTTATCTTTCTTTTCGATTTCAATAAGGTCAAAGTAATGAACCCCAGTATCATTATTTTTCCTGCGATCCAAAACATAGTACAGCACTGATGATGTCTTTCCAAGTCCCTGAATTCCACTAAGGTAAGTCCAAGAATTCCTACTTTTCCTACAACTATCAATTATGTTGACAAACATTTCATGGAACTTTGTTTTCACAAAGCAACGTCTAGCTTTAAAATCGGCTATATTTGCAAATAGAGTTGCTTCTTCGTCTTCAGTTACATATTCCAGAACACTACCATCAAATTCATCAATATCATCAGAAAATTTTGGAATCTGAAAAGAAGGGAAAGAAAGAAGATGTAATTATGATTGGGGCAATTATAAAGTCTCCCAAACGAACGAGGCCATCATTTGGAGTGGAGATGACCCACAGATCAAACTTAACAGACAAAAAGATTTGGAACTTGATTATTTTTATTTCTGAAGTTTCATGATGTTCTAGGGGACTCCTTTACTATACATCAAGTGAACCAACATGACCCAAGGAACAAGAATATATATGGTTTAGGGGTGGGGTTCTTAACCGTTTTCAAGATATTCGGGCACTACCTGTTTGAGAGAGGGGTCAGGACCACCCCCGGGGCCCATGACCTACATACCATTTGATGCCTCTTGACACCAGGAACAAGAATATACATGGTTTAGGGGTCTGGATCTTAAACATTTTTAAGTTATTTGGGCACTTCCTGTTTGATGGGGGTCTGGACCATCCCGGGGACCCATGACCTACCTACCATGTGATTCCCCTTAACACAATTAATAAACAAGAATATATATGGTTTAGGGGTGGGTATCTCGACCTTTTTCAAGATATCCAGGCACTTCCTGTTTGAGGGGGGTCAGGACCACACCCGGGGCCCATGACCTACATACAATTTGTTGTCCCTTAACACATGGAACAACAATATATAAGGTTTAGGGGTGGGGTTCTCAACATTTTCAAGATATTCGGGCACTTCCTGTTTATGGGGGTTAGGACCACCCCCCTGGGCCCATGATCTACATACCATTTGAAGCCCCTTAACACAAGGAACAAGAATATATATGGTTTAGGGGTGGGGTTCTTGACCATTTTCAAGATATTCGATACTTCCTGTTTATGAGGGGTTAGGACCACCCCCTGGGTCCATGATCTACATACCATTTGATGCCCCTTGACACAAGGAACAAGAATATATATGGTTTAGGGGTGGGGTTTTTAACCATTTTCAAGATATTCAGGCACTTCCTGTTTATGAGGGGTTAGGAGTCCAAACTTAGGACCATCCCCCAGGCCCATGACCTACATACAATTTGTTGTCCCTAAACACATGGAACAAGAATATATATGATTAAGGAGTCAGGATTCTAACAGTTTCTGAGATATATGGTCATTTCAAATTCCTGGTGGGTGGGGATGACCCCAGAGGTCAGATCTAATAAACCCTATACATTGCCTGTAACAATCAATATATGATTCTAAAAACCCTATATTATTATCTTTGTCCGTTTTCAAGTTATATTTCCGATAAGGTTCAATGTTAGACCCCATGACCTTTTGACCCCACAGAAAAGTGGTTGGGCAACCCCAAATCCTCATTATAACCATTTTCTTTTTTTTAATATATCTTTTATCAATTTATATCTTTAAAAAATTTTAATTGAGCTAATCTACAGCAAACAAGAGGCCCATGGGCCACATTGTTCACCTGAGGAACAATATGTATGATGAAATATCAACTTAATGGAGTCAAAATCCAAACTATCTGGGCAATGTGGTATAAAACATTTAGATCCTGTATGAACAAAAATCCTTTTATCTCCTGGATATTCTTGTGTTTATGATCAAAGATTTACTCTATATATTCCTATGTATTAAAAAATACAACTGCCCACTGTTGCCCCACCCTACCCTCGAAGATCATGATTTTCACAATTTTGAATTTATACTATACGAAAACAACCAATACTCACATTTACATTGTCTGAGGTAGCCATTTTTCTAACCTTGGATTTTTTTTTTCTTCTGAAAAAGTAAATCATAACATATATGTATCACAGTATGTAATATGATCAATCACCATTATCATGAAAAATTTGGCAGAATTTCCCCTGTGTAGGGGATATTTACAAACACTTGTCTGTTGAACAATGGATATAATTTTACAAGCATATCTTTTGAAAGTGGTTTATTGATAACAAGCATTATCAACCACAATAAATAAACTTGTACCGTATTTTTTGGAAATTAGGTCGATACTTTTTTTCCTGACACATGGACCTCGCCCTATTCATCGCCTCGCCCCATTTATGTTTTTTTTTTGGTAGGACAATTTGATATGAAATTTTGCAAAGATTTATACAAACCTCCAATGAAATCATGAGTGTTTACTATAATATTAATACTGCTTTAATTTCTGTGTAAACATCGTATTGATTTTAATCAATATACTGTTACATTAGTAATTTATTATTTAAACAAATCAAATGTGAATAAATTTATTTCTTCTTACTTAGATCGTTGACTGAATCATCTTTCGATCATTATTACATGCTGTCATGCATTTTGATCGTGTGCTTATGATAAACAGGAAATCGATCGTGTGGTAAAAGTAAAATGAGAACCGTATAAAGGGTAATTACGGGGGGAAATATCGCCAGGTATAGAAATTAAAAAAACGATTTCTTTTTATAATTGAATACATGTGCAAGTTTTTTTCTGTGTATTCAAAATTAAACTCTCGATGAAATCTTAGCCAGGTGTCTCTGAAATCAGTCTGGGTAGTGCCTACTTTGATTATACACAGTTGAACTCTCGGCACGTGCTACTCATGCCCGCAGGCTTCGATAAGATCAGAGGTTGACTCGTGTGTATATACACAGTAAAAAGTCACACAGAGACACAAGGTTGCATGTGCTACCATAGTCATGCCTCCAGGCATGATTACTATCCCACGGTTAACACCAGTTTGTACACATGGCAGGGAAGTACCGGGTAATAAAAAAGGATCTTAAATTAACTCAGCCGTACTGAATTAATTGGTTTGAAAATTTTGATGCAATTTCAGACATTTTCTTACGATGTTTTTAAGAAATGCATTTTATTTCCATTTTGTTTAAAACTGTGAAATAAGATTAAAGGCTACTTATAATATGACAACGTTATTGGTTTAAACCATTTATTCATTCAAACTAGCGGTAATTTTTCGACCAATTCTTCAAAGTCGACCTATTTATACTTTTTTTTGTTGCTAAAAACGGCCTCCTTCGCCCAATAAACCATTTCAACCTAATTTTCGAAAAATACGGTATTCTAAAACTAAAGTCCAAGCGTAACTCTGATCATCACATCATGCAAGAACTATCATGGCTGCTGAAGAAGACAATGGTGAACACACAGATGTATTTTTTGAACTCTTCTCTGGTGGCAATTTATTAAAGGGTTATACTCTGTCCAAGGTTATTGTTTCCCTCACTTTTTGCTTAATATTTAGATAATAATACATGATCAAAATACGTTTTTTAAGTTTTAACTACAATGAGTTGATCCGCTTAACATCCTAAATTGGCCCCTCATAATTTGCACGAAAATAATAATAAAGATTTTATACAGATCATTACCCAATTCTTTCCGTCAAACATTGTACCAGTAGTTTAATATTTTCAATATCAGTTTTCTTTCCTATACACTGTAATTAAGCGTTGTTTACATCAATTTCTCATAGACTTTAGGCCACACCCCCATATTGAGAGTATGATTTCAATATGAGTGCATTAAATGTTTCAATTTGTCATTAACGTGGTCATTTAATACGGTTATATTAATATAGGCTATATATTAATTGTTCACATCAATGAAAGAAATTGAAACATTCAGGCGCTCATATGTTATATCTTGAATTTATGCAAAAACCATAGATAATTTTCTCTATAGAAAAGAGAGGCCTACCTTGTTTACAATTTTTAACCTGTTTTGACCTCATGAATATCAAAACATTGAACACGTGACTCAACTCTATTCACTTTTACCCTTCGAACACATCAATTCACATGTATGATTGACGTCTTCTTAGTTAAATTATACAATGATCGGCAATATTGAGGTCAGGTTTAGCACTGGAGTTTATACACTTTTATTTACTTGATATTATGTCAAGATTTGAATTAGTCTCTCACAAGAACATATGAGTTGTTTCTTATTAAACCCTGCTTTGAGTTTTGAGTTAAAAAGTTCACAATTTATTTTTTTAGATAGGTAAATTTGATGATTATAAAAGGGCAAGATTGCAGTTAAAAGTGGACTCATTCTTTTTAAGTAATTGACAAATCATGTTTAAAAAACATATTATAACCTAAACTAAAAATATATAAAATGTACGACAATAATCTTTCACTTTATAATTTGGCTAAAGATTGTCCTAAGATCAGGCACGTAGCATCAGGGGGGGCCAGGAGGGGCCTGGCCCCCCCCCCCCACTTTTTCTCGCAGCAGCTAATTTTTTAAAATTAAATTGACATATAAAAAATTGAATTATGATGGAGTTGGCCCCCCACTTTTTTGGGAGCATTAAAAAATGAATTTGAAAACAAGGAAATTAGGATTGAAATTAAAGTTATATACTACACCAGCCCCCCTTCGAAAGGGTCACATGGACAATTTTGACAAATTTTTCAATAAACATTCAGATCGAGAATACAGGACCAAATTATGAGAAAATAAGTATCAGTTTTAAGCTAAATTGTCATCGTTGGAGCATTGTGACGTTGCCAACCGTTCCATCAAGATCACCGTTTCCCGATGATGTTGCTGACGAGGCAACGTTAATGGAAAGCACCCTAAGCATGCAGCCTTTTAGCGTAATGAATAAATAGTCAAATCCACTCTCTGCAAAAGTTGTTCCCCTTTGCGGGGTCAACCCAAAGGTCAAAAAGGAAAAAACAACTTTCCCCTTCTAAAATAATTATGCAACCAAATATTTGGGCGTCCTGTGAAGAAACCTCTTGGAATTTAACTCATTGATGTGGCACTGCCCCAACTTGGGGCAATCAAAATTCACAGCAGAAACGGATTTCTAATGTCAAATGACAAAGTAACAACCCTCTAAACTACAAAATACCCCCCCCCCCCCCCCAAAGATGGCGGCCAAGGGACATAACTTTTGTAAAGTGTGGATAGAGATAGGCGGATCCAACTGTGCACGTTTCAGATGAATCTGATAGTGAAAAGTGTGGTCCTCCAGACCGTCACACCGTATTGGAGCGTAAAATATTTTATTTTTATTCACGTTGATGCATTGGTAAGCCACGTTTTAAGTTTTATCATGTACCCGTGTGTATTACTCAATTTATGCTGCGCTCACCCCCAACGGTCGCACCGTAAAACATAACTACGTACCACTTTCTTATATTCAGCCTCTAGGACTAGGGTTTCTGTCATCTCCCTAGTCTCTCACTAAAACAACTCCATATTGCGGAATGACAAAATTATCAAAACGAAAGTCGGCAATAGCGAAAACCATCTCATAGTCCAAATTTGACAAAATATCAAATGGACGGAGAAAATATGATTTTATTGACGAGCTATTGATAAAACATCTAAAATAATCGGTAAATTCAGTATTGTTTTGCTCATCTTAAACGCACGTTATAATAATCAGAGAAAACATTTTAAAAAGTATTTAGTGTACAAACTTAGCTTTGGTAGACAGGTAACGTTCCATGTGACCGATTTGTTTATGAGTATTGATCATTTGTTTGATGGTGGTTCAATAATCTCCAATTTTTATATGAATATGCTTATAATAAATACATGTGAATAACTTCTCGGGTCAAAAATATATGCTCTCAATCACCCCTGCGAATGTGTTCGGAATGTTTTCTTTATCCTCGTTAAGTATATAATAAATTCATACAGATGTGCTCAAATGACAGACTCCCCCGAGATTTGTTCAGTTCCTGTGAAATTTCGAGCGGAAGTATGAGTGTTCAGACAATATTCTCAAAATATGCAAGTACTGATCGTTTTTCATATCATATCTTACTTTGATATATGTTAAAATATAAACTATATATCAAAACATAAATATCTATTAAAATGTAAGTTAATTTCAACATCTATCGGTAACTGAACTAACGTCTGTTGCGATAAGAAGTAGCCCCCCCCCCCCCCCCCCCATATGCTACGTTCCTGTATATGATCTAGTGCCGCGGGATCATCAAGCAGTTACAGACTCAAGTCAAAATTTGTACGCTGTCTGATTGTCTTGTAATTAAAAACATGGAAAAATGAAATGCTACTAACATGTGCCTTTATTTAAGAAATAAACAACGTTATTTAGTGAACATGGCGTTATGAATAGCAATTGCTCTGTTGGCATATTCCATGATGCGCGCTAGCGCATCATGGAAAATATGCCAGCAGAGCAGTTGCTATTCATAACGCCATGTTCACTAAATAATCGTTGTTTATTACTTATATTTGCATTTTACCACTCGCAAATACCCTGTATTAGCCTAGACCTTTACATTTAGCTATTACATCAAAAGTAAATATTCAGACTGTAATGTATATTTTTAATTCACATAGATTTGTTAACAGAATCAATGATATGTTATAACAGTAATTCCTTTAAAATGTTATCAAAAACATGTTTTAATATTACATTTAAATACGTCAATTTTAATGGAGTTGGAGAAAAACACATGATGTATCGTATAGTGGTTTATCTATAACGTCATGGAAAAGTATATATAACGTTACACCTTTATGACGTCACAGTATACTGACAGAGCAATTGCGATTATAGAGAAATAATTGCAGCTCCTCCGTATGGGCTTACAGTGGGAAAGAACAATGGAAATGCAAATATATCACGCTGATAATTTGAAATTTTAAGTGTAATTTTATGATTTATCATAATCTAATGAAATTTGGACAAAAGTCTTAAATTTGTTTCATGATCCCAAGACTAACATTTTTAGATAAGTAATTATTTTATTTAGGCTATGTTTTATTTTTTCAATCATTCATAATATTTGAAATCATCCATTGGTAATGCAAGTAAAGGTATTATTGGCAAGTAAAAATGAGAGTCTCTGAGAATGATCACAGTAATTTTCTATGTTCTACGACAAACGATGTACTTTGAAGTATTATTTATCTTTTTAAAAAGATGTTCTAATATAACTACATTTCATGCGATACAATCATATCTGTCAACAAAACCGAAAACAAAACTTGTTCTTTGATAAGATAACCCCTTTACTTGCAAATCTCATGAAAAGAAGGTTTTCAATATTTGGTTAATATGGACTCTAAGTGTTACAAAGAATTTGTATCCAATTCAATTGCGTTGAACCCATGAACCACACCCGGCCTCTTTCACCTTCCATATAAAATTACGAACAAGAGTGAAATAATGAAAATAGCATGTCCCTGTATCAAATCATTAATACAACGTAGTCTTTTTACTGATAGATTCTTTGCATTATCAATCAAGATTTTTTTTTAAAGGGAGATTTAATGCATCAATCCTATTAAATAATTTGAATTAACGCTTACTAAACAACACACTGATGCTAATATATTTTTTAATTGTGCAAACATAGCACTGAAAATGTTCTACTGATCTTCTATCATGGCTTATGACATCGTTAGATTTGAACATGGCTAGTTATTTTGATGTCATACACAAGCCAATATACTGCCAAGATCACTTGATAGACATTGTGCAGTGATTTTTACATTGGTTACTCCGGAAAGTTTTCATTTCTTAGCAATGATTTGAAATAGCTAGTGAGTATGCTAGTAAGTATGCGTGTTCTCAATGATGCTAATTTATCAGTGCATATGATATGTTAAAGGGACATGGTCATGATTTTGGTCATATTCTATTTTTCTGTTTTTATTATTTACAAAGCTTTGGGAATGCATTTTTAATGATCAAATAAAATTTGAGAGTCAGTCGATGAGTTACTAGTACATGTATATGCAAGATACAGGGCTCACAATTCTTTGTCACGAAAACAAGGCGTGTGCCCTGCTTTTGTTTACATAGGTTCAATATACCATGCATGCAGTTCAAAATCTTTTTCAAGCTGATTTGTTTATCTTCTTATTCATTTTAAGCATCATTAAACAGCTTCTATTGTTTAACACATTCATTTTAGGTCTTAAAATGGAATTTGTACTTTAACATTCAAAATGTAAACAAAAGCTTTGTAAAAATAGTAAGCTCTGTAACTCGCTTATGACTCAACACATGACTCTCAAGTTATATATATATATTATTCTCTTTTGAGAAGTGGACAGGATAGGCATAGCCTACATCCACTTCTCTTCGCAAGCCCTCATATTTTGTTCTGGAAAACGTGTAAATATCGGAACCAAAGACGGTTTACGCTTCGACCCATGTTTCGACTCCAGTTTCCCTGAATTATCGTAACAGACCTACTATTTCTACATTTTCAACATTAATGCATCCATATATCACAAAAAAAATCACCACTAACTCGCTGTCAAATCATAGGCGTCACCGTATAATACTAAATCGAAATTTGCTTACAATGTTGATATACATATGCTAAATTGCTCATAATTAACCATGAAATGAATAAATGGTCGCGATAGGAGTTGGGGTTGCTTTTACATGTATGCCAAAAAAATTTTTTTGGTCACATTTATTTCCAGAACTCATTTTATCCACCTGTTAATGAAAATATAAAGTTTGAAATCAATAAACGTCTAAAGTTTTTATTTGACTATAAATACCCAGATTCTTGGAAAAAGACTACAACTTTTTACTGCAAAACTGATAGTGTCACAATAAAACCATGTGGTCTAAATTCAAATGACAACAACATTCGCAGGGGTGTCAACGATACCTATAAACTTTATAAAGAGCCTCGATCACTTTACATTACATAGGCTATTGATGCCAAGTACAATCTGAAACAGAGGCCTTTTAACAGTATAAGTGAACAGTCTTTATTTTTGGAATATTCGAGTTATAACTATATATAAAGCTCAAAAAACAAATTACCTTGCACATTAAGTCACTATGCTGTTTTAATTGACATTTAAATGATCTCTTTGATTAAGGGGGATGTGCGGTCATCTTGTACATTTGAGAATGTAAACATTTCTTAAACATTTCTTTAACTGGCTTCTTTCTGTCCAAAAACTGACTAAAACAGTTGTATAAAAGCAATACAAATGACATTCTACATGTTGTTTTGTATGCAAATTAGGCATACAAATAGCAAAACAATGCCTTTTTTAATCAATTAGAACATCTGTAGAATTGCACTGCTGTTAACCTTGTTCAAAAAGATTTCATGCTATGAATCCCTCTTTCATATAAAATAACCTAAGATATACATGTACATTTGGAGTGTAGGATATATTTTGCAAGTGATGTCATGGATACTAGTATATCTTTGACATAAGAGTCTTGTTCCAGTGTGTGACTGCCTCTTGGTACAGGGTGTCACAGAGGCAATGTCTTCTCAATGTCTTCAGCAGCACTACATAAATCCTCTTGGTACAGGGTGTCACACTAAATCCTCTTGGTACAGGAGCACTACATAAATCCTCCTGGTACAGGGTGTCACACTAAATCCTCTTGGTACAGGAACACTACATAATTCCTCTTGGTACAGGGTGTCACAAAGGCAATGTCTTCTCAATGTCTTCAGTAGCACTACTTAAATCCTCTTGGTACAGGGTGTCACAAAGGCAATGTCTTCTCAATGTCTTCAGCAGCACTACATAAATCCTCATCTTCTCCATCAAACATAGGGTCATCTTCCCACAAGAAGGAGGGGAACACAGACTCTGGCAATGGGAAGTCTACAAGATCAATGATTGATTGGATTATTCAGTACCAAGGATTATCAGCGTTTGTTTTAAAGTAAATTAATTCACTATTCTTTTACCTGAAGATTTAAACCCCTGTGACTTGCAGACAGGATCGTGGCATTTTTGGTAATAAATTTTTTTCTTCAGGTCCACAACGAACCTGTAGTAAAAGAAAAAATGAAAATTTTTGTTCCTCCAACTTTATCAAAATCATTAAAATAATGTAACAAATGATAAAATATAAAGCCTAGGTATATCTGACAAATAAAAGTTTTTCTGAGAAGTGGAAAAAACAGGACTAATTACATCACATTGTTGCTCTTGTGACTCCTTTCTACATTGTGACAAAATCTGTAGTTGGCCATTTCATAAACAATAAGTTCTCCCTGACTGAAATAAGTCCAATGACGGATCCCTCCATTTGGCTCTAGTTTTCGTACATGTTCTAAAAGGAAAGCATCCACTTCTGGATAAGGAGAGGCTTTGTAGCCCTCCAAACATGCTGAAAAAAAAGATAAGATTAAAATTTGCAATTGGAGGGTAATTTGTAATCATGAGAAATATCTGATAAGTTATAATAACTCTGTAAATTGTAATTAAGAAATTATCCTTTTGAGTACTACGTGGTGATAATTTTTAGTTTGGTTGGGGTGTGGTCAAAAACCAATAAAGCCCTTCCAGCTTTATGATAGATTTGATCATGCCCCCACCAAAATTATCACCTAATAATATTCAAAAAATGATTCCTTATTGCATCTATTATAAAATTTTCAGCAATTGTACAATTTTTTAACTATTAGAATATTGACATACTTATGTGATTTTCATTTCTTCTATTCATGCAAACTCTGCTTGCACCCAAACAATAGTCATTTTAATTTAATGGAATGTACATTACAAAATCAAGTCATAGTGTTACACTTAAAAATGTACCCATAAGAACATAAAGATTGACAAAGTATCAATACTAAACCATCTAAATTCCTTTTATGCATTTAATATTAGGTATAGTGCATTTAAAAATCTCACGGATTTTTTTTAACGATGCATGTGTATTAAAAAGAAATACAGTATCATCATGT
The DNA here is from genome assembly GCF_025612915.1 of Magallana angulata. Classification (NCBI taxonomy): domain Eukaryota; kingdom Metazoa; phylum Mollusca; class Bivalvia; order Ostreida; family Ostreidae; genus Magallana; species Magallana angulata. Next base: position 24,569,466 of record NC_069120.1, on the reverse strand, counting down.
TAGAACCTAAAATACTAAAATGAAATCCATTGCATTATATTCATATGTAATTCCATACCTGCAAAAAAAAATTATTATTCACCTGGCTATTGAACTTATATTCTTATGCACATCTGGAGAACTATTTAATCAAGTGTTTAACAGTTGAGTATAGTAATTTCTGTTCCACCAAACTACTGGTAGTAGGGTAAGCATCGAGCCATTTCAAGCCTTTGATTCATACCTGTACTAGATGCACCTTTATTGGAAAATGATCTTTGACTTCTTCTATGTGTGTCATTAGACTTTAATATCTTCATTCTGGGTGAAAATCTGTTTTGAATAGAATCACACATTCATTATCTACAGAGGTGAATAATATGAATGATTACTTTATGGCATAAGGCAATGCAAACCTTGTTATCCCAAACTTGATGGAACTGAAAACATACATGTATCTGAGACATTTAATTAAGGATTTGAGATATAGATGTAGATGTTAAAATTACAAAAAACAAAATAAAATATGATAACTGACAAATTGGTATTATGTATTATCGTCTTATTGACTAGAATAACAAGTGACTTTCCTAAAAGAGAAAAACTGGCATAACAAAAACCATACTAATTTTGTCAAATTAATAAATGATCATTACTTCACATTTGCTATTAGTGAGTCCATAAAGATGGCTTTATCATTCATCGATGATAGAGGAACAAACTCGTTCTCTGCAGCCACAAGAAGAGGGTTGTTCTTGCCATACTTCCTGGACAGGTACAGGCGAAAATTCCTATTTTTGGTGTACACTCCTGCATTGGCAAGAAAAAAAAATATCTTAATACTCTTATTGACAATGTAATTTCTCATACTTGTGTAAAAGTCATAGAGAAGAGTTGAATAACATTTTTAAGCATGCACACAAAGTATTTTCAAGTAATGAAACTGAAGTTGTTTGCTTTTGAATTACTGAAAAAATCACACAGAAAGTACCCATATCACAAAATGAAGTTTTTTCCCCATGTTTGTTTCTGACAATCAAAGATAAGAGCTGCTCCTTGGTGAAATGTCCTAACACCCTGTCTGATATCTGTGATTTCTTTCTGACATTGTCCAACACACCATCGTCTCCACAACATGAAGCATCCTCCACAGCAGACTCACAGTTTTTAGGAGAATTGATTTGATTTCCAAGACATGCATTAGTTACACTGTCCTTTTTAGTAGAAGTACATGAGTCAAGAGACAGTCTATTTTCCACTTTGGGCAAGTCTGAACTTTCACAATATTTATTCAGTTCCTCGATTATATGATGAATAAAACAGCCTGGAAAAAGTACACGTATATTCTCATCAATTAAATTGCTACACACAGCCAATACCGCATACCGGGTTACTTTCACCCCTAATTTTTGCCCTTCTACACTTGCAAACAGTTTTGCCCTATCTTGATTTCACCCAGACACAGTTGTGTTTAAAGAGAAATACAGTCATTGGAGATATTGGAATTTACCCAGTCTTAATTAACTTGCTGACAACAAAGGTGAAAGGGGTCAAAATAAAATGGGGGCAAATATTTCCCTTTATACAGTATTTATATGTAAAATCCTCATGGAAACATTGTAAGAGATCATAGCAGTTTACCAGAACAAAAAAAAAATTCAAGTACCATTAATACATTTCAGTCTATTTCTGATGGAGTCAAAGTGCATGAACAGAAGAATACCAACAAGTTTAACATTATGCCACATATTGTGAATTGAATATTTAACTTATTCTGGTTACTTTTTATTTATGACTTAGTGGCCAGCGATAGGAAAGAGCTATGCAAACACAAAACCATGGCTTGACACACTGATGAGTACAGTAAACTGTATAAAGTGTGTCTCCTTTGTTTATGAAAATTGGAAATACTTTGTGTTTAAATAAGTACAATTGCTTACTGCATGATGAAAGGATTCATGGAAACTATAGGTATAGCAACAAAAATTCTGTTTTGTAATAATTAAATTGTATCTAAACTTGGCTTCAGTACCTAAAGAAGACAAAGGAAAAATACCAACCAATGGTGACATTGTCCTGAAAAGCTACATCAGGTAAAAGGAAGATTAGATGTCTGCTGAACTTTTTGTCTGTACTGAAAACAAAAATGGAAAATGTCATACAGCTTCAAGTATCTGTAAAACCCTATGAAGAAATAAGTTTTAAGAAGCTAATTTTCAATTCTCTTAAATTATTTTGGGCAGTTACTTGCCTTGCTTCCAAATCCAGTACATCTTTTCTTGAACATTTCACACTGAATTCTTCCTCTAACCATAAACAGACATACTAAGATAAAGGAGATACATTTATCTATAAAGTTTTAAGTTACATAACTATAGCCCATTTCACACAAGTGTCATGATGAACTATTGATTTACTGATGTCAATTAAAACCTGAATATATGTGAACTTATCCAGTTAATTAGTATCCATAGCAAACTGACCTGTATAAATATGGCCACCATCTCTGTCCCATTGTTGTCGGGGTTGTCTGGAATGGAAAATTCCAAATCAAAGTACAGCTTGCATACAGCACCTGAAAAAATATATGTATTTCATTTAATTGTTAACATTCTTTTTAAATACAAAGTACAACAAACCTTATAGGCATTGGAAATGACACCTATTAAGAAACTGCATTTGTTTGAGTGGGTTGTCAAAATTTTCAGCTTGATGGGGACAGAATTTAGAGACTGAGAAGCCCAAGGTATTCATACATGTAAATAATTAATTACGGTATCAATTTTCATGAAATGAGAATTCATGGATAACCATGGACTAAATGATTTCTTAATACTACCTCTATGTTATAAATCAAAGAAACTTTGATAAAGAAAAACATATATGTATTTGTAAAATGCTAAATCAACCGGTACCTTTAGTATTCTAACAGTTCTATGAACATATATTAATAACCATGACCCTTGCTGTTAACAGAAATAATAAAGACAGATTGTTCTCTGAGTTTCTGTTCTTTGATCTCGTTGGACAATTAAGTAATAAGTTAATTTGTCATTTGCTAATCATACTTTTTTCCTTTTTCCTTTTTTTTCACTTTTGTATTGTCACTCCAATGCATGCAATGCATGTATGTATTATATGTATTATTGTTCAAATTTTTTTTGTGATTTTTCTCAACACTGTATTTTATGCAGTTCAGAGAATAAAGAAATTGTCAAAATTGTATAATCCATTGGACTGCATCATATTTCACCTCAGTGATTTTTGATTTTGTTTCTATCACATCTGTAGTAAAATTCACTAACTGTCACTGTGTTTTTTTTTTATATATTAAAGATACATATATATTCACAAGTTAAATGCTTCATTAAGTAAATACTTACCCTCAGGAATAATCTCATAATGCAACTTTTTCTCACTTGACAACTGTCTGCAAGTAATAAGCAAAACATGCATGAAAATGGGCAAGCAATTAAATCAAGCTGTATCCTTGGTATTCTTGATAAATCAATAGGTTTAACCATAGAAATTCAATGTGTGTACTAACTTGTAATAATTCCAAAAGACATCATAACTGGAGACGAGGTACATACGTTTTCCGTCTCCAAACCCTACACTGGAACTCTCAAAGGCAAATACATGCAATTCCTGTGAAAAAATTACACAAAGACAATAATGAAGTTAAGGTACTCTGCTCACTGGTGGTACATGTATAACTGTTTTAAACTGTTGTGAGATTCAGGTCAAATTTTTTCAAAATTTACATTTTTATAGATTTCATTCTAAATTACAAAATATCAAATTTTCAGAAAAATTGAACGAAAGGAAATTTTTTAGCTTATCTGTTTTGTGCTACCTAAATTGAAACATAAAAATGTACCTCAGACTGGTTTCTGGCATAATTAAAGGCACTTTGTTGTCTGTAAAACAGTTTCCAGTCAACAACTGGTCCTGTTATCCTAAAGAAAAATATTTCAATGTATGGGGTATTTATTTAAGCTGAATTAAACAATGAACAAGAGATGTTTGTGAAACACGTATGCTAGCTTCCTCCCTTGGACACCTCTGCAAAGGAAATGAACAAAAAGTGCAAATGGTTGAAATTTTTCTAAGCCCAGCAGCATATATAACTCTGTCAAAAATTGCTTGAACTTGATCTAGATATTATTATGATAAATCTGTATACAAAATTTCATTTCAGTAAGTACAACCCCTGTGAACAAAAAGAACGAAAATGGAAATTTTTTAAGTTCAAGGGACTTTTTGTTATGATATACATGTATCTGTATACCAAATTTCATTTCAATACGTGCAACCTCTGCAAAGAAAATGAATGGAAACTTGGTGGACCGACCAACAGAAAGACAGCTGCAAAGCAATATGCCCTCCCTTCTTCGAAGGAGGGCATAATAAATAGAAATAAAAATTCATGGGTACTAAAAATCCTAGTTTCATCAATGAATTTGCAATGTACTTTAAATATTAAATTACATGACATTGTTATTTACCCTAAATATAAATTGCAAGTCATTTACAATTAAAACCATTTCCATAATATAATTATAAAACATAACAATGTGCTAAACATGTATTATATGTACTTCGTTAAAACTTCAATAATTCACCTTGGCTTGTAATCCTTTGGAATTTTATAATGTTCGAAGTCTTTAACTTTTTCATCTAAGCATTTCCCTATCAATTTTCTCTTTCTGCAAAACAAAAATTCTTATAAAATGGAAATATAAACACCAGTTACTGATAACTCATCTACAACTTGGACCTGTAGAATCAAAGGCAAGGAAAATGAGCAAATATATCAATGAAAATATAAGGCTTAAATGCAGGGTTCTCATTTATCTTTTAGAGCTAGTAAGTGGAGGAAAATAAATAGTAGGGGGCACTATTGAGGACTGAGGGCCTAAACTGAGGGCCAGAGGCCTGATGTTGGTGGGTCTGAGAGGGGGGGGGGGTGTCCCCCCTCTCAGCAGTAGGGGGTCCTCCCTCAGGAAATTTTTAAAATTAACATTGAAGGAGGTGGCATCTTGGACCTCTATACTTTTAAATGGACCTCACACCACTGCAACCATCATCAGAAACCTACATTCAGTCTTGTTTACCAGTGTTTGCTTACCATGGGTCAACTTATTAAGTTTTTCTCGTTTTCATTAACATTCAATCACTTTTCTCAATTAAAAAATGTGAAACTTTTTAAGGAGGTACAATGTATGAAAACATTCAGCTGTTGTTTATATATTATAATTATATAGGTGTTGCATGGGCATGAATTAGGATTTATTAGAAGTTGACCCCCAGTTAGCATGGTTAGTATAGCATATGCCAGACTGGTTGTTTGGGTTTCCGACAATGCCTTGCAACTTTAGCACTATAATTAATCTACTTAATTAGAGCAATATATATCAATCGTCCATAACCCACATTGAAACTATTTATCAGACCAACTCATCCAATTTATGTATTAAATAAAATATTGCATTTATACAGAGGTTTGCCAAATCAGGGTCGTATATACGTCCCTAGCCACATAAATTGGAAGTTCCCAATTTCTTCTGTACCATTGTTGACAGAAAAACTCGTCAACAACCATTTAATTTACAGTCGACTTCAAGTGAGTATATTATAAATATCAAAAGGTAACAACCCATTTTGTACAGTCTTTAGACCTCTAGAACCTGTACATCTGCACATGTGTATCCAAAATATGATTGATCAATTGCATTTAGTGATTTGCAACCATTGAATTTTAACTATGTTAAATCTTAACCGTTTTCAAATTATACATATATGAGACTGAAGTTTACTTTATTAAGTTAAAAATCTTACCTCAAAGCAGTTTTATTGGAAACGCCATAAAACAGATTCCTTGTAATTGTTGACATTCTCAAATTTTGGCGCCAAAAATTTTTTTTGATTAGTAGATAGCTCGTACACGATGTGATTCCATGTTACGGATGTTTTTGTGTTGGACAAATTTCCCCCGTTGTTTTTATTTTTTATAATGCATATTATTTATAATTTCATATTGTTGAATCAGATTTATCCAAAACATTAATAATGATTCATGGCTACTTTGAAAATTCTCCCAAATGTATAATGTATAAGCATTTTAACAGTTATATAATAATTTTGAAGTACAAGAATATTTAACAAAACTAATACAAACTGTATATGTACAATTCTATGTGCACACGTAGCCCAATCCAAGATTGTGATGTTTTTAAAAAATGTCTACATATATGTTTGTTCAGTTTACTTATGTATATATGTTAAACCTATGAATCGTATGGTTCTTGGTAATAATTAACAATACAATACTCAACTGTTTAAAAAAAATCATGCTTGTGGTTAGTAAAATCAGTCATCTCTCTCCAATTACATTAACCAATGTGTTAAGAACCCAATGAGAGTTTTATTAGGTTATATTTTATATATAATAATTACTTTTTCAAAATTTAGAACATACCAGCTGATATACCGGCCGCCATGCAGTGTGTTTCTATTGTGATAGTCACTTCTAATTATAGAGTATATAGGTCACAATCTTCATAATTAAACTATGTCATAATTTATAAAGATTGAGACCTTTTTACTCTATAATTTCAAAGCAAGAAATGATAACTTAAAAAGAATGTTTTATTCAATATTTTAATAAATTAAATGGACGGAAAAGAAAAATGTATATTACATAAAATTCATATAGATGTGAAAAAAGACTCAATTTTTTTGCAGGGCATGTACCATATAAAAAGCATATGAACCAAATAAATTCTGCAAGTTTTCCCTATCTCTCACTTTTTAAAAACATGAAATATATAAAATCTCATTCTGTATACTTTTCTTTTGATTTGCAGATGATCAAATTAAATTGTTTTTGGTATTTCATCTTGTTGGTTACAATTAAGTTTTCATTACCTAATAAACAAAAAAAATCCAATCCCTGTTGCTCTTTGGATTTATATAATGATGAAAATAATTAGCTGATTATAGTCACTGCAACATGATGAAAATGAGTGTCACAATGTTAATTACCATTGTCTATATGCTTAAAACATTTTGGATTTTTTACCAGCTAAAATGAAATTTAATTAACGTTTTATGAAAGAAAGAAAAAAGGGTTTTTTTCTGAGAAGAAAAATACTATAATTGTAAGTATAATTACATACTAAAAAGGATAGCTTGCCTGTCATGACACAAAACAATTCTAAAACAAACTTTATGTATTGAATAATATTAAACAAAATTATTTAAGGCTCACTGGCCCTCTGCTAGGGAAAAACCCTTTCTGGGATAAATTATTCTTTAATTAGAAAATTAAACGATACTTACCTGTAAGTTGAAGTTTGATTGGAATTCTGTTTCGTCATCTTTATACCAAGGGGATTACGTGAGATAGCATTGCATCTGCGCAGACGGGTCAGTTTTTAAAATCACAACTTGGCTCATCAATACCAAAACATAAACACCCCAACAGTCCATACATGGGAGGGCCTTAAAGGGTGGGCACGTAATCCCCTTGGTATAAAGATGACGAAACAGAATTCCAATCAAACTTCAACTTACAGGTAAGTATCGTTTAATTTTCTAATTCTGTTACGTCATCATACCAAGGGAATCACGTGAGATTTTAAAGCATTGATGTGCCAAGTTGTTTCAAAATAAACCAGTATGTGAAAACCAATCAAACCTCTCCTTACAGAATTTAAGGTTTTGAAATGCACCGTCTTATTTGAAATATACAACAATTAAATTGATAACTGGTTTATTTCTTTTTAATAAAGCATGTTACCACAAAAACTTTAAAGAAACACAAACACATCATTTGGTTTTTGTTACATCTAGATTGTAATACTTGAAAAAAGTTTTTTCAGAACTCCATCCTGCTTTGTTTAGAATTTCTGTAATGGGTACACCATTCCGTATTGCAGCTGAAGAAGAAGCAGCTCTAGTGCTATGTGCTGAGAATTTCTTTATATTGATTCCAGCAAGACCCAAAAAAGTCTTGATCCATCTCGCAATAGTGTTTTTGCTTACTTGCTTGTGGGGTTTCAAATAACTAATAAAAACTTTGTCACAACCATTTCTGATACTTTCTGTTCTTTTTAAATATTCTGACAAAGCCTTAAAAATGCACAAATTTTCCTCTCCAGGAAACCTTTCTAAACTCATATAAAACGATTTACAACTAGGTCTAGATTGTTTAATCTTACCTAAATAAAACACATATTTTGAATCATCAACATTCATATTTGACAAACATATATTATGAATAGATTGTACTCTTTGGGATGAAATTAGGGCTACTAATGAAACAGTTTTCAAAGTGAGCTGTTTTAAAGATAGCATTTCATTGCAGTTCATATTTCTAATGTAATCAAAAACAACATCCACATCCCAAATCTCATTGTATCGAGATAGAGTAGGCCTTAGTTGAAAAATACCTTTCATGAATCTTGAGACTAATAGGTGTTTCCCCACATCAGTACCATCGATCTTTACAAAACATGATAATGCCGACCTGGCAGTATTTATACAACTGTAACTTAAATTTCCCTTATATAATTTTAACAAGAATTCTAACACATCATTTATAGTTGGTTGAAAAAAATGAATACTCCTTTCACCACAGAAGCTTGTCCATTTCTTAATGATTGTTGCATACTGACTCCTGGTAGATCCTCTCCACGATTCTTTGATGATTTGTAATACGTCTCGCGAAATTCCTTGTTCTTGGAATTTGATCCAGACACACGACATGCCATCAAAGTTATTTTCATCGAATGCTTCTCTTCGGAATGCGGTAGTTTCAGCAAGCCCTGTTCTTTTTGAATTATTCGAGGAACATCCACCAACAGTTCCAACAGACTTGTGTACCATGTCTGTGTCGGCCATACAGGGACTACCATCACCCCCTCTGCCTTTTCCTTCTGAATCTTTTGAAGAACTCGACTTATGACACTAAAAGGAGGAAATGCATAGAAATAAAACTTGTTTAGATTGACTGAAAATGCATCAATAAACTCAGCATTTGGATCAGGTTTCCATGCTACATATTTAGGCAATTGTTTATTAAGTCTTGACGCAAATATGTCAATGTCAAATGGTCCCCATAATGTACTAATTTTGTTGAATATTTTAGGATTAAGCATCCATTCTGTGTGGTCATTAAAAACTCTAGAACATCTGTCAGCTACTGTATTTTTAGAACCAGGTATATGAGAAGCCGATAGCCAGATCTCTTTATTTATACACCAAAACCAAATTTCTCTAGTTATCTTATTGCAAGATCTTGACTTACTACCTCCCATAGCATTTATATAACATACTGTTGTAGTATTGTCTGACAATATGTGGACATGAGCACAAGAAATCTTTTTACACAGAGATTTAAGAGCAAATAATACTGCTAACAATTCTTGTTCATTTATATGCAATTGTAATTCCTGTTCATTCCATCTACCACCAGTAGTTACATTATCAAACTCAGCTCCCCATCCACTACTGGATGCATCAGTTCTGACAAGAAAATTGGGTTCACCATGACAAATTTGCTTCATACATTTGTGTATATTTTCTATCCACCAGTTTATGTCATTTCTTGCTTCCAAGGAAATTTCCATACTTGCATTATAATCCCCTCGAGAATATTTTAATGCATCAATTTTGTCATTTTCTAAAGTACGGTAAAATAAAGGTCCATATTCAACTCCTGGAAAACTAGCCACCATAAAGCCAAGCAATTGAGAAATCTCTAAAATTTTGACTTTTTTCAACTTTAAAATTTTTTGGCAACATTGGTACAAGTTATCAATTTTATTTTGTGTTAATTTCACTGTCATCTCTACTGAATTCAAAATGAACCCTAAAAACACTATTTCTTGTTTAGGGATGAAGACTGATTTTTCAATATTCAAAATGAAACCCAAGCTCTGCAATTTGTTGACAGTAGTTTTAACATTTTCCCAACAATCATATTGATTATCACCTTGCAAATACACATCATCAATGTATGGAACATTAGAAAAGCCTAGTTTTCTAAGATCTGAATAAACTGGTTTAAAATAAGTTTAGTAAACTTTCTTGGGCTGCATGCTAAACCCATAACAAGGCAAGTGTACTGAAACAATTCTCCTTTCCACATGAATCTCATGAATTTTCTGTATTCTCTCGCAAGTGGAACTGAATAGTATGCATCTTTCAGATCAACTGATGCCATATAACACCCTTGTTTCATTAAATTCAGAGCCGATTGTAAACTTTCCATTTTGAAATGATTGTATTCTACATAACTGTTGAATTTTTTCAAATTCAGTATAACTCGATAACTTTTGTCTTTTTTCTGCCTGATAAATATATTTGATATAATTTCATCAGAACAATGATTACATTTCTCAATGACATTCTTGTCTAACATTTTGTAAACTTCTTTAGACACAATATCAGCTTCTCTTTCATTAAATCTCAAGGGGTATGATGGGCTCAATTGATTTAACTCATATTCATTTGTAATTTCAATATGACATCCTTTTACAGTGTCTAATATAGTTTTATCTGATGTAATATCTTTCCATTCATCTAAAAATTGTTTCAGTCTACCTGCCCTGAAATTTTCAGGTAACAGAACTTCAACCGATTCATTTTCAAATTTGATGTTTTTAATTTTATTTCTTACCCCATCAATAATCATTCTTGTTTCTTTTTGCCTTTTGTGAACTTCCTGTTGTAATTCCCTCTCTTGGAAGTTTGGCCTAAAAAAGGGACATTCCTGCTTCGGAAATAGCCCTGTGACCCAGACGGTCTGGAGTAAGGTTGAAATCTCTGACCTCGAGCTCCATGAAAGGTGCCTCGTCTCATATTCTTGCTTGTCATAACTCTATTGACTGCTTTATTGGTCTTTTCAATTTCATCTAAGCGTTTTCCCAATTCTCCCCCAAAAAGGAACTGGTTTATAGGAACTCCAGACGAAAAAAGTGACAAATAATTCACACTGTCTATGTCACTTTTTAAACATTCTCTTCGTCTCATGTTGAGTTCGTAATTCGAATAACTGAGCATTTCAACAGTCTTGATCAGTTCTCTGACTAACTCTTCTTTTTCTACATCTTTGTTTGACACAATCTTATCCAAAATGTTTACAAGTACTGTCACACTTTTCACTAAAAAGAGTTGACCGTATTGAAATCTGCTGTCAAGCGACTTGGTTGGAACTTGTAATCTGTTCCATATCAATTCATCGACTTTTGTGCACACGAGACTCTCGCAATTTTCTGGTCGTTTGATTTTCTCAGCAGATTCTTTCACCTGTTCGGCCAACTTTTTGTCAATTTTTACCTTGAACATAAGATCGTTCACAAGTTTTGCTAAGTCTTTGTGTATGGGCTCTGTTGTAACGTCTTGCAAAGTTACTTGTTCAGAAGCGACTTTCATAAATCTCGACTGTGACCCACTTTCGTTTTCATTTTTCCCGGAATCAGGTTTACCGGATATTGAGCCCGACAGTTTTGTTTTTGACAATAAATCATCCACAGTCATTGTATTTGACTCACTGTCTTTCTCATAAATTTCACCATCAGAGTAAAATTCATCAGACTCATAATTATTGTCTACATAGTTATTGTCACTTTTCTCACAAACAAGTTCAGCCATGTCCGACTTAAGTCCTTGAAAACCGGCTGTGATAGTGTTCGTCAACATTTCGAAGCATTTTGCCAAATTGTCAAAATTCTGAGAATTTCTGTTTTCAACAGACTCATTTCCGGTTTCTTCATTAACTTGATTTTGAGGTGAAGTACATGTCTCTGTCTTGGTGGCCATAGTGGATCGTGATGATCCTTGACCGACAGTATTTTTTGTCACATGTAACGTGCTCGGCGAGCTCATTCGTTCAAAAAAACTTTCATGTGAAATAGTAGTCAACGGAAATTGCACTGGTAGCGAGACTGATTCAGGCTTGGTGCTCTTCCCTCTTGAATCTTTCTCGCGTTCCGACTTTTTCAACATGGCGGATGCCATAGTCATGCACGTGTTCTGCGAACTCGTTGTATTAATTGGTAAGTATACTAAAGAAAATCTGTCCACGACAGATTATTATGAATTAAATGATTCACCCGTTAATTTTTTGTCCACGACAAAAAAGGGTGTAAAACTCCGAAGAAATCTTCCGTTTACAACGGAATTAGAACTATTTAAATCGGAGCGCCCGTCTACTTCAAGCAGTAACAACGCACTGACCCGTCTGCGCAGATGCAATGCTATCTCACGTGATTCCCTTGGTATGATGACGTAACAGAATCTATATATTTGTCAACTTCAAAGTTTATTTCAGTCAAAATGCATAATTCTAAAACAAACTTAATGTATTGAATATTTAAAAAAATAATTTAAGGCATACTGGCCCTCTGCTAGGGAAATCAAAGTACTGAAAGTACTGTTAGACGGTGGCGTCGTTTGAAAGTAGCATATTACATGTAACAATGAGTGATGTATGATAATTATGTTTGTCGAAAACCGCGGCCAGTATCGCATACATGCATTAACGCTTACTCGCACAACTGGTCGTGAGTTTCCTACATGGATAATTCTGTGGAAATCGTAGCTGTGATCTCAATCTACACTTTACAAATGCTGTGTCTCTTGGTCGTCATCTTTTGGGGAAAACCCAAAGATTTATCACAGTAGTCTTTGTCGTATAGAAGTTGGTATATATATTTTGTATCAATATGTTTGTATCTTTATCAGTTGACATTAAAACCCCGTTTGAATGACTCATTAAATATGTGGGTTGCCACCACATATTGAATGAATTAATCAAATCCAAAGAGATTTCATTACAGTTCGCCCAAATATTTGATTGTTTGAAGAAGGAGAATTTTGAGTTTTTCCCTTTTGACCTTTGGGTTGACCCCGCAAAGGGGAACAACTTTTGAAAAGTGTGGATTGGACTATTGTGCTTTAAATATATTGTAGATTTCTGAAAGTAACGAAATCAAATAAAGCTTTGGCATGATAAAATACTTATTTTTACTAACTATTTGGGCATACATATAGTATGTTCATTGTCCCACTCGACAGCATTTTCCCTCAATTTCTTCACAAGGAAAAAGTTGCAGTCTTGTGGACCATCACATTTGCTTTTTTCCTCATAGTCAGTTAATACATTTAGGTGTAAAGAAAACGGAATGGGTTTACAAGAACCTGTTTGATAAAACTGGTATTGCTTTTGGAATGCACGTCATCATGAAACAGAAGAGTAAATCAATATTTTATCTTCGACTTTAGTGGATTATTTCCATTTGCTCACAACGAAAGTGAATGAAAATTTAAAAAAATATCATACAACATTCAGTCGCGGCAGTTTCATTAATCAACGTTTTAAACATTTGTTCTATTGTATTAAGCTATAGATTTATTCAAATCATTTGAATGAATTCGGGAAACTCAGATGTATATTTTATCGCTTCTCAGTACACTTTAACACGCATAAATTACTTGCTACATTAAACTTTTCTAGTAAACTTACAACAAATATTGATTAATTATACAAAATAAGTTTTTAAAAACACCAAACAAACAAAATTCTAGTTGAACGCACGTTTTTCTGACCGTACAGCTGTGTATATAAAGAAGATGGGGGAATAAGATGGCGCAACTGCCCATTTGGTTTAGTCGTAAAATACAATTTCAAAAATAGCATTTTTTCAATTAAATATATTTGATATGTTATTATATAAGTTTAAAAAATGGTAATTTCTAACTATATTCAGTTTGAAATATTTCAAAAAGATAAGAAAAAAAATAAATCTTTAAAGTTTTGGTGCTATCGAACCCACAACCTAAAAACCCAAGTTCTATAAAGTTTCCTTATGGCTGGTGCTCTAACCACTGAGCCATTTCATTCACAACAAAGCGAGTTGTTTAAATGCTATATGGGACTATGACCACGAAATTACGGACCTGTATTATATTTCTAAAACGTTTAATTGTTGAGCTACAAAATGACATATTTGAACTGTAGTGGGTCATCTCTCCACATTTTTGTTGAGTAAAATCAGTTTAAAATCCATTAAACCACATTTAAACTGTAAAAAAAATATTGAGCTCAGACCCACTCTATGAAAGAAAATGCATTGAAGTTATTAAAATTACACTATTAGGAGGTTTTGACACTCATATGCCAGTTTAAATCTATATATTGCAAGTATTTAAAATATTTAAAGATTACAACCCGATGTTACGTTAAATATACTTTGTTTTTAATTATTTTTTTAGAAAGTGTCAGATTTAATGATATTTTAATTTTGCCGTATCTAATCATTCCTCAAATGGGCATTTTACACGCCTTATTCTCTCATCTTCTTTGATTTTATTCTTTGCATGTACTAGACAATAGATCTAGGGTTCGCAAATCCCGGCAATATTTTCGGAAAGCTATAGTTCTGTAGATCAGCAGAATTCTACAGTCATCTATGAAGCAATTTTTTTTGCCTGCATGTTTCATTATTTATCGCTAATATAGCATGGATGTATACGCTACGGCCGATGTAGCATTGCGTTAAGTGATCACACTTTCTAACCGGTGTGTATTTCAATTGCGAGTAGCAACAAACTGGCGCATTTATATAGGCCCGCCTATTTGTAAATGCATGTGTACAAAATGATGCTAACACTTGGAAACAAATGTCGAAGAAAGTTCATAATAGAGTTGTACTCGCGAGTTAAAAATTATTTGAGAACGAACGGGGCGATGTTTACGTACAAATGTAAATAATGTTATCTGTTAGTGAAAAAATGGCCCCAAACCAAAGAGAAGATTCTCTAATACATTTAGCAGGGACGGACGCATATGAATTAAAGTCAATATTTGTACTTCGCTCATCGAATTGCGTTATTCAGTTCATTGTGAAAAAATTCGACAGAAACTGTTTAGTTAGCAAAATTATTATATCTAATGGAAAATTCGCATGTTTTTTCTCACAAAAAAGCTAGCGTTTGCTACAAATTAGAGATACACGAGCTGACACGCCGTACTCCATAAGACGCATATGTAAAAAAAAATCTGAACTAAAAATCTTTGAAACATCGTAAAATGTAGTTTATATACATTTAAAATGGCAACCCGATTTGCACGTTAATTGTACAATCCGACGTCGATTAGCGTGTTTGAGAGAAAGTCAGCAGCAAGTGAAGCGTCAACATCGGCAGTAAATATTGTCTGATGAATATCGAGGTGCCTGTAATAAAATTAATGTTTCTACAGACTGACTGAGGTACAAAATAAGCTACATTGTAAATCACAGGTCAGTCAAAAATTAAACACATTTGTATCGTAAATTTAAAGTTTTTTGTGTATTGTGTATTGTGCTAAAATATGAAATGGCAAACCAGTTTAAATAGTGTGTTTCTGACAATTATTTATATCATAAAAAAGACAAGAAGCAATTATTGTGACCAATTATCGCAGTGATATAGTTTATGCAGTCCTGATACAGTTAAACGTCAAAACTGGCAGTTGGTGCTTAAATTATTAATACCGCGTAATTAAGCAGCGAGGGTAACGGCTCATTTAAAATAAAACACAATTTCATACATTATTTAAATGTATGTACAAAATAATTAGCAGCTATAATGCTTAAAATATCTGATAAGATTAAAATTAGTTCTCCTACTGAAATCGACACGTAGATAAAACATTGTCTGTATAACACTGCATACATGTACCTAACAGAGTTATCGTTCGTTATCCGCTAGGGTCCCCGTGAGAAATACTCTTCCGGTCAGGACCGTAGCAATAGACCGTGGCTATTTATAGCCACCGTCTAAAAAACCCTTTCTGGGATAAATTATTCTTTAATCTATATATTTGTCAACTTCAAAGTTTATTTCAGTCAAAATGCATAATTCTAAAACAAACTTTATGTATTGAATATTTAAAAAAATAATTTAAGGCATACTGGCCCTTTGCTAGGGAAAAAAACCCTTTCTGGGATAAATTATTCTTTAATCTATATGTTTGTCAACTTCAAAGTTTATTTCAGTCAAATTTTGCCCAGCATTTGCTTGCAGCAAAGTATACTGAAATTGTATTGAGTGTACAAATTTATTTTAGACCATTACCGTTAAAGCAAAATCATACAAAGGGTCAATGTACCTTAATTCAGTATATATATACACAGACAGTTTTGGGAGTCAAATACATGTACATATATCTACATGCAATGTCTAAATTACTTGCTATCTGTTTTTATTAATGTCTCACTATTATTGTACATGTAACCTTTTCAAAAAACTACATGTAAATGCCAATAATAGAAAAAAATAAATGCTACCCTGCACTACCGGTAATTGTACTGTTGTAGTTTAAAAGGGTTGGACAAAATCTGCCTCTAAGTTACAGTCCTGCTGCTATTTACGGGAATTACAATTACCGGAAACTTTAAGAAATCTGTAATTAATACAATCAATCTATTCTTAATTGCATGATGTTATTTCTGAATACTCTCTTCGCACTTGACATTCCATTCATCATCTTCATTCTTTGGTGTAAAATGATACGCAATCTGAAAAATGATCATATACTTCTTAATATTTTTGTTTGCAATTGGTTCCAAGTCAAATAGAAATTCTTGTTATTACATATGTATTCTTGAGTACAAGCACAATAAATTTTCTAAATGTGAATACCAAACCTACTCTATGCATTTGTTTCTAACCAATATTAACTGAAATCCAAACATCGAATTATAAAGCCATCGAGTTACCAATTAGAGAAGATGAGTTAAAAAGAAACTTACGATCTGAGACTGTGATTTGACAGAGAATGTTTCATCCAATGAGGGTTGATTTGTCAGACAATTTCGGCTGCCAGAACAATCAAGGTTTAAACGGACACTACTGTAAGACTGAAATGACACAAAAAGTTTGTTTATTCTATCAAGGTAACCTTCCTTTGACTGCAGAATTGACAAAATTAAGTGAGTGTATTGACATTTTCTTTTTGTCGCGCACCTTATTGTCTACTACAATGGTGGCTCTGGTGTCACTCATATATGTGAACATCGTTAAATCCTTCATACCCTTCACCTTGGTGGCTTCACCCTGTGTAGAAAGCATGAGGAAAAATAATATTTCAATCTTTGAGGAAGAAACAAAATCTATAAATTTTGATTATCATTTTCTAACATTTTATATTACAGGTATACTTTTGTTGTTGTTTGTGTTTGGTGTTAATTTTCTGCATAAACAATATGCCTTTACAGGTTATTCATATCAACAACAATTTAATTGTCACGGTCTTTTAATTACATGTATAATTATCAGGTTATAGAAAACTTGGAATCCAGATTTTGTGGGCAATAAGAAATGCATATTGAATAATGACAATCTGACTATTTGGCAAGAACCATAATGCCTGACCAATATTACTCATAAATGAGAAAATAAAAGGAATAGACACTAGTTATTTTTCCTTTACCTTTTCCATCACAGACTGACACAAGGGACGCTGCAGTTTATCCATCATGTCTTCAATGGCTTCCACTTTAAATTCAGCATCATCACAGTCTTCTGTGTAGACATCAATTACGAATGGACAAGCCTGCAACACAAAAAACATCACATGATACCCTCAAGGACTTTCTGTGTGTGTAAATGCAGAGAAATCATTCAACTGTGTCGACCAAACTACCTCATCCATGACCAGCTCTTTGTTGATGCCCAGACTCTCCAGTGTCACCCACATGTCGTCCTCATCTCCATTAGAATCCTCTGCCTCCATTTCATTCAGCTGGAGGAAACCATTCTTTGTAATTTCGCCATCCTCAAGTTCCAGTCTCTCTGAAATGTAGACACGTTTTTTGCACCTAAAGAATCTATTACATGTAATACTCATTATATACATCATGTATATGTTGTAATTGCTATTTCCCATATGTTAAACTGAATTATCAATGACTGAGTTTAATTTGATAGTTTTATCAGTAAATGTGCAGATAAAAAATTCACACAGGTACATGCCCTGCTCAGAATACCTAATCACATTAGTAACAAGAAGTCAAAATCTTCATTTCCAGTGAATGTACTTTTATATATTGTAATTATTAAACATAACAACAATGAATCAATATTTTTTCAAGAAGAGGCAGAAAAAAAGACGAATGTCCAACGTACCCTCCACCACCTCCCACTCATCATCGCCGACCTCCTCATCACTCGTCCGGATGTTGTACCAGTTGAACTCCTCCCGACTCATTGTCCCATTCCCGTCAAGGTCAGACAGGTCAAAGATGTCTTCTAGCACTTTCCTGTAAACAGACCTCTCCGTCATCAGCACACACTAACAGTGTCACTTTCAATAAGGGCAAACTACATACAGTGTTACTGCCAAACATGACAGTATGAAGACTTTGTAATTCATGTATGTCAACAGACCTTTGCAAAGAAATTGAATTAAACTCAATTAATTGATATACATGTAATTCCCATGAACTCGTTTTTTGATGATTTCTTTCTTTTTTGTAAAATTGAATTCACTCAGAATGAAGCAAATACAAACCTGAAGGCCTTGGATATGGTATATTTTCCATCTTTGAGTTGTAGCAATTTTGCTGCACTTGAAGGATCGCTCTCTCGTTTTTTGAGACGAGATCCTGTTGTGAAGGGAATGATGCGGTAGTTTCCTGCGTCCAAAGAACATTTCACTCCATATTTCTAAAAATGACATTTTTACTCAGCTATGATCAAATATTATTGAACAATGCTTGTCTAACTACAACGAACAAACTTATAAATAAAAATCAAATTAACACTAGATATTTTCACAGGAGGCATTTGATCATGGAAATATATGTACAAAGAATACATCAAATCAAATAATAGCTGAAGAGTTTTACTGACCCCCTTTGCATCTCTGTGCCTTGTAAACGTTATAAGGACATTGCCATCTTCATCCGGTTTGTCTCTCAGGATAAACAAGCCTGTGTCTATGACCTGGTCCGAATCAGCTGAACAAAATGTTACGGATTTTAGTTTTCATCTTACAGTTCAATTCAAAACATAAATGCACATAAAAATTCAGCATTCACATATCATTTCTGTACTTGTGTAATTTGTGAGTGCTGATAGATTACATGTGTAGTAAAACATTTACATGGATACAAGTACATGCATTTGTAAACTAGCTAATATATGGTATTCAGTAGTGTCTAAAAAAAATCAATCTGTCACAACACACTTTACTGTTACAGAGAAAAAAAAAGATTACCATGAATCTATTGGTTACAACTCACCTTGACAGCGAGTTTTGATTGGCTGGATTGTGATCCACACAGATGTGTCCTCTGTCAATTTAAGATTATACTGATGACAGAGAAGCTTTTCTGTCTCTTCATCAATGTAAAACATCCCTTTACTAGTTGCATGTGTCCATTCCTTGAAAAAACAAAAATATCAAAACTTAATGAAAGTTGATCAATCTTTGTATGTTACAGAAGAATGGTATAGATGGGCATCACACTGCTATGTTTAATCATATGGCTGAAATCCTCAAAGATATTCAATTGTTATGCATTAAAAACATGTTGAAAACAAAAAAGAGTATGTTGTAAACTTGAAATGAAAATTTTTACCACACAGAAAAAAAACTCATACCAAAATTTGATTGTTAATCATATATCTATTCTCTTAAGTCTGGGATGCATTTTTTGATAGCAATTTTGAAATTTAAAATGCAGGGTCATCTCTTAAAGAGCAACCAATCACAGTTGTCCTAAGAGTTGCATCAAATTAGCAGCAGAAATAAAACCTCAAGAGCAAGTGGAGGATCTCTCTCTCTCTCTCTCTCTCTCTCTCTCTCCACAGCTGATTTCCTGTGTTGGAAAAGTTGCTTTTACAAACAGACTAACACATATTGGAAAAGATATTTCCAATTCAGATTCAATATTTCTTTGCATCATAGTTCTGAAATATGAACATGCAGATATCACAAGTCAATTAATGAACTTCAAACACTTGCTACAAGTATTGCACATGATCTCGAATCATTTCACTGACTCCAGATTTGATAAATTCAAACAGTTTTATTCTAATTGTCGTAGAGAAGGTTTGATTGACAATGCTAACCTTTAGGTTTTTGGGTTCTGAAAGTTTAGCCAAGGAAGCTGCAGCCGGACCTTTGGACTTCTTGTTCCTTGGAGATGGCTTTGGAAGATCATCTGTCAAATTTTTTTAAAAAACCCACTGAATTTTTTTTTTTTACCAATTTTCCGGTTTAATTAGAAAACACATTCAATAGTTCAATAGTTTTGTGTACTCTTATCAGAAACACATACCAACACTAAGCAAAGACTTCCTTGATCCTGCCAATGATGCACCTAAAAAGAAAGATACAATATAGGAAATTATGGGGGAATTATTATGACCAAAATGATATTTTCTTTTAAAGATTATCGGCAAGTAAAAGATTTTTATATATATGTAATTCTTTATCTATCTAATGGAAGTCATTTTTTCTCAAAGCAAGAAAGGGATATGGAATTCTAAGAGCTTAAGCTTTTCTATTTTCAAGGGTTTTTCAAGGAAATGCCAGCAGAATAGTAGGAGCTCAGCATTTTAATTAAGCAAACTGTTTGCATTAAATGAAACCAGCGCTACCAAATACATATAATTACTTATACAACATGTTCAATTATTTACTACTATATGTATTATTGGAAAATATATACAAGGAAAGAGCAATTCCAAATTGAAATTAAAACATCACACTTCAGACATATAGTTTCAATCATAGTGTCATGTTGCTGCAATAAAACTTGTAAGAAAAAGAAGAAATCAGCCAATCAAATGAATGATGAAGACAAACTGTTAGAAAATCCTCAAGGTTTGAAACACTGTCATACGCCTCACTGAATCCTCAAAGTTAAAATTCAGTCACAAAGCATACTGTTATATTCCTGCATGTGTCCCATCCAAATCAGTGATTTTTTTTTATACAAAATAAAACACCTGTTATGAAGTTGAAAACACAATAGACCCATGACAATGATGTATATCTGTGACATTTTACAATGGAAAATGGTTTGCATGGCACGGTTATATTCCCATTAATTTTGTTAAAATAAATGACATGAGTATTCATTATCTTGTAAAAATTATACCAGTACAATATCATAACCCAATCATTGTCAGAGCTAAACTCCTTTAGAATAAATACTGTTATTTATACATATGATACTGTAAAGTTTTTATTTACGCTGGTGATTAAGCACGCATTTTCTATGGTGAAACAATACGCATGGGTAATAAATATGATTTGCCACATTAAAGTTTTAATTTATTTACCATACATGCGGTGGTATTTTATGCAGTTTAAAGCTTACCATAAGTAACTAGTGTAAATTTCCCCCACACGTAAGTAAACACTTTAGCAGTACTCCAAAACAAGTTTTAGATAACAATAAAAAATTTGTCAGGCACATTGAAAAATCAAACTACAGAGTTTTTATATATTCCCTGTAATTATTCTTGAAAATAAAAAAGCTAAATAACAGTATTTTGACATCTGTAATGATCAAAAATTGGTATCAGTTATTTGTTAAAAAAAAGATAATTATAAAATTTCAAAAATGAATGAAATTGACACACTGCAGCATTGAATCGGAAGTAAGCTACTGAGTGCCTGCAGGGGAGGTAAATGATGTGCTAATGAAAGCATGGAGAGCAGAACTCGTGTCTACTGATATAAGTTATGGCAATCAAGAATGAGAAAAAAAAAGCAATTTATCAACCAGGTGAAAAAATAAAGACCACATGGACGTGTACCTGATTTTACGGAGGCAAATGAACCAAACATACTCCCTTCATCTGTTTAAAAGAGTCCACAATCAGTTAAAGCAGATGGTATAATATAACGGAAGAGGGTATGGATCAAGATTCAAGAATATTTTTTCCCAAACAAAATTTTGGATTCAAACAAGATGTCCAAAGAAAAGCAAAGTATATACCGGTAATGTGCCAATCTAAAATATGCATACTTTCATTTACATTTTATGCTCTCCCAATCCCTTCATGTCAATAAACCCAGTTACTGATCATTTAGGTTTGATGAATTCAGAAATATTATTTAATGTGTCCATATATTAAGTTTACTTTGGAGATCATAAAAACATATACACTAGATTCATGTTTTAAAAGCTGTACCAAGTAAAAATTTTCCATCTTTAATCATTGCCTATACCGTACTATTCAATGATATATGATCCTTTTACCTTGGTAAACAAATCTGAATTTGAATTTCATTGATGAACCCCAGTTTTAGTGCTTACTGATTTGTCTCATGGATTTACTGTCCTTTCTAGCACGAGCAGTTGGCCTCACTCTGAGATTTTCCTCATCATCTGTAGCTGCTGCCTCTAATGCTGCATTAGACTCACTTTTGGATTTAATAGACACTTTCGATCCCATATTGGATTCTGCTTTAGACTTCAGGGAAACTTTAGATCCCATTTCCCCATGGGACTTGAGTGATGTTCTAGATCCCATATTTTCCTGTTTGATAACATCACTGTCTTTTGACTTCAGAGATGCTTTTGATCCCTCAATTTCTCCTTTGGATTCCCTTCTTGAATGCAATGATACTTTGGATCCCATGCCTTCAGGTTTGTCTTCCTTGCTCCTCAAGGAGGCAGAAGACTTTTTAACTTCCTCGCTACTGATCCCATCGCCTTTAGACCTCAGTGAAGCTCTGGAACCCAAACTATCTTTCTTTGTGTCAGACTTTAAAGAAGCCTTTGACCCTGAATCTAATGCAGTTCCTTCCTCTGTGGTTTTGACTGAAACTTTAGATCCCATGTTTTGGTCTGATGGTGCTGGCTCTGTCTCTTTCAGTGTACTACTAGATCCCATATTTTCCTCCTCTTGTCCTTCTTCCTCATTTTCCTTTACTGAACCTCTAGACCCCATATCTTGGGATTTGGACTGGTCTTCATTCTTATTTGATTTCAGTGAAACCCTTGATCCTTTGATAGATGCCTGGTCACTTCCTTTTGACCTCAGTGAAACCTTTGACCCCATTTCCTTTTCTGTTGTGGCATTTTCTTTGCTAGGAGATTCTGACGGTTCTGGATCTGCAGGTGTGTCCTCATTTTTATCTTGTACAATTTTACACAAATTGAAATTCTATTAAATTTTCACGCATGAACAAATTTATTTCCTCCATTAAAAATGCATACATGTATCTATCATAAAATCTTTAAAAAACAGACTAATTAAATGACCTATCAAAAAAAAAAAGGATCTATCAATTTTAAAATAAAGTAGAAAACTTAAATACTCTACATCAGAGATGGTCCACAATGATGTGTGCAGCTCTCATCAAGCAGCTCTCTTATTTGACCCAAACAAAGGGCATTTCATCTAAACTACTTATGCACTAGATATCAATGAGATTAGGAATCTAATCACAGTCTGATTATGACCACAACCATGCACTAATTAGTTGACACCTTAATCAGGAAACCTCTCTAAGTGTACCGACTACCGGAATAAAAGTGTCTCTTTACCTTTATTTGATCTGGAAGAGGCAGACATGGGTCTCTCACTGTAACCTGTAAAAAGACCAAACAATATAGCCACATAGCCTATTGAAATATACACAGTTTATATATGTCAATTAATGAAAACTTTTGGTCATTGATAATATCTCTTTTGAAAGATCATTAAAGGAAAAAAATACATATTAAAAAAGAAAACTATCATAAACGGAGGGTTTTTAAAACTAAATATACAAACTAAAGAGAGAATTTTATAAAATGAATGTAAATACATTTTTAAAGGTGGAAAATAAAAAACAAACAAAACACAAAATATAAAGATGGGAAAAGATAAAGAAAGGGTAAGGACAAAAAAACAACTGGAAAAAAAAAGAATTTCTAATTTTCTGGTTATGGTAATTTAAATTCAGAACTTGGAAGCATGAAATGCATTCCATCTAGATCTCCATTCTTCAAGACTAAGAGAATGTACCAAAATAACAATAAGAATAGTGTGTTGATTATACACCCTTTCTCAGTAACTGCAGTACAGCTCTTTTGCAGGGCAAAATGACATAGTTTGGTGAAATATGACGTAACATCAATTGTTTCAATTACATCATTTAATTATCTGCCTAGCAAAACTTACGCAAAGTATATCAATTTGCCCTGCAAGAGAGCAGTACCGCAGTTATCGCGAAAGGGTCTATTAGTCAACACCAAAATATATATATATGTATATGTATCAGTATCGGAATTTTTTTTTAATTGCATAAGGAGTCTTAAATATAAATTTTCATTACTCCCATGTACACTAAATTAGCTTGAACTTGTATATTTTATTTTCTATATGGATATATCAAATTGATTTTCCAAGGACAAAAATGTTCTTGAAAATCACAAAATTTCACCATATGGAACCAAATATGATAAAACTTGCTAATTTTATAGAGAAATATAAATAGTCACTGAACAGCAAGGGATTTTTTGAATACTTTTAAATGAATACAAAATATAAGAATCATTTTATCAAGTGTGTGTAGAATGAATCATTGACCATTCAGAGAAAACACATTTACCACACCATGAATGACATATTGCTTGCATCACTCAATGATATAATAGAGAAGGTGGTATACATGTACATTACATGATAACAGTACCATACCAGTATGTTCCACACAGTGATATGTCACAATACACAGAACCATTGTATACTAGTATATATGAAAGCTTTCAGGCTAGAGAAAAACTCTTGATGGCTCTCTTAAGAAAAGTAATTGGTTGCAAAGCTAGGCACCATTGTGCCTCTTGAAGGATGTTTAAATTGCATCTGATATATTGCAAGCAAAACATACAATGTACTATTAAACTGCATTTACAAAGATATATTTCAAGCATGATTGTCGACTCTTTAGCTTTTCTCTGATAGATTTTTTGACTTACAGGCAATTTCAAAAGCCAAAATCAAGTTTGTTGAGAGCTTGTGAATATACATATGAATATAGGATCTAATTTATCTTTGTATCTTTATATGGAATTTCACAATGCAAATTTTAAAAATCAATACACTTAAATCTAATACATGTATCACAGTATTGACTAGCAATTCTATCATGACATGGAATATCAAACTCCTGTAGGGGAAAAAAATGTAATTAAAAAATTACACGTATTAAAAAATGAAGCTTTGATTAGTATTAGCAAAATGGATGGGAAGTGTGCAAAGACTGTGATGCCACGCCAGTGAAAACTGTTGGGGGGGATCTTACTTTTCACAGATGCTGCTGATCTCACTGAGACCTGAGAACCTGACCTAGAGTCACCTGTTTGTACAAGATTTTATTTTAACATTCAACAAACACAGAACTCATTCTTGTTTCTCCAAAATAAAAAAAAACCATTGACTAAAACTAAAGCCAAACTAAGATTAACTTTACGATAATTGGTACTTTAGGTGCTTTGTTTAATTCTATATTTTCGTGTAGCTTTATTTCCTTTTTGAATGCCTTACTTGTTTTTGTCTGATCTTCCTTCCTTCTTTTAAGTTCTTTTTTCTCCATGATCTTCCTTGACACTTTCTTACATTCCTCTGTTGTTTCCATGATCATCTTGCAAAACTAAAAAGACAAGAGACTGAATTATGGTCTCAAGTTATGTCAATCCCCATATACATGCATCATTTGGACACCTAACTACTGTAAATGTGGTAATTTACGCATGGGGGAAATTTACACTAGTTATGCAGTAAGCTGAAAACCGCATAAAATACCCCCGCATGTACGGTAAAAAAAACCCCAGTGTTTAGAGTGGTAAATCAAGTTTCCGCGTATTTAATACCCATGCGTATTGTTTGACTATAGAAAATGCGTACATAACCATCTGCGTAAATAGCCACTTTTACAGTACCTGGTTTGTTTGCCTGGGGATCAGAGAGGGCCAACAAAGAGGGTCCAAAATTTAACATAAATATATCTTAATATGAGATGTAAATTTAAAGTAATAACTGAATTGAATTTGACAGTACGGTAATACAGAATGAAAAATTGCAAATTAATTTCATCTGACAAATTTCATATCAATTTTTACAAAAAATACAGCATGCTCTTCTTTGGCCATACATTTATGTTGTGACTTGTAAAGCTTGATAAGTGAGTTGTACTCATCATCATGCAGTGCATGAACATGTGAAAACTTTATATAAACAGGCAATACACATAAATGTTATACCTTGGCATAGTCAAACTCCAAAGACAGATATTTATAAATAATATTTTTTTCAAGATATTAATTCATTTAAAAGAGAAAACAATTGGATCGCAAATGTTTCATATTAAATTTTAGTGGTCTTCAATATAAATAGTTTTATTACTTCTCCATAGTCCAGACGTCCATCTTTGTTTTCGTCCACTTCATCAATCATCTTTTTGACATCTGAACGGCTCATTTTTTCACCTTTCTACAAAGTTTTTAACATAAAACAGATAATATTAACATGTACTTTGAAGGAAGAACACGTACATGTTACAACATTTTTCAATTTTATTTTTCTTTAATTTTGTTTATTTTTTTTTTATTTGGGAGGGGGGAAGGGGTAGTAGGCTTACAGTGGTCATTATTTTGTAGAGCTCCTCTAATGAAATATAACCATCTCCATTAATATCTATTTTCCTAAATGCTTTCATCAAGTCATCCGCTGTGGTGGCTTTTTCTTTTTTGCAAATGTCCACAAACTCATCGAATGTCAAGTGCTCTGCAAAATCATGTCAATTTACGAAAGCATGTTCATCAATGATTTTATATTTATTGTAACATTAAAAATTTTTAACAGCATTCAAAATTTAAAATCTGATAATATTTCAAATTTCAAAATAAGAGGATAGTTTCAATCATGTGGATGCATTTGAATTATCATAATTCATATTTACCTGTGTCAGATTTCCAGTATCTGGCTAAAACTTTCTTTGATGGATTTCTGCCTGCCTGCTGTAAAACTGAAAGGACAAAAGTGGATAATCAGACTGAAAACCACAACCAATAAAACCTTATCAAGTTAAATGCAACCCATTATCATATTTTTCAATTCAGAGGATTTATAGGGGTAGCTCAAAGTTTAATAAGAGTTCAAAATAAGTAATGTCTTATTTTTCTAGACTTAGTCACATATTTCAAGTAAAGATTCATAGAATCATGTATTGGTAGTAGTAACCATTAATTAATTGATCTCAAAACTGGTCAGATTTTGTGTTACATTTGAATGATGTATTTCAAAGTTTTCATTAGCATTTTAGGATTAGTAGTTCACTGTACCGGTATATATCACACACCTTGCACTAGGTCTTCTACAGAATCAATCTCATCCTTGACACTGTCATAGATGGAGAGGTAAGCTGCTTTACACTCAAGATAAAACTCCCCATTATCTCCAGTCATGGAGACTCGACTGGACCGTCTTGACATAATCTACATAAAGCAAATTTAAATATCTTTATCTTAATTGAAAAAAAAAAAGAAGAAAGATTTTAAATCATTGATCATTTCCAGGGACAAATCTACTAGTATATTTATATGTCCCTGTCACTTCCCATTTCTGGAAATTGTAATATGAGATTACTCTGACTCTAACCTCAGCTTTTATATTGGGACGCACGTCCCATTAATATTAAAAGGGGGGTTTGGAGTCAGAAGAATCTCGGATTATGGTAATTGATGACAATTTCCCTTACCTCACACACTGAAAACCCAATAACCAATCATGTATATAGACTTGTCTTACTGACTATACGCCAATTAACAATATGAACTTTTGTTGTTCAATTTTATAAATATTTAAGGGTCCTCCAAACACTGTAAACTTTTAAAGACAGAACTTCAAAACATGGAAAGGAGATACCTTATCAATGGAAACTTGAATAAAGCATGACACTAACAAATTAATTAAGATTGCTATTACTCATAAAAGTCCGTGCATATTTGTGAAGTATTTTAAGATTCAAAGCTCCTGAATCTTCACAGTCAAAGAACAGTTTTTTTTTAATTTTCTATGTTCATTCACTAAAAATGACACACAATTATTTCTTAAACAACATTTGTAAACGATTGAAAGCTTGTATGATTAAAAAGCATAGTTTTCATACCTTTTAAAACAGTGTCAACACATACAAAAACAAGATTAAACAGAGTTAGAAGAAATGAAGGAAACCATGAACGCCGAACATGCGCAAAGAGTTGTTCCTGTTTCGATACAATTAATTATACATAGTTGATTCGTTAAAAGTATCTAAATGTATAAAATAATGTTATTACAATTGGAAAGCGAATCATTTTACAATAAGCAAGTATAACTTAGAGCAGATAAACCTTATTTTGAATTAATTCTGACTTTATCGAATAAAGTAAATTTCCAGGCGACTTCGAATATACTTACGAACGCTCTACGAAAAATTGTTGTTTTCTTATAATCAGGTGAACGTTTAATAAAAGGACAAATTTGGACGTCAACATGGTTAAGTTAAAAGCAAATTATAAACACTGAATATGTTTAAGTCGGGATACGTAGTTGCTTTGCTCGTTGCTGTTTTAGCGAGATGGCTGGTCTCGCTTCACAAATACTCGGGTATGAACAACTAATTGTATCCATAACTTTTTTTTAAGATCTTTTTTTGGTTGGATATGAGCAAGTTTTTATTTACATGAGAAAAATTCGAAAATTGACAGAGTAAATTCGAAACGTAATACATGTACTCTCATTCGCTCATTATACCTGGCCCCGCCGTCACCAACTTTCCTCAAGTCAATACTCAGCCTCAAATCTGAGGTTTGACCTCAAATTTATGCACGTTTCTTTAAAGGATTTGAGTTGAGGAATGAGTTGAGGGATTTGAAAATTTTGGTGACGGTGGAGCCAGGGACGTATATACGTCCCTGATTATACCAGAGACATAATAATATTTATGTCTCTGGTTCCTTATTTAATGCAGCTGTTATGAATCGCCTTAATTTAAAAAAAATCTCAAGTTTTTATTTTTATATATTTGTCTCTGATTTTAATAGATAATTAAACTGTAATTAATAGATTCATGGTGTTTTGGGTTTTTTTCATTGGTCTCATCATCTATAATTTCAATAAGTTTGATGAAAAAACAATGATAATCGACTCACCTGAGCTCAGGACTAAATGAAATTATCACTGCCAAATTAAGATTTGCTTGTAGTTTTGTCATTTTTCCACAACATAAATTTTACTCATCTTGGAACCAGTATTTAATACATAGAGAAGAAAAAAGATCAATAAATAGTGCAAACCACAAAAAATCTAGATATTTTTCTGCATATAAATTATAGATTTATCTGTTATGATTTTAAAGGTGCTGGCAATTCTCCGATGTATGGTGACTTTGAAGCCCAGAGACATTGGATGGAAATAACATACCACCTGCCTCCACAGCAATGGTATACAAAAACCAGATAAGACTAAAGCTCATAAGAGAGTTTATATATAGTGAATAAATGCATTATTTTGAATATTTTCATATTATTTTCAAAAAGCTTTTGCAATAATTGCATTACATTTGGAATTGAACAAATAACTTTGGTGAATGAATAATAAACTTTCCAGAGTATTAAATGCGTTAATTTTTTGTTAAATAAATGCTATTAGAAACAAAGTTTAAACTTGGGATCTTAATTGTAGACCAAAAGGGGTCTTGGTAATGAACCTTATACCTTTGGTGTGGAGGGAAAGGGGGTCAATGTGAATTGATATGAAATTATTTGCTTAACTTTTAAATTGATTTTTGGAACTACATGTTATGCATTCATGATATTCATGAAAGTTTCTGAATTATTTGTGAAAATATTGCATTATTATTTTCTGTAAATATGAAAACGGTATGCATTAATTCACAAAAGTTTTGCATTTATTTGCACCTATGCATTAGACCTTTCTATTTAGTTGATACAACAGTTATAAGCAATTCAGCTCACAATTCATTCTAGTTTAGTTTCAAAATTTCTTCAAGCACTCCCCTCTTACAATACTAGTATGATGTGTCTGGACTTTCTATCTGTCTGAAACCTGTACATCACTCCTTTTGAACAGTTATACTTGGTTACCTCCAAGATCAAAGTCATGGCAATGATAAGATACATTGCTTTTTGGGTAGTTCTATTTCAAAAGTCAGCAATTTATCATGGCACTCCTACATCATTATCTATCCAGGTTTCATTTTTTTGAGAGGCATGTTAAGTTCATACGGTAAGTTCAAGGTAATCAAGTTCAAAGATCATAAATGAATGATCTTAAATTCTTCATGATTATAGATTGGTTTCTATTGAATATGTTGAGTTTTAAATTGCTTGCTGTTGTAAGTACCAGGAAATGTTTTTTGTGTATAGTCATAGTGTCTATTGGTATTGTTGAAATCTTGTTTTCCAGACCATCGTTATAAAGATATTATGGGTAAACTTGTTTCCTCAATTGGTATTGAGTTAAAAAAAAGAAGAAGAAAATTTATATGTGACATTTATAACCATTATGTCTTCTTCTGTGACAGTTAATTTACAGTGGAAAGGATTTCAATATCTCTTATTACATTCCCAAATATGTATCATATACATTGATATACAATAAAGATTATTTACTGGTATATATATTTTAATTTTTGCAGGTACTTCAATAGTACCAATAACAATTTATTGTATTGGGGACTGGATTACCCCCCTTTAACAGCATACCATAGCTGGCTATGTGGATTTGTGTAAGTAGAGAGAGAGAGAGAGAGAGAGAGAGAGAGAGAGAGAGAGAAAGAAAGAGAGAGAGAGAGAGATGTCCATATTTAACAGAACCCTATTTTTTTTCTAAATGATGATCATAACTGATTTTTTTTCTGGTTTCAGCGCAAATAAAATAAACCCATCCTGGGTTGCCTTGAAAGAGTCACATGGGCATGAAAGCTATGCTCACAAATTGTTCATGAGATATACAGGTACACAACTGATTTCAATTTGTTAACTTATGAAAAAAAAAACCAGAATATTGGAAATTATTCAAATATGAAAAGTACCTGGTATGAAAAGATTACCGGTAATTGACAATCTGCACTTCTTAAATATTTTTCTTTCATATCTAGTGATATTGGCTGATGTTTCCATATTTTTCCCTGCTGTTGTTTTGTTTTTTGCTCAACAAAAACTTCAATTACAAGACAAGGTAAGATGATTATCAACAAAAAGATATCAAGTTTTGAAATTTTTTTTAACAATAGTTTTAAGTAAATATTTCAGAGTTACTGCCCTTAGAACTGCATATTGTTTGATTCATTAGGTCAAGATGTCGCTGGTTGTTTTGATGTATCCCGGCTTCATTCTGATTGACCATGGACATTTTCAGTATCCTCCAGGAATAAAAGATAATTGTATAATCAAATAAGACAAAAATAATAACTGAAGAAATTCCTTTTAGTACAAATATATGTATTGGATAAGTTTTGTGCCTTAAACATTTTAGAATTGTAAATAGAACTGCTTTATGCATGTACCTAAGAATATAACACACAATGTATTATTAATATATCATTTAATATAGTGTTTTCGAAAGACAGCATATTCTGGAAATTAAAACAAGCTTGCCGATTCCTTAACTTGTACAAAGATACAACTGTGTCAGTCTAGGATTTGCCTTGTTTGGAGTTGTCTGGATTTGCAAGGGATTCCATCTTTGGGGCTCCATATGCTTCTCTCTGGCTTTGAACTACAAGCAAATGGAGCTGTACCATGCCTTACCATTCTTTTGTTATTTGTTGGGGTGGTGCTTTCAGAAATGGTCCAGGTATTATGTTCACATTTGTCTGAAAGTCTCAGCATTTTGTCTGTGAAGAAAACACTTTTCTTTGAAAGTTTGGTCCTGATCTTTTTGACATTTGCACAATTTTTCAACAAAAATATAAATATCACAAAAATGAAAGATATACTTCAAACTAAGAAAGAATTACGTGTGTTGAACATAACAAATAATGAGGAGTTGTTATATAATCTAATAACATATTTTTTAGGATACCTCAGCTGTTTAAAATAGCTGTAACTGTCATATCAACCTTCTTGGTTTGTTGGCTGCCCTTTTTAAGATCCAAAGAAATGGTCCTACAAGTTCTCCACAGAGTTTTTCCACTGGCCAGAGGACTGTATGAGGTATAACAAAGCATAGATTGCTACAATCAACAAAATAAAATGATTTTATTTTCAGAGTATCATGTTCATGCAAATACAATGTATTTCTTTTTTTAAAAAAGATTTTAGGGAATGTAGAAAAATATTAAATGCATATGTATGGATTAGTGGTAAGTTGTTTATTAGAAAGAAAAATGATATTTTTAGGACAAGGTTGCCAATGTATGGTGCAGTTTGTCAGTCCTCATCAAGTTGAAGCAGATGTTTACAGTAGATCAGCTGGTTTTGATATGGTAAGATCTAGAGAATGTACGCAAGCTACTTTAGCTAAGTTTATTGGTGGTAATTTAAAAAAAAAAAAGAATGTCAGCACTTAATTAGAAGACAAAAAATAGTACATGTATATTTTTGTTAATTTGAATTCAGTGCTCTTAAAAGTTAAGGCATATGTTTAGAATGAGAAATTCAAGGTGAAAATAAGAATTGAAGAAATAATATTTTAAGAAAACAATATACATGTACAACCACTCCAAAAATACCGAATATCAAAAGGTTCACTTTGGTGTGTATCATATAAGATGAACATTACCAGCAAAGTTAGTTCTTGTCTGATGGATTACATGATACATGGTCATTTTTTGGATTATGGATTTATTAATTTAAAGAACTATTTTTTGGGTATTTTCCAGCCTTCTGAGCACTCTTGTGTGTTTATTGCCATCTTCACTTCATCTGCTTTGTTTTCCAACAACCAGAAACTTCAAAATTTCTCTAGTAAGTGCAGAACTACAGTTTAAACTTCCATCATTTATTGTGTTTTTATTTTGACTTCCAATTGCTTCATAAATGATTGTATTTTATATATTGTATTTATAAACACAATCACTTACGAAGCAATTGGAAGTCAAAATAAAAAACATATTTATTAATGGAAATAAATGCACTGATACACTTATAGCTACATAACTTAAATGATGTAATTCAGGTTAACTTCTATACACAAGTAACTGTACTGGTGTTCATGAAATTATTTTTTTCTGGTTTTATTTTTCATACAGATTTTTGTGTGAACAGTTATATAAAAAATTATTATCAACAACTTGTTATTAATGTTCACTCTAAGCTTAGAAAAGATAGATCATATTCTTTAATCTTTTTTGCTAATATATGAACCATGTCATGTTACTATAAATGATAAAAAGAATAGACACAAATGCACATGAAATCTGTTTATTACTTGCAGGTCAATTCCTCCTTAGTTTTCTTCCTCTTCTCATTCCATGTACACGAGAAATCCATTCTGATACCAGCACTGTAAGTGATGTCTTTAAAGCTCATGAATCATGTTCTGCCACTTAATAATTAAAACAGGCTATCTTTCATGAAAATAAGTGGGAGTTTACTTTGTCAAATACACTGCTTCATTTTGAAAGAATCTACTTGTCATGAAGTGGACTTTTCAAGTAAAATTAGAGAGCTGGTAAAAGCAGAGCAATTTTTTGAACTATCATTGTGACCAAAAACGCTATCATGGCAAAAGTCTTTGTATTTTTATATTGACCCTCATAGTTGATGTTTTTTATGTCATTTTAGTCATGGATGGGGGTTGTCATTGTTTTGCCTACTGTAGAATATGAGTCTTTCCATTCCAGGGCAGTGTCACTCCTTGTACACGACTACCCTTTTTGGTGTGTCTGGTTCTACTTTATATCAACATTTAGGTAGGTGTTTGCAATTTTCTCGTGGATTACTAATGGCCAATGAAAAAAAACCCAAACTAGTCTTAATGATATTAAATTAATGACGTGTGTCATTCCATACAAAATTGACTTTTTGGTTCTAATTCATTTTATGATTTGTGTTACAGCATGCTTCCACTATTTGTGAAAGACGATTTGGTTATGGCTGCTGTGGCAACCACAGTCTTACATGCTCTCATATGTAAGGCATGCATGAACATAAGTTCAACAAAAGATGATCAGCTTTGGGACAGAGCTAAAACCACATTGGTATGTGTAATGACAATTGAAAATTATAGGTGATACGCAATGACACCTTGTTATACAGGTTATCTTTACAATGTTGAAGACTAGCTGATATTACAAACTTCTGAGACCTAAGTATTCAGAGCGAATTAATGCTCATGAGCACTCGCCAAAATTCCCTATATCCGCAACACAAATTTTGACATGCACTCTCTAAGCTGAACACAACTTTGGTAAATGTAATCATTAAATGTATTTAAGAAAAGTTAATATTGATAATCTGCAACAAATACTTCTTTTGTTTCCACACTTTATACAGGGAATATTCATATGCTATACATTTTATATTATTTAAATTGCAGTTGTATACAAAATCATTTTACATATGGTATCTTATTGTCTTTCAGCTAAAATTGTCAATGATGGGAGCAGTTTTACTGACAGTTGCCAGCCTCATCTTGACTCCACCACCAAGATACCCAGATCTTTTCCCAGTTCTTGTCTCCATTTATTCTTGTGCTCACTTTGTATTGTTTTTGGCAGCTTTTCACTATTTCCAATTTCAGTCTCCTTCTCAAAGTGCAAACGTGAAAAAAGTGCAATAAAAAATATATAAAACACAATTTTTGCGTTTTTTTAAAATTTAAATGAGAAATTGGGGTTTAGCTCACCTGAACCGAAGGTTCAGAGTTTAAAAAAGAAATAGCATATGCTACGAAATAAAATGTTACGGGGGAACTTTTGTTCAGGTGAGCAATGTGGCACATGGACCTCTTTTAAATACTGAAATAATTGTAGCAAAATGTGATGGTAAAAATTGGGATCATCCCTAATAAGATTAAGTTTGCACACGTTTAGCATAACGTTATCGCATAGCCCCCTAACTCCGTCACTACCCTAACTCCGTCACTTTCGGGAAACTCCTCGCCGTTTGAAATCAAGTACGATTATGACGTCAATTTTTACATGTCAAAAATCTTCAATCAAATGTCAACAATTTGAAACGGTTAAATTTAAGAATGTTTCAAAAAATAACAGAATTAAATCTTGTTCATTTTATGCACCATTAATTGTGTGAAATCAGCTAAAACTTTTTCACGGGTGCACTAAAATATCGATATTTCTGACATGCGGGCCCATTCGATCATTTACGGTGGTCAGCCATTTTAAGAGATGTCAAGATGAAACATATCACATGTAATACATTTTTTATTAAGGTAATTAACACATTTTTTTCAATCCGCAATAGCCTTTTTGCACTATTCTTGATGATAACGTCAAATCGCTCATGCCGTTACTTTTGCCTTATACAGGGTATAGATATATCCGGTATATCGCTATTTAGAATATGATACATTTCTAAAAATGTAATAAATAAATAATATGATAAGTAATATATTAATTAATGATATAAAATATTTGAAATAAGTAAGGACATAAATCAAACGGCATCCAGACATTCTGAAAAGGCCATTCACGGTGATTGTTGTTACATATGGACCCATATTTTATTCTGGCGATCATTTCATTTCGATGAAATTAAATACAATTAAATTGTATGCACCATTTTTACTTATTATAACTTGGACTAGATACAAATGGAGTTTTAACTAAATTGTTAATGTGTCTTCATTCCCTGCCATATCATAGAGCATGTGGGTGACGGAGTAGGTTCATAAGATATCATGGGCACGCGTGATAAACGTCGTATTCAGAGGGCTTATTTGAATAAAAACAAAAATATTTTTGTTAATAATTTTATAAATTATATTGTTTCAGATTATATTTAGTGATTGCAAATGATAAAAACCACAAAAAATAATTTACAGAGAAACGCGGGAGGTTTTCTGCTTATGGTGACGGAGTTTGGGTACTCGGGGATAAATCATGTAATCAAATAGTAATGTAGCAAAAATAATGTTCTTTTTTCAAAATTCTTCCACAAATGCTTAAATCATTAACTAGGTTTTCATTTGAAATACCAATAGAAATTCCTTGCTTATATTATAAAGATAGAAAGAAGTGTGAAAACTCGCCATTATTAGTAGATGTAATCGAAAATCAAGGAACGACTTGTTTACGAATACGAAACTAAAGTTTAAACATAAACATAGCTTTACTTTCATTTTCAATTTATTTGGCGGAAAAATTAAGAATGGATTGCGATCAAAATGAAAGGTAAGTAATTAGCGAATGTATGAATAAAGTATGCATCTTTTAAATTAATTCTAGAAAAAATGAGGATCCAACTAAATGGAAGGAGTTATATATAA
The DNA here is from genome assembly GCF_025612915.1 of Magallana angulata. Taxonomy (NCBI): domain Eukaryota; kingdom Metazoa; phylum Mollusca; class Bivalvia; order Ostreida; family Ostreidae; genus Magallana; species Magallana angulata. Next base: position 24,533,025 of record NC_069120.1, on the reverse strand, counting down.
AATTCGTTTATTTTGTAGGTCTCTAGAAGACATTAATACAGTTTTAGAATATGCTAAACTTGAACTGAGTGATGTAAAGCCAACAGTCCAGTGTATTTATTTTTCACAACAACTGGATAACCAGTCATTTAAGCTTTTGGAACTGAATGATTCTGTACTGGAAACCCTCACCAATGGAGAAAAGTACGTTTCAAAATGACTTCATGACAAACATATGTACATGTACAATGTATTTATAACTTTTATAAACAGTTGTTCAGTGCAAAATTACATGTTATAGATGTAATAAATTTAAAAGATTAGTAATTTGATTTCATCGTTATAAAAATATGCAGGGTGGTGATTCGTGGCAACACAGATGATATGGCGGTGCTATGTACACAAACAACTACATTTGAAATTAAGGAGGCAGAGATTTCTAATTCCATGTTGATAACTCCCCAGTTAGACATAGGGGAGGATGTGGGTGATTCAGGTCCTCAAAACACCAAAGTCTCAAAAGTATGACATTTCAGAGCCTTTAACTTTTAGCAACAGCATGCAATACAAATGATAACAGGTTTGAACCTACAAAAAATGGCTATAAATCTATAGAGATGTATAACAATTAAGTTCTTTTTATAGGTTATTTCTGTGATGAATAACTACTACGAACTTCGACATTGCAAACCAAAAGTTGCAAAACTGAAAAAACTTTTGGAGGAGAATATGTATAGTGGTAAAGAGTGTGAGGAAGATGAGCAACATCAAGGTCACAAGGTAAGGGTCAAAGCGTCAAGTTACTTTTCCTAATATTTTTACCCATACTTAAGCAATTAAATCAACTGAAATTTTGATGAATGCTATGGCTTTTTCTTAACAAAACGTGCATGCTTGCATTGATATTTTATTTTTTATTGCAGTATTGTTTTGAGGATCTGTTGAATATTGTTCAAGGAAGTGAAGTGGAAATAAAGGAATCTTTAAAGAAACTCAAGGCATGTCAAATAGAAGGTCAGTCCTTATTAATCTGATGATGAATGTGAAACATTTTTTTGAGTTAAAGCACTTTTAGATAATGGAGAAAAAACCCCACTCTACAACTTCTTCTATGCAATGCGAATGAAATTATGATTTAGTGTTACATGTTTAAAAGCAATGTTTCCTTTCTTATAAAGGTTTGTGGCGAGTTCTGGATTTTGATTTCCTAACTCAAGTACTGAACCATATTATCCAGCTTTGTGAAGAGAATGATTGGCTCTCTACTGGCATACCGCTGGATGAGTGTCTTGAAACTCTGGGACAACTCTTTCCGAGGTAAACCAATATACAATAAAAAAAGGAGATGGCTTCACAAGATTTTAATTTTAATTTACAACACAGTTTAAATGAAAAGAGAAATTCCACACAAATTGTTCACAGTTGTTTTGTACAAATACTGAATCTGTAAGGTAATATAAATACCACAGATGATATCATTTTTCAGGGAAGTGATTGCCCATGTTATAGATTGCTATGCTAATGAAATGAAGTCAGGAGGAGGGCAAGGAGATCATGATCCAGATGATCAACCAATGCAAATTGGTGAGCAATCTGTTTGTCATTTCATGTTTTTAACCACAATAATCTAACATGTAATACGATAAAGACAACAGTTCTTGAAAGTTAAAATATTATTTCCTTTACAATTCTTTATTTAGCTTTTCTTGCTTGTAGATGCCAAGTTCTTTTCTCTCAGCGAAGATAAGATCTGTCAGTTCTTTGCAGAGCTGGTTTTAAAAAACTCAGGAAAGGTTTGTACTGTTCATGTACCGGTACATGTATTTGCTAGATTATTATGCTACATTAACTTGCACAGTTCCTCTTTCATTTCTCTATCTTTACACACATGAACACATGTAACTCAAACTTCCCCTGTTCCTCTGTCAACTTTCTATTATTTTTTTTACATGTTACTTTAACTTTCAGTATTCCTCTTTTATTTAATGACATGTAATATTTTTACAGTTCAACTTGAAAGAGTTTTTGAAAGTCTGGGAGCAGACAGTTCCACAAGGCATGAGAACCAGTTTATCCCAACTAGAGGTAGAGAATAATTTTTTAGAAATTAATATTTTTTAAAAACTTGTGTACCTTTACTCTTCTTTGCATTTGTTATGAAATGTACCGGTAAGTAGATTAAATTATGAAAAAAAAAAAAGAGAATAACATATTTTTCTGAAATCATCTTCTCAATTCAAAAAGATACTCCAATTCTTCTTATGCCCGCAAAGTTTTGAACATAATATTAAATGGATAAATAGGAACTTGCTACTCATGATTTTGTGTATTGCAAAACAGAAAATGAGTTTTGGCATATGTTGATATTCCTTAAATATTTTGATTTTTGAGAAATGCAACTGATTACCAGTAATCAACTCAAATTTAACATTCAAGCCTCAGTACCTTAATGTGGTGTGAGGGCCTTTATCAGACACACAAGAAGTCATCCTGGCTCAAATGTGCATTACATTTACATTATTTCACAAACCCCAGAAGGATCATACCATCAGAATGTACATGTAGTTGTGCAAAACAAAAAAGATTAAAAAGATGTGTGTTGAACAGAGAAAGGACCTTTACCTTATAACTGTATCTATTCACTATTTTCTTTAGAGTACCAGTTACTTTTACTTGTACAAGGCTCTACATGAAAGTTGATGTGAGAGGATTATTTTTAACATGTCAAACATCTCTCCTTTTTTAGGGAATTGCACTGATAGACAGAAACTGTATGCCAGAGGTCATCTGGTATTTTCCAGTGGAGGATTTACCGGAGGATGTTGGAGAGAGATTCAACACACTGTTCAAAACACGGGAGAAGTGGTCTCTTGCTGAGATCTCCCCTTATATCAGGTATATTAGCTCTCCTTATATCAATTATATCATTTCCCCTAATGCTACTCAAATGTTTTCTCCCCTTATATTTATCATCACCCATTGTGTCAGTTACATCACCACCCCCCCCCCCCCCCCCCCCACTACATCAGATTTATTATCTCCCATTATATCAGTTATATCACCTCTTATTTTATCATAAATATTATCTCCCATTTTATCAGTTACATCACCCCCCCTCCCCCGTCCCCCCTTTACATCAGGTATGTTATCTCCCCTTACATTTTTTCCTTATAAGATTTAGTATTGTATCAATTCTGTTTATTACATAGTCCTTTTATATAATCTCCCATTATATCAGGTGTGTCATCTCCCATTTCATTAGGTGCTTGTATATCAGGTATTTAATACCTTCCTTTGCCTTTATATTTGTTCAGCTGTGCAATTTTTGTTGCCCGTTTTTGGATCTTGCATTAACAATTGCACGTTTTCAGATATATCAGAATTGTATGCTTGTATGTTTTCTTTGTTTCAGGGATTTGACAACACAAAAAGTGGATGTTGGTGGTCTGCTCACAAAGTATGCAAGAGCTTCCATGATGAATGGCATCAAAGTTTTCAGCTCACGGAAACCTGTCACATGACACTAGCGATTATTTTAAGAACTATTTATGTATAAACACATTAAAATTGGAACAGGTGGTGTAAATTGTTTTCATCACAACGTATGAATTAAAGTGATGTACTTGTACATACAATTACACGTATTGTTAAATTTTTAATGAGGTCAAAGTTCTGTTTGTTATAAAGTCTTATACATGTGCATTATAGGTAGATTTTGCAAATACATAATCAAAAGATGTGTAAATCATATTAATTGTGTTATGGTAAGCTGAACAAAATTCTTAGGGTCCCACTCTGCGGGTGCTCTATAGTGATCAGTCTGTCTTTCTGTCCATCTGTCTGTCCGAGATGGTTTGTCCAGAGCATATCTTCTCTCCCTTTGGCCCAATCTGGCTCACACTTCGCCCACTGAGTGCCTTTGGGTAAAGGGTGTGAAGTGACTTTAAACCATGTTTCTAGGTCTAAGGTTAAGATTATAGCAGTGTTATAAATAAAATCCTTGTCCAGAGCATATCCTCTCTCCCCTCAGTCCAATCTAGCTCATACATAGTGTCTATGGAAATAGGGTGTGCAGTGACCTTGAATAAAGTTTGCAGGTCAAGGTCATATCGTACTGTGCCAAAATCCTTTTTTCAGAGCATATATACTTTCCACTTAGCCCTGTTTGGCTCATACTTCGAATAAACAGAGAGCTTATGAATAGCAGGTGTGTAGTGACCTTGAATCAATTTTTAAGGTCAATAATGAAGGTCATAGCAAAATATGAAAAATTCTTTTCTGGAGCATATCTTCTCTCCCTGTTCTCCAATCTGGCTCATGCTTCACTCACATAGTGCCTTTGATCAAAGGGTATGCAGTGACATTATATGATATTTGTAGATTAAGTGTCAAGGTCATATCAGATCAAACCAAAACTTTTTTTGTCCACTATTTAAGTGGGGCCCTTTGAGATGGTCACCATCTCATATTGTTTAGTTTGCATGGTAATTAAATTTTGAAAAGTCATTGCTAGTCATATATCAATCACCCCCCACCCCCACCCCCATGTGCTACATTTCCTACTTTCTGTAATTTCAACGCTTTTACAAAGATAAAATATTCAATGGTCATGTTAGAGCTTTTTACATGAACAATCTTGTTTGACCTTTGTCATACTTGGGTTTTTTCCCCGGAGACCTTTAAAAGTAAGATTATTCAAAGGTTCATAATCGTTTTAGTTTTCTAGAGACCACAATTTAAATCCAATACCAGAGTTTGTTAACTTATATTGGATTTGGGGTTTTTGTTTATTTTTATTTTTCCCCGCAAAGAGGCTTTACTTCAGCTATATTCAGGCTTTTATCAGATTTCATAACCTCCTCAACTCAAGTTGTAGAGTTTTCAGTATAACAGTAATTAAGATCAGGATTGTGTCAAATTATGTTGGATTTGTTAGTTAACTCTTTACAATTTTTTGTAAAGCAATTTAATATTTTTGATAGGGTGTATTAACTGATGTTTGAAAGTAAAAAAATTGTAATGTGATGTGAAAGATTCATTCTTTTCCTGACTAAAGAAGTTGGAAAGACCTCAGCAGAATAAAAATAATTAACATCTAATGATATACTTGCAAGTAGATAATATCTGATGATATAGTAAGTAGATAATATATGATGATATAGGAAGTAGATCGAATACTAATATATGATGATATAGTACGTCATTAAAAGAAAGTAAACGGGAATAATATATAATTATCCATTTTTTAAATTTTTTTTGGGGGGGGGGGGGGGGTGGTTCGATGCTGACAAGGAACAAAAAATATATGTGTTGGGGTGAGGAAGGCTATGATGGCATATCTCTGCCCCTTGTGTGCAAGTTATTTTTCTATTAATTATGTCGACATTCAAGATAAATATGTTGACATGCAAGATAGTTACGTCAACATGCAACATAACTATGTTGACATGCAAGAAAACTGCAATCAAATGAGAGTAATAAAAAATCTCAAATATCGCCAACATGTGACATTCAAGATGCTAGATACGCTACCTGTTAATGTCAACATGCAACTTATTTATGTTAATATGCAACTTATTTATGTCGACATGCAACTTATTTATGTCAACATGCAACTTAGTTATGTTAACATACAAGATAGATATGTTGACATGCAATACATTATGTCGACATACAACTTAGTTATGTTGACATACAACTTCTAAGTTGCATGTCAACATATTTATCACGTATGTAAACATTAATAACTTGCATGTCAACAAAATCATCTCGCATGTCAACATAAGTAAGTTGCATGTTGATATAAATAAGTTGCATGTCATCATAAATAAATTGCATGTTGGCATAAATAAGTTGCATGTTGACATAAATAATTTCATGTTAACATAAATAAGTTGCATGTCGACAAAAAGGTAGCATCTAGCATATTGGATGTTACAGGTGGGCGATATTTGAGATTTTTTTGAGATTTTATATAATTCTTATCTGATTGCAATTTCCTTGCATGTCAACATAATTATGTTGCATGTTGACTTAACTATCGTGCATGTTAACATATTTATCTTGCATGTCGTCATATTTGATAGAAAAATAACTTGCACACAAGGGGCAGAGATATGCTACCATAGTATGAAGGCAATGTTTTTCAAGATGGTTTGCCATTTTCAGTTCTAGGGGAGTTGGGATGACCCCAGATGCAGAGGCCATATCTTAAATGTTTCTTGACAAGATCAGCAATACTATTTACTTTTCAACCTTGTTCAAATTAAAAAGAATTCACTGTTACAGCTGACAAAGTTTGGTTTGGTAAAATTTAAGTTCATCCTGACGTACATGTGTAATTAGAATGAATCAAACTCTTTCGAGTTTTGAAAAAGCACACAGTACAACTTATCAAACGAGTCAATTTTAAATGGTTTAAAAAATATCGTTTTTCTAAATTTTCGTGTCATATTATTTTATTGCTAAATTTTTGTAATAAATATAATTTTTAAAATCATGTTCTGGAACAAAAACACAAGATTGCTATCTGTGCTTTTAATTTCATGGTCTAAAATACTGTTTATTCACACAATCACTATACAAAAATGTTTTCATCTTATGAAACGGAGAGGAGAATATAGTCTATTTGCGTACTTAAACCATTTGTAAACGCCAAAAGAATACATCTTTGGTTGGGATGTACCCTAAGCTGGGCTTTATATGGAATTTTATCATGTGACTGATTGATATTAATATCCCTATAAATTGAAAAATTCTTGGAACTACTAACTGAATAAATGAAATTGCTCCTATAAATACTTTCTGTTAATGATTTTTAAACTTTATATACAAACATAAATGTTAAAGAACGTTTATTAAAGTGAATTGATATGATGACCAATAATTGTTCAAGGCATATTAAAGGGGCTTGGTCACAATTTTGGTCAGATTTTACTTTTCTGTTTTTATTGTTTACGATGGTTTATCGAAGCATTTGTAATGATCAACCAAAATTTGAGTGTCAGTCGAAGAGGTATAAGCAAGAAACAGAGCTCACAATTGTTTGCTGTGTAAACAAGGCTCGTGCTATGTTTTTGTTGACATTTGTTGAATATACCGGTATTAAATGTTAACAATGCTTCAGTAAGGCATTACCAATAGTTAACCGAAATTTGAGTGTCAGTCGTCGAGTTATAAGGGAGATACAGAACTCATAGTTCTTTGTTATGTAAACAAACCTCAGATCATGTTTTTGTTTACATTTTGTCGCAAAATTCCAGGTTTAGCCCTAAATAGAATGTGATAAACAATAGGAACTGTTTTTCATGTCCAAGACAAATTAGCAGATAGAAAAAATATTGTGACCATGCCCTTTAAAGGGGCGTGGTCACGCTTTTGGTCAAATATTATTTTTATGTTTTTATTATATACAATGCTTCAGAAATGCATTTCAAATGATCAAATTAAATTTGAGAGTCATTCGTAGAGTTATAAGCAAGATACAGGGCTCATAATTCTTTGTCATGTAAACAATGCTCGTGCCCTGTTTTTGTTTACGTAGGTTCAATATACCAGTAAAAAAATCTTTTTCCAGCTTATTTGTCTATCTTTTTATCTATTTTTATCATAGATAAACAGTTCCTAACGTTTAACACATTCGTTTTAGGTTTAAAACTGAAATTTTTACTTCAATGTTCAAAATGTAAACAAGCGCTTTGTTTAAATAGCGAAGAATTTCAAGCTCTGTAACTCGCATATAACTCATTAAATGACACTCAAATTTCGGTTGCCTATTTAAAATGCCTTTCTGAAACATTGTAAATAATAAAATCGGAAAAATAATTTTTGACCAAAATCGTGGCCATGCCCCTTTAACTATTATCCATGAGGCGTTAACGGACATCATGGAACATGCCAAGAGGAGAACTGTAATTCATAACGCCGTAAACTTTGTTTGTTGTTTTTGAAAATAATACAGGTATACATGTACTTGATACTTGTCAAAATCCTTGTGGGTTTAGTATTACTGGTTGGGTCAATTTGACTGTGATAATCCGATAAATTTACCAACAAGGATTAACACCGATTCTGCAGTTAATCCGAAGAGGGTACATCGTTCTAACAGAAAACATAAAAGTCAACAGAACGTCCGATGGAGAGTTCTCATACCAAGTGGTCGTCTGCTTCGTCCAGCATCTTATTCATTGGCTCCCTAGTACAGCACTGTCGCAAGAATCTAGAGGTTTTGCAGACGAGAAGACAGAGTAATCATGAACTGAAGGATTTCATTAAAGACATGAAGGAGCAGACGAGAGAAATTAGCACAGAGTTGGAGAAGGAGGGCCCCGGAGATCATCGATGGCTCATCCGGCGCGGGTCCGAGACTAGGCTTACTCCTTGCTCTATTCCAAAAGCCAAAAAGGTAAGGTAACTGATTTGGTTGCATACATGCTGGGTTTTTTCCCCTTTTCCTAATGACTGTTTGCAAGTTTTGAGTAAGGGAGTCGGCCTGCATGTAAAGTGAATGAAAAGGGAGGGGACTACCAGATGCAACACTTGTGTTTTACTTTGCTAGTTTCTTGTCTTCATCATGTCTTTCGACTTTAAATTCCTTTAAATGGTATTTTAAAAGAAATCATCGTTATCATAGAAAATGACAGTATGCGCAGTGCAGATTCAACAGAATTTTTTTCTTGCAGGTTTCAGATGACGTATACTGTGAGGTATGTCAGTGCCGGTTCCGGAAGGCGGACAGACAGTACCCCTGCCGTATCTGTGAGGGGGTGTTCCACAGAGACTGTGTCCTGGGTATCACTGATGTTCACCCATCCCACGCATCCACCATCGAACGAGCCAGCTCCAAAATAGGCTGGAGTTGTCCAGCTTGTGTCAGTTATATAGTATACTTATCCATTGTTTTTGTTTAGAGTTTCCATTACTTCTTTATACATGTATACCGTTTCAAAACCGAGCTTTTTATTCTTATGCTAAGGATTGCTTTTTAACATTTATTTTACTTCATATACACGTACGAAATATCGTTCTTTATAATATAAGGCGAATGCTTCTGTACCACATGTTAACAGTTTGTAATAAATGTAGTTTTTATATCTAGTACATTACATTACATTATTTACAAAATGAAAAATGAGTAGTTTAATAAAGTAAATGATAGTTTTCAAATCTTGATTAGGGTAACTTTGCTTCCAATATTTTAGGACGATCTAAGCCTCTTACTCTCTGAAGACGAGTTGAATCAAATTATACAAACTTTTGATGAAGAAATTCACCCGAAAGGTATTTGGAGAGAGAGAGAGAGAGAGAGAGAGAGAGAGAGAGAGAGAGAGAGAGAGAGAGAGAGAGAGGAGAGAGAGAGAGAGAGAGAGAGAGAGAGAGGTATTACGGACCAAAAAAATGTTGCTGTCTTTGCAAGGTGACCAGATTTCCTTTGAAGAGTTTTTGGCTTTTAAAAGCGTCCATGGCGACACAACAGAGGAAGACGTGAAGAGGCTGCGTCTGGAGTTCCGATTGGTCGACACAGACGCCAATGGAAGAATCGACTGGTGGGAGTTTCTGACCTACCAGGCCAAAATGAAGCTCTTCTCTCGGAATCAGGTAATCATCATTGCATTGTCATATGACAGAAAATCTGTCGATCGAGTTTGTTCTTGTTGTTGTTGATGATGGTGACGATAACGATGATGATGATGATGATGATGATGATGTCAGTTGCATTGTTGTAGGACGAACTCGTGAATCTTTTGACCGCAAAGGAGATAGAAGCGGCAGAGTCCGCCTTCTCCCACTTGAAACTGAACACAAGTGGACGAGTGTCCCCTGGGGAATCCAAGCGTGTTCTGTCGGAGTGGTACCGACTTCTGGACAGTCACGGGTCAGTGGTACTCAATGAACCGAGTCGTGCACTATGCCAAATAAATTTTTATTGAGGACCAACTTTGATATGTATTTTTCTTTTCTTTCGTTCAACGTAGCGAACAACGTGAAATGCTTGATCACTATGCAAGCCTTGCCGCTACAAGAATTATGGCGCTAGATAATACTCCACCTGGGTACGCTTAAATCATTATTCTATTTTTGATTAAAAAACATTCTGAATGCATAAATTTTATACTATTCAAGTTTATATTTTCACATTTATGGTAAATTAATGCAGAAGATTGCAAATATCACGTTATTTTCTAAGAAAAACGTATATCCAAAATGAAAAAGAAACTCTTATAAGAATTATAAACCATTTATTGTACATTATGCATTTTTCATGAATCTAAAATAAATGCATTAATAAGAGAGATATTAAGCACTTTTCGTTAAGAATACAATGTTTACCATTTTATTTTGAACTTTTTTTTCAGGTCTATTTCGTGGAATGACTTTCTGAAGGGGCAAGCCAAATACATAATTGGTGCTCGTCCAAACATTATTAAGATCTAAACAAAAACAGAATCCATAAAAAAAATCTATACATGAAAATATTTATTTGTGATGTCTGATATAGAATAAAATGCCGGTGAAGTATGTAACCTTGTTTTTAAAAGTTATTGTGCGTTAAACGTGTTATTGTAGTTAACACTTTTTGTTCCGCATTTTTTTTTTTTGGAGAGTGGTATTGCTGCCTATCTGACTATTACCCGTATGCCGGAGAACGGGTTATGTGGAATTTCGGCAAGTTGATTATTAAGGAGCAAGTTAACCATCAGATCTTCTTAAAACTTTAAGATATGATTTGTTAATTAAGCAACAAAGAAAAATATCCGTTTGTTTAGTCTTTAAACTTTGGGTATTCTTTTATATTTTGATAGGAAGCTCTTCTTTAAAAGGAGATCAATACAGTTTAAAAATAGCTTCGGCCATCGAGCCGTCTTAAATACTCAATGTTTCAACGAACGTTTTAAAGAAATCAGACAACAATGCTACCATTGACGCATGCAGTATTTGTGCACGTTAATCCGTGTGGTTTTATCAATATTATTCAAAACGGTGAAAAAGACAGTAAATAATAATCTTGAACAATAACATGATTTGATAATATAAACTCCACGGCTAAAGGAGGCTCGTTGGTTAACGAATTAACCAGCAGAACTTCCTTTAACCTCCATATATGATTTGTTTCGCTTTAAATTTTCAGTTAGTAAAGAAAAAATCCAGATATTTTATCTTTTACATTTGATTATTTTGCTATATCGGTATAACGAGCTCTCCTTCTTAAAGAGACCAATATAGTCCAACAATGGACACAACCACCCGGCCCTCTTGATATCTGACAGAAGATGAAGATTAAATATACCCAGCCTTTGTACACTTTGAGATGTATTTAATGATCCTTTTTATGATTTATAGATATACTAGTTTCTTGTAAATACAAAAATATGGAAAATAAAAAAAAGAATATCACAAAACATAAAATAAAATAACTGAAAGTTACCCAAATCACGTATTTTTATTCTGAAACGTTATTTAATTCTTTACGAATCAACATTTTTCTTTTAAATTACAATCTGAATACAAACGATTTGACTTATTCGTTTGGTACTATAACTGTTACTTAAATAAAAGAAAAATATAGATTGTACCTTCTATTTCATTTCAAATGATTGTTTTGAGAGCAACGGAAAATTAAACCATAGTAAATACAGTAGAAGGAGGACTCTTTTGGTCAAGAAAAGTCATTGCAACTAAGTATTTTAAAAGCAAGACGATTATACTCTAAGGATTTACAATGCGGATCAGTACCGTATCACTTATAGTAAAAATTTTGGCGCCTCACTGGTCATATGTCAGAAGATAAGCCCCTGAAATCCCTTATTACAAACAAAACTTGAACACAGAGCGTAACAAAGATGACTAGCTTATTTTCTAGGTATTGATACCGCTTTATTTGTGGTGAAACGGGACAAGAAACAATACTAATTCCATTATGCAGCAAAGCAATATTTGGATAACTCTACCCTCGAACTGAATGGGTGTAATTCCATATCAAAATTTTATGTTTGGAAAAAAAAGAGACGAAAATCTCAACAAATGTAAAAAAGCATAATCAGAATATACACGATATTAAACATTTCAAAATCTCAGTCGGACGGTGGCAATGCTTACATTCAGAGTTGTCGTTTACCAATTCATGTACAGTAAATCATGAAAGGAAAAGCGTTTTACAATATTGTTATCTATACAATATCTGAATCCTTGTTATGTAGAACTATAGAAGAAGACAACTTAAATGTCTTGTTTCGGCCCAAACAGCGCTTTCTTAGCCATTCATATCTCACTTTACAGTAATCTGGTGTTAACTGTACATATCTAATGATAAATCACAGCTTAGCCCTTAATTAATTAAACTTTGAAATGCTGTGAAATTTGTAAATATGCAGTTGCCTGTATCTATATGACCAAGCAATTGAGATGGAACGAAATTCCTAATTTAATTTCAATGGGTCTTTTTCAATAATATTACACTGTATATATTTGCACTCTTTCAAATGTATTCCGATCAGCATCTTCCCTGATTAGTTGTTGAATACAAGGGAAAAAATCCAAACCAACAAAAAAAAAACAAAAAACCAAAACGGTTTATTATCGGCTCCTTTTTGTCCGCTAAAATCAAAGATATTTCTTCGGAAGCCTCTTTCTTCTGCATGACATCACTGCATTGCCTTTAATTGGCTTTCGTAGAAAACAAAAAATCATTATTCCTTAACTGGAACAATGCCAGACTTAAAGTTAGTACTTACTGCTACTGCAACATTAAACTTAAAAATACTATCCGTAAATTGATGTCCGTAAATGATGTAAAATGTTGTCCGTAAACTTCAATTGAATTTTACAAGACAATATTTCGATTATCATCATGCCCCAACACTACATGTATTCACTTTTAATTTTCGAACTCTATGCTTTTGTCAACCTGAACACCGAATTTTCAATAAATTAAATGCGTAGAAAATTGGAAAACTAATGTCGTTTTTTTCACTTCACAATAAAGTTTTCATGGTATATAGATTGATATTTTAGATAAGTTCAAAAGTTACAACAAACCAATTATAACCGTCACCTAAAATCGGTTTTCTAAAGAATGTAAGTAATTCTTCTCTCGCTAATTGGTCAAAGAACACAAAAGCTTACGTGCAATGATCTAATTCTTTATTTCAATACGCAATTCCGGGTAAAAGAAATTAAAAGATTAAATTTAATTTATGATTAACGTGTTTGTAAACGAACACTCAAAAACAGTCCTAAAATATCTTATTTATACCAATATACTACATGTAGTACTCAAACTTAACGTTTCGCACTGTAAGAGTTTATCATAATCGTATTAAATCTTTTCTTTTTAAATGCTGAAAAGAAAAAGAAAAATCTGAATGACCTAGCTGTTCTGACTAAGTACCAGTAGTAAGTTCGTGGACAGTCATGGACAAAACCGGACAAAAATGGCACAAGTTCCTCCCCAGAGCGGCCCTTGTGGGCTCGCTTCTGAAACACTGCAAAGATCATCTTCAAATTCGACAGGAGCTGAGGGAGTTTATGAATGAAATGAAAAAGGACTCCCAGAAGACACAGGAGGACCTCAAAGATGAGGACTCTGTGGTACGGGAGTGGTACATCAGGAGGAAATCGAACGCGGCGTCCGTCGGTCTGACGCACAGGGACCTACTGATGCGTCATCAGGTGAGTCGGGGATACACATGTAATTTCGAACAGAATTTTAGTCTGTTGTGTTTGTTTTTAAACTTATGTTATTCATCCACAAGTTAGAAAAAGGAAAGAGTTCTATTCATAAAGAAAATGATGTTTTTAGAACTCCAATTTTATGGTGCACAGAAATTACCTTAATTGGCTAATATCAATTAAGATGACACAGAACTATGAGTTAAGCATGGACGCCAACTAGTTTATAGACATGTACCATGTAGTAACAGAATGCTGAGTCATTAATTATACCTTTTCCGATATTTCTAGTTTTTAAATTTTTGGTGGTTCATAAGAGTATGAAAAAAGCTAGCATTACAGCGGGTTATTACAATTTTTTGCAGTAATTGGAACATTCATAGCCGCATCAACCACTAAAGAACATATAATATTATATATTACATCTTCTTATGAATTCGTGTAGAACGAGTAACGTATGTACAAATTATTGTTGATCGGAACGTTACATAGAAAGAAGAGCAAATTCTTCCAAATAAGGAAGTGCAAGTCTGGCGTCCGTCGGCGTTTAATAGTATTCCCTATTCCCAAGTTCAAGTTCATTATTTTGAAAGCTTTGTAAAAAGTTCAAAGGATGCGTATAATTCTTAGGCGGACAAATTCATGCGCGGATCCAGAAAATTTTTCCAGGGGGGGTCCGAAGGATAATTGTGTTTGCCAGGGGGGGTCCGAGGCATATTTTCGATAATTTTACTATGTAAATTTAATAAATTTTCATTTTCCAGGGGGGGTCGGGACCCCCCCGACCCCCCCTCTAGATCCGCGCATGAAATTGATTTATACTTTTAAACTGGCTGGAAATAGATTTGGTTTCGCCAATAGCGGAATGAACAACAATGGGTTTTCTAAAGTACATGTAGTGGAAAAAATTCAATGGACAAATATCAAACAATAAAAAAAACCTTTTGTACTGTCGATTAGTTGCGTCATTTTTATTGTTAATTTATTTGATGTATTCAAGGATGGGTATACACCACTTTTGTTCTTTTTTCAAGGAGAATGAGGTTTGTCACATATGTAGAAAAGAGTTCGAAGCCTGTGAAGAGCAGTATCCATGTCGAATATGTGACAAAGTGTTCCACAAAGATTGTGTTCTTTCCCTAAAGGAACTGCACCCGTCCCATCTTACCGCCATAAAGAGAGCCAACACCAGTGTCGGTTGGAGCTGCCCAGAGTGTGTAAGATTCTTTATAGAAAGGGCACATGCACCTGACGTTATCATATGTATTTATCTCGATCATAATAAAAGGAAGAGGGTATATCTTTTTCATTATGAAAACATATGTAACGGCAGGTGCCTGTAATAAAGGGCATGTATACTGTGATTATTTAAAATCCAACAGTCATTCGGGAATAAAGAAAGAAAGATCGAAAGAAAAGACGGATAAACCGAGACAATGAAACAGTCCGAGAAACAGAAATTTGGATAAGTTCAAGCATGAAAAAGATATTGTAGTTTCAACACAAACTCCTTTGTTTTGACAGGACGACCTGAGTTTACTTTTAAAAGAAAAGGATCTACAAAGCATCATAGATACTTTCGATGAAGAAATCAATCCTAAAGGTAAAGGATCAGTATTGGCATCGTCGAATTTGCTAAAATATTCGAGACTGGCTAAGTTTCGGACGATGAACTATGTAAATTATCAATCTACATTCAATTTAGTTCACCGCTTTTAATGTTAAATTTCATTACCCCTGTAATAAATTATTGCAAGATTATGAACGTTTTACAGGAGGACAAATCACATTTGAAGAATTCATTGAATACAAGAAAAAACAATATGGACGTCATGTGACAGAGGATGAACGCAAACAGTTTGATCTCGAATTTCGATTGGTTGATACAGACGGCAGCGGGACGATTGATTGGTGGGAATTTCTTAATTTCCAAGCAAAAACGAAAATTGCTTCAAGGGAACAGGTTTGTTTTAAAGTAGATTTCATAATATTATACCTTTGACATATTATATAAATCGCTGGTTCATATACAAATAAAACTAGAATTGAAGTGGGTTTTTTGTACACCAGGCTGAGTTAGTTCACTTGCTGACGGAAAAAGAAGTGATGATGGCAAAGATTGCCTTCTCCCGGTTGGACATCAACAATGATGGCAGCATTACGGAACACGAAGCACGGAAGGTGTTCGATGAGTATTTTAGTTGTCTCAACATATCTGATGGGTATGTATATACATAGAATCACAGTGTTACCTATTATTGGTATGCTCCTTGATATGTTTATTTTTGGACATGGTTGATCTCTATTGAAGGAGGAAGAATACTGGTTCAGAGACGTATGCCAAGCATGCCCTTGAACGTGCCATGTCATTAGATGTAAAAGAAATGGGGTCAGTATGAGCAATTTTCAATAGACATTTATTAGTATCGTTTAATTGTTAATGTTCAATATTTGCAGATAAAAACATTTCATATTTTCCGAATAACATGCTTAAATTTACATGTATAACTATTTGTTTCTTTCAGATCAGTAACATGGGATGAATTTCTTAATGGTCAGGCACAATATATCATTGCTGTTCGCCCAAATATGACAGAGTTGAAATGAAGAAAGCGTGTTGTCGTTTTTGTGAATTTTTTTAGAGATAGTTGCAAGCCATTAAATGATTATTAGAGACAATGCTAAAGAAGTTGCAAGCCATCGAATGATTATTAGAGAAAATGCTATAGATTTGCTTGGTAAATTGTGTTGTGTAAGAGAATTTTAAAAAAAATTGCATAAATTGCATTAAATGTTGTAGAATTCAAATTAAGACATCAAAACCATTGCCAATGCATAAGGTTTATTTGCTATATAATTAAAATTATATTGATTATAACAATAATACAATTATGTAACAAAAACTGTCCAAATAATTAAGTAGATGATCCAGTTGCTTTGATTTTTTCACAACACATGAGTACATATGACTTGGACTACATGAGTTAATATCAATTCATAAATGGGCGACAACTCTCAAACAAAACTACTGTGATTATTAACTAGCAGAAAACAAGATAAAAAGATTTATTATTACAATGACTTACATGTAAATAAAAAGTTCTGAGGCATTATTTTTATAGTATAAATAATCATGACTATAGAGTGCATCATTCATAATCAAACAATATTCAACCAATGGCACCCCAAAAAGTTGTTAACAGACGCATGTTATGTTAATAAAAGTACCTGGTTTTCTATACCATTGGTCCATTTTATTGTTTTGGTATTTTTTCTTAAACAAAAATCGGCTGATGTATTAAGCTCAGAAAATAAATAATCAGTCACCACCATTGCTGATTCCATATCCACTGGTTTCATACGGTTTTGTCATTCTGAATGCTTTGATTTTATTGCACAGTTATTTTTCGTTATTAAACACAAATACATGTAGGTAGCAAAAATATGCATGTAGTTTTAATAAAAAATGCAGTATTAATAAAAGCTAATACTGTTCACAGAAACTCTTTTTTAATCACAGAATTAAATAACAAGTATGAATGCGTTTTATACTAATATATACAATACTACATGCATATCTAAAAAAAAATTTCTGAACTATTCACTATAGTCACTGAACAAATGATGCAGCCTGCAAACTAAAGCATTTAGATTTCACATCCTCAAGCTAGAATATTGAAACCAGGTAATTTGAGTTTGTTTACATCAAGTACTTCTAACCTCTAGAAAAAGATGATCTCAAAAGTATATTCAGAAATAAATAATCTGGAGATAAATGACACCAGTATCAGGCCACTATAAATGTTTGATTATTCAGAGAAATGAAAATTGCAATTACAGTAATTAAATGTTGAACAAAACAAAAAATATAATTTCTGTTTGAAAGTGCATGCATTCAATATTGTAGTCTTTAACACAACCTTCCTTTTGAAGTTGACTCTAAAAAGCTAAATTGCATAAACTTGTTTAACATTGAGAAATTGTGCTTTACATAGGGGTGGTGTAAAAAATAATTGGATTTTGTGGGAATCTACTATACATGAATTGCAAGGATTCATATCTGCACCATTCTCAACTGTCTTGAGACCATGAAACTGTACAAAAACCCCAAAATATATGTTGTGTCAATTCATTGATGTACAGTGCTCCGCCAAAAAAATATATATATCGATATTCATTACATTTCTAGTATTCAGAGTCATTGCATGTTGCATCATTAATTAATAACCATGTTACTTGAAATATGTATATCTATCCATGTCTATGTAAACTAGCTCACAACCAATGAAATTAAATCTATCAAATATCTTGAAGTGAATTTAAAACAAGTACTTTGTATTTTGATATTTGTATTCACACTGGTTATACAAATTGTAAAAGAAGAAAAACAAAACCAGTTTCACCATTGTGCTCGGTTTTTTGATTGTCAACTATTCAAGCATAGTACCTAATTAGTCCAAATAAACATCTCTAATTTTACGAGTCTATAAAAAGCATCAACAATTTCAATATCTACAAAAGGCCAAAGAAGCACCAGCACAACATTTAAGGCAGCCTTCATTTCATGGAAAGACTTGGAGGATGATATTTACAAAAACTGACATTAAAAATGAAAATACCACCCATAAATATTATGCACCAATTTCAATTATTTCTCTGCATTACAAACGCACACAATTACATCCAACTAATCAATTCCTATTGTCTCAGAAACTACTATCAATGTTGAGGTATTTCAATATACATGTATATATTACAAGGACTATTTCTACCATTTTTTCTTCTTCAGTACACTGCTGTTGCACAAGATCTGTGCATGCTGGTAATGACTAGCATAGAAATATAAAATTGCACTACAATTCCCTAGCTCATGTCGCACTGGAAGTGCATAAAGTATTCAAATTATGATTATCAAAGGTATCAGTTAAGAGTATTACATAAAGACATCAATATAAATAAATATTTAAATATATATACATGTATACTTTAAAAGAAAGCAGATCTTGTATGTATCACAATTTGCAGTGCTGCATTGAATGTTGAATCATCTTTGACTTTAAAATCCATCCCTTTGAAACCCCCAACAAAATACAAATGCAGATTTTCTTCCCCTTTCTAAATACCAGTACTTAAAACTTGTTTGTTGTTGATACTTTCAGTTGAATTGATTTGCAAGATGTGCTGCAAGTAATGGTAATATGTCAGAAAGAGCCAGTTTTATAACATTAAGTGGTCACAATACTTTTGGCTTCAAAATATATAAACACATAAATACAATCATTCACAGGATGAACCAACGCCATTGACACGGTGGCCTGCACCACATAAACAAACATTTCCAAAAACAATTTTAAAGCCTTGAAAACAAGGGCAAGATCATTCAGAAAAAATCAAAGTGCAAGCATTGACACTTTAAACTACATGTTTACACATAGAGGAGTCAGGCATTGACACTTTAAACCATACTTATGCAGGAATCACAATGTCTGAAAAACTTTTCATCAGGAAAAAAATCCAAGGTTATATTCATATATAACTTCTGTCAACAAAAAATGACATTAACCATGATGATGGTTTCTATATACAACCCTCTCTCTCCCCTTTTTCAACAAAAAAGTTTGAGAATGCGTAAAAATAAATCATCTGCATAAAATTCATGTACACAAAGAAAATGGCCTACATGTACATATAAGTAGTTCATAACCTACAAAAAAAATATCTAAATTTGCGTAATTATGAAACACTTGATGGTAAATATGGGACCTTGGTAGAATCACAGACAAACAGAAAGCTTGCTTAGCTGGAAGCCGGTGGGGTTTATAATCAAGTTCCTTAATCAGCTGGAACATTAAGGAGGAGTAGTGGGGCTTTTTCTGTCTTGACTGGTTTGGTAACTGTTGATAAATTTGGCAATGTAGTCATATCCAGCATCTTGAGCAAGTTCTCCTGCAGTTTTTCCCTCCTGAAATAGAAAAAAGGTCTGTGCATGCATGTGCCTTTGACATTCGATTAGAAAAAACTCTTACGTTATATTAGCTGTGTTTGACTATGGCTCAAAGAGTTCCAGTTATTTTCCTCACCTTGTTTTTGAGCCTTGTGTCTACACCATAGGACATGAGGAGCTTCATCACTTTCATGTGTCCAAACAAGGCAGCAGCATGGAGTGGGGTCTCGCCATTCTAAACACAACCAGCAATCAAAAATTAACTGTTAGCTTTAAATCTTGTGGTACTGAATTAAAAAAAACAATTCTTTCCTAAAACCAACAAACCTGCAATAGTCCCAAGTTAGGTTTGTGTTTCAGAAGCTGTTCCGCAACATCTAAATGGCCTTTGTGACAGGCTTTAAAGAGGGGCGTGGCTCCATCCTGTGAAAAGATAGTACACACCCTGTACATGTCTATAAATATACTAGCTTTAGCAGAATATTATAAGTCTTTAAAAAACAATCAATAACTTATCTAATAAGTATTTCAAGTGACATTTGGATTTAAAATTTTAAATAAAAGAAAACCTACACAATCTAACCTTGTTTCATTTGAGACAAATGGTGGTGTGAATAAATGAAAGTTGACTTTTTACCTCTCTTATGGCATCTACATCAGCACCAGATGACAGAAGTTCTTTGACGACAGAAGTATGTCCCATTTGTGAAGCTATCCACAAAGGTGTGGCTTGATCCTGCAAAACCATAGAAAATTTACTGTTGGAACATCTAACCTTGTTATCATAAAAAAAGAAAAAATTATTGCAGGACTTTGGGTAATTTTTAATGAAATGATCTGTTTTAAGAACTAGAATTTTTTTAAAATTTAGATTAACAACTCAAGTCTGGTCGATTCACTGGTATATCTTATCTTACCTGTTTACAGCATCAATCATCATTATAAATTTTAAATTATGAAATGGTTAGTAAAATTGTTCATTCAACTACTACAGTTTTAATCTAACTACACCTTGCACCATTAAGTAACAGCATTATACCGTTCTTATGTTCCTGTTACCTACCTGTCTTTTGACATTGACATCAGCCCCACGACTGATGAGGTATTTCAACAGATGAAGGTGACCGTTTTGTGCAGTGATGAACAGAGGTGTGGCACCATCAATCATTTGTGCATGAAGATCTGCCCCCCGGCTGAGTAACTCCTCCACGACATCCAGGTGATTACACTGACAGGCTACAAACAAGGGGGTCCCTCCATCCTGTCAAAATCACAGCAAATCAGACCATGTAAATCAAATCAATGTAAAACCATAAACCACAATCCATCCATACAACTATATGTAAAAGGATATCAAATTCATTTACCATACAATTTCCCTTTGTTTTCATTGATATTAAGTATTAAGGTAGTGCTTGTAATCTAGATGGTCTGAGTGAAAATGGTAAATAAATTGAAAAATAAATTGAATTGAAACACATTACCTCGAAGCTAGTCACATTTATCATCAAAATAATCATGAACTTTGTGAGTGACCTTGTAATTTAGCATCATTTTTGGAATTCCATGGTTGATTGGTGATTTTGCTTCGTTCCTCTCTTCACCAGTGATGGTGAGAACAATATAGCATAACTCACCATGGGTTTCAAATGACGCTTTTATACCTCATTTACATTGGACTTTCATCAGAATCAATGAGGAAACACATATATTGTAATTCATTGTAAACTTACATAGCTTGCCAAATCCAGAGAAGCTCCACTGTCCAACAAAACACGGACAATGTCCAAAAATCCTCCTTGAGCGGCAAAGAACAGGGCACAAGTACCTGTCTGTAAAACACTCATAAATTTGAAAATCAATACTGGTATATATTGTGGAATCATGTAAATTTGTGGGGGCCAATTTTCGTGGATTGTGTGTTTTTTGCTTATTCATTGGGGATGTAATTTCATGGATGCATTGGTTTTCAATTTTGGAGAGAAAACTAACACTTTTATAATTTTTTTTTTCAATGTAATTCATGGATGAGGGCTACACAAGAATACCATGAAAATTAAACCACCATGAATCCTATTGATTCCACAGTAGGCTTTTTTTATAAGTTACTCCATAAAATTAAAATACCTTACTTGTTTTCTCTCTCAGAGAGAGAGAGAGAGAGAGAGAGAGAGAGATGCAGTTTTGAACTTCATTTTAAAGTATATAATTAGTTGACCAATTTTCTGTGCAGCATACCAGTCTTCGAGCTGATGGATCTGCACCTTGCTTCAAGAGTTCTTTCACACACTCAAGATGGTTGTTCGCTGCAGACAAAATCAATGGAGTTGTTCCTTCCTAAAAGGAAGCCAAAATCAGATAACTATACTCTATAGTCCAAGTAAAAAAATATTTCAGAACAGTCTCATCTAAATCAAGGCATTCAACTTCGATAAAATGTTTATAGACTATCTGCATGTGCAACAACATTTTCATAAAGAAACGAAGACTTCAAATCAATTACCTAATGAACATTTTGACAAAATTTATCCTTATAATTATTCACATAATTATTCATTTAAATAATATAGCATTACATCATATTACCTTATCTTTGCAATCCACATGTACTTTTCCACTGTCCAGAACACGCTTTAGTTGTTCTATATTCCCTTGTAAAGCAGCTAAATGAAGCTGCTGGTCAGAGGGTGTTTCCTTCTACAAAAAATAGATAGTGCTACTTTTGATTTGGCCAATTGACATATTTATCAAATTATCATAGAACAAAGTCTCCATTATCTTTAAAAGGACACATACCTTGACATCTAAAACTCAATGGGGCCAAAAATAAATATCAGAGGAATTTAGATACAAAAATGTACAATTAACAGTGGGGTCATCTTTCAAAAATTATTTATTTGTAGTCTTCTGACTGACTAGCAAAAGGTACTCAACTCATAATAAAAATTAAGTTCCATACAAACCAACCCTATATTATCAGAGTCTATCTAGGCCAAAATGAAATTATTGTTTGTTTGGAATTGCCTCCTGTCTCATTGAAATACCCCCCCCCCCCCCCGATAAAATTTTATTAGCAAAAAGTAAAGAACTTTTTTTTTAAATGGACATTTTTATTTTTTACCAATTTTTAATTAGTTAAACTTCAAGTTTGAAAAATTAAAAAAAAAAAAATCCCTCCCTTTTTCCTGGGTCTAGAAACCACCAGATGGTAATTCCACACAAATGTTTTTCTTTCAAGGATGGCCTAAGAGATGACAAACAAATCTTCGTTAAAAGTTTTCTTGTTGGGTCCAACATATGCATGATATCAATTTTTTTGAAATGCCAAAGTTCAACTGATTTAAACTATGACATTATTTTTCACCCCAGTTACCCAATTTTGTTACTGCATGATAAAAACTATCGGTGTTATTTTTTATCATTGGTTTAAACATCTCCATTAACTTTTAAAAGACTTTTCTCAAATTCTCAAATTCCTTTTTAAGAGCTTTGGAAGTATTTGTAGGTAAATGTAAATACTTTTCATCTCTATAATTCTGTTAATTCTTCTAATCCTGCTATGTTATCTTTTTGCCTGCAGTTTTGGTATCATAATGAATAGCATGTGTTGAGATGAAATCACATTAGTTATTCCATCTGTTACATGTGTTAAATTCATAGTTGTAGTGAAAGTCGGTTTTGATTACGACAGTTTTGTAGACTAATGCAATTTAAACATGGCAGGTTTATGATTTCTTGCCCTTGAGCACCTTTTACTGGTCTTATCACTCGTAATGCTTGTCGGATCAAAGATAACAGTATACGAATTATGGCTAAAACTCTGTGAACTGTGATAAGAGCAACCCTAAAACGTTCTCTTATTATGAGTTTCCTCACATATATATTTAAATAATAAATTTTAACTTTTTTCTACATCTTTACATTATTAACATGATCAACTTTACTGTCACTGACAGTCATGTCAGTCACGGATGAGTGACTTCCAGATATCTTTTGCTGTACACCCTTCCACGGTACCTTTCCAAAGACATTAACCCTTCCAGAAAATAGTATATTCAATTCAACATAAAACATAATGTCATAACAACAAATAAATGCAAACTTAGGGCTTAACTGAAATACAAACCTTTAAGGACATCTTGGAGGGAACCAAAACTTCTCCAACTTCCAACTTCTCCAGCAGACCAAAAGCGCACGGGTGAAAATAAAGTTCCTCACCGAGACGCTTGAAAAATATTGTCAACTCGTACGTGTATTTGATTTACAGTACAGTGGAAGTTTTAATGAGAGATCCCCTATATTGATTATGTTTTATATGTTTTCATGAGAACTTACCAATAAAATTAATCAATTTATACAATGACGAAAGACGGCCCATTTCTATACTCATTTATTTATAATTTTATGAGTTTTTATACCAACCCTTTCATATTAGGAACTATTGCATTATGGGTAATTATCCCATGTGCTTCCTTTTTGCTTATAACAGCCATTGCAGTCGTGTGTATTTATTTTGTCACTCTCTCTGTGTCAGTTTTTGAAGCTTAAATAGTTATAAGTATACTTCACATAATTTTTTACGGATATTGAATTCAATTATACATTCACAACTATTATCAATACTGGTGAAGAATGATAATATTCATTCCTAAAATAAGAGTGGACATGTATTGGTTTCAGTAGATTTAGCATAGACTTACCCCTACTAAAGTGTGATGTAGTTTTCGAAATTTTAACTTATCTTTCAGTAAGTTGACAACATGCAGAACGAAACTGGAGAGTTTGTGGATATGTACATCCCAAGAAAATGGTTTGTTTACAAATCACAATGCAACTAAATTCTTTGATTTCTAGTAGTTCATGTCTTTTAAAAGAACATGCATTTGTGATCATAATTTCATGTTTATTTGCTCTTTTGCATTACTATTCAAGTTTTTTTTCAATGAATAATTATAACTGTACCAATATTATCGGCTTAGACCAGTTATTGGCTAAACTAAGAGTTCAGGTTTATAGCACGCGACAATCCAAGATTTTTCAATTCAGTCATCTGTTTCAGATGAAGAACAGTAAGTTTGTATGAAATATTTTTTAAACATGAGCTAAAACAATCATTGTTTACTGATGTTTATCACCTTTGCGCTTTCAGCAGTGAGGGAAGTGACGTAGTAAGTTAAAAATTAGAATATTACCTCTTTGTGATACGTTATTACATCCCTTCTTTAATTTGAAATGTATAACGTGTAAGCAAAAGAAATTCATTAAATTCCGAGAGATTCATAGTGCAGTTGAATGCCTGATTGCACAACTGTGCATTAAATAGTCTACAATTTTGTGTATTACCGTATGATAACAACCGAATAAGTTTATGAGTTTTGTTAATGTACCGTATCATAACCCCTACAACCTTTATTCTGACCCTGAAGGGGCATATAAATTCAAATTACATTTTGCAGAGTATTACTATAAAATGAACATGTACAGGGGCTTTACTATTTTATCAGGAAGCTGATAACTGGTACTGTAAATCGTAAAAAGTTTGAGGCATGCTAAAATCACAAAAACAAGATGATTTGGGTTCTAAATAATGATATAAGCTAACAGATAGATAAATAAGGAGTGCACCATATAAAGCATGTCAAGTTTTATCCAAAATATCAAGAAATTAGGAAATACGAACAGAAAACATTAAATTTTAGCCGATAACTGGTACAGTGCCAGTAATGATTAAATGTCAACACTTAAACAATAAAATGCTTTCTTTGGTGATTCATGTTGGATTCAAATAAGTATAGGTTGCATAATACAAAACTGTTAACATTAAATAAATACTTTCAGCTCTGCAAGTAACAGAATTATTGCTGCAAAGGACCATGCTTCTATCCAGATCAACATCGCTGATGTAAGTTCAATATATTTTGATGTGATATTTTAATTTTTGATAAGGCCACCATATTCATTACCTTAACTGGCATTTTGACAGGACTACGTATATTTTTTCTTGAATTCAAAATTACAGGTGGATCCCACCACTGGACGCATGACTGGATCCAACACAACATATGCCATCTGTGGAAATATCAGGCGAATGGTATGTGCATTTAATTCTTGCTAGAAAATATTTATATATTTAAAATATATATTATATAAAATATATATATTTAAAATATATAGAATATTTATAGATTGTTTTAGCATGTATAACGCTTATTTATGTAGGTCCTAGAGGTCTTAAGGTCCCACTAATGTGAAGAGTAATTGAAAAAGTAATTATAATGACACTGAAATTTTTAGCTGTAATCGATTAAATCACGATTAAAAAGTAGAAGTAAAAAATCTCTTCAATAAAAGATTATTGTGGATTATTTGAAAACGAGTAATCATTGCAATTGATTACAATTAACCAATTATGATTACCCCATTCCTGTTGATGGGGACTAAAGCGATTATTGCAAAATGACATGTACTGCCCATTCTCAGATAGTGAAATTGCAACTTGATGTTTTATAACACGCTGCTCATGTTAGCATTCTTTTTATTAACCAAATTTGCATATCTGAACATGATATAACAGTAATTTTTTCTTCAATACCTCATTAAGATAAGTTTATTCAATGGGAGTAAAATCTGATGGGACATGTTTTCTTGAAAATACATGAGACAGGTTGTTTAAGCACTAAGGTTGCAGAAAAGCATCAACTCTTAAAGTGCAAAACACTGGTCAACTTTTATTTGTATTTTGTCTAGTGCATAAATTTAAAATCAAGCCATAAAGCATATCTTTCACTTACCATCATAGTGCTTATACAGTTTTTATATTTAAAGGTATTGTTAATAGTAAAATTGTCGTCAAAAACTAAGATAAGTTTTTGTTGTTGTGTAGGGAGAATCAGATGACTCCTTGATCAGACTGGCTAAAAGAGATCACCTCATAGCTCAGTAAGTACTCTGATTTATAAAATGTCAAGTTACATTCAAAGTTTTTTCAATTTGTGAAGTGGATGTATTTGTGATAAATTTAAAATGCTTTAAAGTATTTGTTGTTAGAAGTTTTACTTGAAATAAAGGCATTGCTAATTCAACAGTTTCCTGTTTCAAATTGATTGCATTTTAGAAATCAGCTTTTTTAAAAAAAATGTTAATATGTTTCACCATGTTTAAGATTAAAATATTTCTCTTGTTTTTTTTCCCTAGGAACTTCTGAAGATGTAGTGAAATGTGTTACTTTTAAGAATAATAAACACTTACACAACATCAAAGTTTGTCCTTGTTTTTCAGTTTATTCGTTATAGATTATTATACCAGATTTAATTTCTGTGTATTCAATAGTTTGCAATGTAAAAGTGATCGTAAAAAAAGCAAAAATTGACTAAAAAAAGAAGAATCACTTTAACGTCATAGTAGCCTACCTTGGATACATGGAGGATCAATGGTTACTATGATGAATTTATTAGCGATACATAAATTGCTTGTATTTTACTTATTTCTGGACGAATTTCGCAGTTCAAACACATTTTAGAATGGCAATTGAATGCTCTTTCTGTTGGTCACATTTATTTTTAGGTAGAAAGAAAGGAACACATGATCTGGCGTTGCCGACGTACTCGAAGCGCCTTTGTGGCGCAGCGCTATGAGGCTGTGCGGGATCATGGTTGCGCATGTACAGAACAAGACGCATGCACTAAAATGAGTCAGTGACATGGGCAGCACATACGCGGGTAGGGGTGGGAGTCAAAATATACAACTCAGTATGTAAATAAAGCTGAGATATATGAGATACGCGGACACTCTACTCATTTCCGGTGCTGAAAATAGGGTTGGGAGTGTGCTTTTTTTACGGCGTTTATTGCGTAAGGATAAGTGTGTGTATTTAGATTTATTGGAATCGCTAGAAAATTGCACACAGAACACATTAGCGAAAACCGCACTCAAATCGGTGCACAAATAAATATTTGGCGTTGAATTAAAGTCTGTTACTAAGTTTGGTTAAAAATAGAAAAATCACTTGAACGTCATAGTAGCCTCCCTTGGAAACATGGAGAAACAATGATTACTGTGATGAATTTATTAGCGATACATAAATTGCTCGTATTTCGCTTATTTCTGGACGAATTTCGCAGTTCAAACACATTTTAGAATGGCAATTGAATGTTCTTTCTGTTGGTCACATTTATTTTTAGGTAGGAAGAAAGGAACACATGATCCGGCGTTGTCGACGTACTCGAAGCGCCTTAGTCACGCAGCGCTAGGAGGCTGTGCGGGATCATCGCTGCGCATGCACAGAACAAGGCGCATGCACTAAAATGAGTCAGTGACATGGGCAGCACATACGCGGTTAGGGGTGGGAGTCAAAATATACAAATCAGTATGTAAATAAAGCTGAGATAAATGAGATATGCGTACACTCTACTCATTTCCGGGGCTGAAAATAGGGTTGGGAGTGTGCTTTTTTTTTTACGGCGTTAGTTGCGTTAGGATAATTGTTTGTTTAGATTCATTGGAATTACTAGAAAATTGCGCACAGAACACATTAGCGAAAACCGCACTCAAATCGGTGCACAAATAAATATTTGGCGTTGAATTAAAGTCTGTTACTAAGTTTGTATAAAAATAGAAGAATCACTTGAACGTCATAGTAGCCTCCCTTGGAAACGTGGAGAAACAATGATTACTATGATGAATTTATTAGCGATACATAAATTGCTCGTATTTTGCTTATTTCTGGACGAATTTCGCAGTTCAAACTCATTTCAGAATAGAAATTGAATGCTCTTTCTGTTGGTCACATTTATTTTTAGGTAGAAAGAAAGGAACACATGATCTGGCGTTGCCGACGTACTCGAAGCGCCTTTGTGGCGCAGCGCTATGAGGCTGTGCGGGATCATGGTTGCGCATGCACAGAACAAGACGCATGCACTAAAATGAGTCAGTGACATGGGCAGCACATACGCGGGTAGGGGTGGGAGTCAAAATATACAACTCAGTATGTAAATAATGCTGAGATAAATGAGATACGCGGACACTCTACTCATTTCCGGGGCTGAAAATAGGGTTGGGAGTGTGCTTTTCTTACGGCGTTTATTGCGTAAGGATAAGTGTGTGTATTTAGATTTATTGGAATCGCTAGAAAATTGCACACAGAACACATTAGCGAAAACCGCACTCAAATCGGTGCACAAATAAATATTTGGCGTTGAATCAAAGTCTGTTACTAAGTTTGGTTAAAAATAGAAGAATCACTTGAACGTCATAGTAGCCTCCCTTGGATACATACTATGATGAATTTATTAGCGATACATAAATTGCTCGTATTTCGCTAATTTCTGGACGAATTTCGCAGTTCAAACACATTTTAGAATAGAAATTGAATGCTCTTTCTGTTGGTCACATTTATTTTTAGGTAGGAAGAAAGGAACACATGATCCGGCGTTGTCGACGTACTCGAAGCGCCTTAGTCACGCAGCGCTAGGAGGCTGTGCGGGATCATGGTTGCGCATGCACAGAACAAGGCGCATGCACTAAAACGAGTCAGTAACATGGGCAGCACATACGCGGTTAGGGGTGGCAGTCAAAATATACAACTCAGTATGTAAATAAAGCTGAGATAAATGAGATACGCGGACACTCTACTCATTTCCGGGGCTGAAAATAGGGTTGGGAGTGTGCTTTTTTTACGGCGTTAGTTGCGTTAGGATAATTGTTTGTTTAGATTTATTGGAATTGCTAGAAAATTGCGCACAGAACACATTAGCGAAAACCGCACTCAAATCGGTGCACAAATAAATATTTGGCGTTGAATTAAAGTCTGTTACTAAGTTTGTATAAAAATAGAAGAATCACTTGAACGTCATAGTAGCCTCCCTTGGATACATGGAGGATCAATGGTTACTACTTACTATGATGAATTTATTAGCGATACATAAATTGCTCGTATTTTGCTTATTTCTGGACGAATTTCGCAGTTCAAACACATTTTAGAATGGCAATTGAATGCTCTTTCTGTTGGTCACATTTATTTTTAGGTAGAAAGAAAGGAACACATGATCTGGCGTTGCCGACGTACTCGAAGCGCCTTTGTGGCGCAGCGCTATGAGGCTGTGCGGGATCATGGTTGCGCATGCACAGAACAAGGCGCATGCACTAAAATGAGTCAGTGACATGGGCAGCACATACGCGGTTAGGGGTGGGAGTCAAAATATACAACTCAGTATGTAAATAAAGCTGAGATAAATGAGATATGCGTACACTCTACTCATTTCCGGGGCTGAAAATAGGGTTGGGAGTGTGCTTTTTTTTTACGGCGTTAGTTGCGTTAGGATAATTGTTTGTTTAGATTCATTGGAATTGCTAGAAAATTGCGCACAGAACACATTAGCGAAAACCGCACTCAAATCGGTGCACAAATAAATATTTGGCGTTGAATTAGAGTCTGTTACTAAGTTTGTATAAAAATAGAAGAATCACTTGAACGTCATAGTAGCCTCCCTTGGAAACGTGGAGAAACAATGATTACTATGATGAATTTATTAGCGATACATAAATTGCTCGTATTTTGCTCATTTCTGGACGAATTTCGCAGTTCAAACACATTTCAGAATAGAAATCGAATGCTCTTTCTGTTGGTCACATTTACTTTTAGGTAGAAAGAAAGGAACACATGATCTGGCGTTGCCGACGTACTCGAAGCGCCTTTGTGGCGCAGCGCTATGAGGCTGTGCGGGATCATGGTTGCGCATGCACAGAACAAGACGCATGCACTAAAATGAGTCAGTGACATGGGCAGCACATACGCGGGTAGGGGTGGGAGTCAAAATATACAACTCAGTATGTAAATAATGCTGAGATAAATGAGATACGCGGACACTCTACTCATTTCTGGGGCTGAAAATAGGGTTGGGAGTGTGCTTTTTTTACGGCGTTTATTGCGTAAGGATAAGTGTGTGTATTTAGATTTATTGGAATCGCTAGAAAATTGCACACAGAACACATTAGCGAAAACCGCACTCAAATCGGTGCACAAATAAATATTTGGCGTTGAATTAAAGTCTGTTACTAAGTTTGGTTAAAAATAGAAAAATCACTTGAACGTCATAGTAGCCTCCCTTGGAAACATGGAGAAACAATGATTACTTTGATGAATTTATTAGCGATACATAAATTGCTCGTATTTCGCTTATTTCTGGACGAATTTCGCAGTTCAAACACATTTTAGAATGGCAATTGAATGTTCTTTCTGTTGGTCACATTTATTTTTAGGTAGGAAGAAAGGAACACATGATCCGGCGTTGTCGACGTACTCGAAGCGCCTTAGTCACGCAGCGCTAGGAGGCTGTGCGGGATCATCGCTGCGCATGCACAGAACAAGGCGCATGCACTAAAATGAGTCAGTGACATGGGCAGCACATACGCGGTTAGGGGTGGGAGTCAAAATATACAACTCAGTATGTAAATAAAGCTGAGATAAATGAGATATGCGTACACTCTACTCATTTCCGGGGCTGAAAATAGGGTTGGGAGTGTGCTTTTTTTTTTACGGCGTTAGTTGCGTTAGGATAATTGTTTGTTTAGATTCATTGGAATTGCTAGAAAATTGCGCACAGAACACATTAGCGAAAACCGCACTCAAATCGGTGCACAAATAAATATTTGGCGTTGAATTAGAGTCTGTTACTAAGTTTGTATAAAAATAGAAGAATCACTTGAACGTCATAGTAGCCTCCCTTGGAAACGTGGAGAAACAATGATTACTATGATGAATTTATTAGCGATACATAAATTGCTCGTATTTTGCTCATTTCTGGACGAATTTCGCAGTTCAAACACATTTCAGAATAGAAATCGAATGCTCTTTCTGTTGGTCACATTTATTTTTAGGTAGAAAGAAAGGAACACATGATCTGGCGTTGCCGACGTACTCGAAGCGCCTTTGTGGCGCAGCGCTATGAGGCTGTGCGGGATCATGGTTGCGCATGCACAGAACAAGACGCATGCACTAAAATGAGTCAGTGACATGGGCAGCACATACGCGGGTAGGGGTGGGAGTCAAAATATACAACTCAGTATGTAAATAATGCTGAGATAAATGAGATACGCGGACACTCTACTCATTTCCGGGGCTGAAAATAGGGTTGGGAGTGTGCTTTTTTTACGGCGTTTATTGCGTAAGGATAAGTGTGTGTATTTAGATTTATTGGAATCGCTAGAAAATTGCACACAGAACACATTAGCGAAAACCGCACTCAAATCGGTGCACAAATAAATATTTGGCGTTGAATCAAAGTCTGTTACTAAGTTTGGTTAAAAATAGAAAAATCACTTGAACGTCATAGTAGCCTCCCTTGGATACATACTATGATGAATTTATTAGCGATACATAAATTGCTCGTATTTCGCTAATTTCTGGACGAATTTCGCAGTTCAAACACATTTTAGAATAGAAATTGAATGCTCTTTCTGTTGGTCACATTTATTTTTAGGTAGGAAGAAAGGAACACATGATCCGGCGTTGTCGACGTACTCGAAGCGCCTTAGTCACTCAGCGCTAGGAGGCTGTGCGGGATCATCGCTGCGCATGCACAGAACAAGGCGCATGCACTAAAATGAGTCAGTGACATGGGCAGCACATACGCGGTTAGGGGTGGGAGTCAAAATATACAACTCAGTATGTAAATAAAGCTGAGATAAATGAGATACGCGGACACTCTACTCATTTCCGGTGCTGAAAATAGGGTTGGGAGTGTGCTTTTTTTTTACGGCGTTAGTTGCGTTAGGATAATTGTTTGTTTAGATTCATTGGAATTGCTAGAAAATTGCGCACAGAACACATTAGCGAAAACCACACTCAAATCGGTTCACAAATGAATATTTGGCGTTGAATTAAAGTCTGTTACTAAGTTTGTATAAAAATAGAAGAATCACTTGAACGTCATAGTAGCCTCCCTTGGATACATGGAGGATCAATGGTTACTACTTACTGTGATGAATTTATTAGCGATACATAAATTGCTCGTATTTTGCTTATTTCTGGACGAATTTCGCAGTTCAAACACATTTCAGAATAGAAATTGAATGCTCTTTCTGTTGGTCACATTTATTTTTAGGTAGAAAGAAAGGAACACATGATCTGGCGTTGCCGACGTACTCGAAGCGCCTTTGTGGCGCAGCGCTATGAGGCTGTGCGGGATCATGGTTGCGCATGCACAGAACAAGGCGAATCTACTAAAATGAGTCAGTGACATGGGCAGCACATACGCGGGTATGGGTGGAAGTCAAAATATACAACTCAGTATGTAAATAAAGCTGAGATATATGAGATACGCGGACACTCTACTCATTTCCGGGGCTGAAAATAGGGTTGGGAGTGTGCTTTTTTTACGGCGTTTATTGCGTAAGGATAAGTGTGTGTATTTAGATTTATTGGAATCGCTAGAAAATTGCACACAGAACACATTAGCGAAAACCGCACTCAAATCGGTGCACAAATAAATATTTGGCGTTGAATCAAAGTCTGTTACTAAGTTTGGTTAAAAATAGAAAAATCACTTGAACGTCATAGTAGCCTCCCTTGGATACATACTATGATGAATTTATTAGCGATACATAAATTGCTCGTATTTCGCTAATTTCTGGACGAATTTCGCAGTTCAAACACATTTTAGAATAGAAATTGAATGCTCTTTCTGTTGGTCACATTTATTTTTAGGTAGGAAGAAAGGAACACATGATCCGGCGTTGCTGACGTACGCGAAGCGCCTTAGTCACTCAGCGCTAGGAGGCTGTGCGGGATCATGGTTGCGCATGCACAGAACAAGGCGCATGCACTAAAATGAGTCAGTAACATGGGCAGCACATACGCGGTTAGGGGTGGCAGTCAAAATATACAACTCAGTATGTAAATAAAGCTGAGATAAATGAGATACGCGGACACTCTACTCATTTCCGGTGCTGAAAATAGGGTTGGGAGTGTGCTTTTCTTACGGCGTTTATTGCGTAAGGATAAGTGTGTGTATTTAGATTTATTGGAATCGCTAGAAAATTGCACACAGAACACATTAGCGAAAACCGCACTCAAATCGGTGCACAAATAAATATTTGGCGTTGAATCAAAGTCTGTTACTAAGTTTGGTTAAAAATAGAAAAATCACTTGAACGTCATAGTAGCCTCCCTTGGATACATACTATGATGAATTTATTAGCGATACATAAATTGCTCGTATTTCGCTAATTTCTGGACGAATTTCGCAGTTCAAACACATTTTAGAATAGAAATTGAATGCTCTTTCTGTTGGTCACATTTATTTTTAGGTAGGAAGAAAGGAACACATGATCCGGCGTTGCCGACGTACTCGAAGCGCCTTAGTCACTCAGCGCTAGGAGGCTGTGCGGGATCATGGTTGCGCATGCACAGAACAAGGCGCATGCACTAAAATGAGTCAGTAACATGGGCAGCACATACGCGGTTAGGGGTGGCAGTCAAAATATACAACTCAGTATGTAAATAAAGCTGAGATAAATGAGATACGCGGACACTCTACTCATTTCCGGGGCTGAAAATAGGGTTGGGAGTGTGCTTTTCTTACGGCGTTTATTGCGTAAGGATAAGTGTGTGTATTTAGATTTATTGGAATCGCTAGAAAATTGCACACAGAACACATTAGCGAAAACCGCACTCAAATCGGTGCACAAATAAATATTTGGCGTTGAATTAAAGTCTGTTACTAAGTTTGTATAAAAATAGAAGAATCACTTGAACGTCATAGTAGCCTCCCTTGGATACATGGAGGATCAATGGTTACTACTTACTATGATGAATTTATTAGCGATACATAAATTGCTCGTATTTTGCTTATTTCTGGACGAATTTCGCAGTTCAAACACATTTCAGAATAGAAATTGAATGCTCTTTCTGTTGGTCACATTTATTTTTAGGTAGAAAGAAAGGAACACATGATCTGGCGTTGCCGACGTACTCGAAGCGCCTTTGTGGCGCAGCGCTATGAGGCTGTGCGGGATCATGGTTGCGCATGCACAGAACAAGGCGAATCTACTAAAATGAGTCAGTGACATGGGCAGCACATACGCGGGTATGGGTGGAAGTCAAAATATACAACTCAGTATGTAAATAAAGCTGAGATATATGAGATACGCGGACACTCTACTCATTTCCGGGGCTGAAAATAGGGTTGGGAGTGTGCTTTTTTTACGGCGTTTATTGCGTAAGGATAAGTGTGTGTATTTAGATTTATTGGAATCGCTAGAAAATTGCACACAGAACACATTAGCGAAAACCGCACTCAAATCGGTGCACAAATAAATATTTGGCGTTGAATCAAAGTCTGTTACTAAGTTTGGTTAAAAATAGAAAAATCACTTGAACGTCATAGTAGCCTCCCTTGGATACATACTATGATGAATTTATTAGCGATACATAAATTGCTCGTATTTCGCTAATTTCTGGACGAATTTCGCAGTTCAAACACATTTTAGAATAGAAATTGAATGCTCTTTCTGTTGGTCACATTTATTTTTAGGTAGGAAGAAAGGAACACATGATCCGGCGTTGCCGACGTACTCGAAGCGCCTTAGTCACTCAGCGCTAGGAGGCTGTGCGGGATCATGGTTGCGCATGCACAGAACAAGGCGCATGCACTAAAATGAGTCAGTAACATGGGCAGCACATACGCGGTTAGGGGTGGCAGTCAAAATATACAACTCAGTATGTAAATAAAGCTGAGATAAATGAGATACGCGGACACTCTACTCATTTCCGGTGCTGAAAATAGGGTTGGGAGTGTGCTTTTCTTACGGCGTTTATTGCGTAAGGATAAGTGTGTGTATTTAGATTTATTGGAATCGCTAGAAAATTGCACACAGAACACATTAGCGAAAACCGCACTCAAATCGGTGCACAAATAAATATTTGGCGTTGAATCAAAGTCTGTTACTAAGTTTGGTTAAAAATAGAAGAATCACTTGAACGTCATAGTAGCCTCCCTTGGATACATACTATGATGAATTTATTAGCGATACATAAATTGCTCGTATTTCGCTAATTTCTGGACGAATTTCGCAGTTCAAACACATTTTAGAATAGAAATTGAATGCTCTTTCTGTTGGTCACATTTATTTTTAGGTAGGAAGAAAGGAACACATGATCCGGCGTTGTCGACGTACTCGAAGCGCCTTAGTCACGCAGCGCTAGGAGGCTGTGCGGGATCATGGTTGCGCATGCACAGAACAAGGCGCATGCACTAAAACGAGTCAGTAACATGGGCAGCACATACGCGGTTAGGGGTGGGAGTCAAAATATACAACTCAGTATGTAAATAAAGCTGAGATAAATGAGATACGCGGACACTCTACTCATTTCCGGGGCTGAAAATAGGGTTGGGAGTGTGCTTTTTTTTTACGGTGTTAGTTGCGTTAGGATATTTGTTTGTTTAGATTCATTGGAATTGCTAGAAAATTGCGCACAGAACACATTAGCGAAAACCGCACTCAAATCGGTGCACAAATAAATATTTGGCGTTGAATTAAAGTCTGTTACTAAGTTTGTATAAAAATAGAAGAATCACTTGAACGTCATAGTAGCCTCCCTTGGATACATGGAGGATCAATGGTTACTACTTACTATGATGAATTTATTAGCGATACATAAATTGCTCGTATTTTGCTTATTTCTGGACGAATTTCGCAGTTCAAACACATTTTAGAATGGCAATTGAATGCTCTTTCTGTTGGTCACATTTATTTTTAGGTAGAAAGAAAGGAACACATGATCTGGCGTTGCCGACGTACTCGAAGCGCCTTTGTGGCGCAGCGCTATGAGGCTGTGCGGGATCATGGTTGCGCATGCACAGAACAAGGCGAATCCTATAAATGAGTCAGTGACATGGGCAGCACATACGCGGGTAGGGGTGGAAGTCAAAATATACAACTCAGTATGTAAATAAAGCTGAGATATATGAGATACGCGGACACTCTACTCATTTCCGGTGCTGAAAATAGGCTTGGGAGTGTGCTTTTCTTACGGCGTTAGTTGCGTTAGGATAATTGTTTGTTTAGATTCATTGGAATTGCTAGAAAATTGCACACAGAACACATTAGCGAAAACCGCACTCAAATCGGTGCACAAATAAATATTTGGCATTGAATTAAAGTCTGTTACTAAGTTTGGTTAAAAATAGAAAAATCACTTGAACGTCATAGTAGCCTCCCTTGGAAACATGGAGAAACAATGATTACTATGATGAATTTATTAGCGATACATAAATTGCTCGTATTTCGCTTATTTCTGGACGAATTTCGCAGTTCAAACACATTTTAGAATGGCAATTGAATGTTCTTTCTGTTGGTCACATTTATTTTTAGGTAGGAAGAAAGGAACACATGATCCGGCGTTGCCGACGTACGCGAAGCGCCTTAGTCACTCAGCGCTAGGAGGCTGTGCGGGATCATGGTTGCGCATGCACAGAACAAGGCGCATGCACTAAAATGAGTCAGTGACATGGGCAGCACATACGCGGTTAGGGGTGGGAGTCAAAATATACAACTCAGTATGTAAATAAAGCTGAGATAAATGAGATATGCGTACACTCTACTCATTTCCGGGGCTGAAAATAGGGTTGGGAGTGTGCTTTTTTTTTACGGCGTTAGTTGCGTTAGGATAATTGTTTGTTTAGATTCATTGGAATTGCTAGAAAATTGCGCACAGAACACATTAGCGAAAACCGCACTCAAATCGGTGCACAAATAAATATTTGGCGTTGAATTAGAGTCTGTTACTAAGTTTGTATAAAAATAGAAGAATCACTTGAACGTCATAGTAGCCTCCCTTGGAAACGTGGAGAAACAATGATTACTATGATGAATTTATTAGCGATACATAAATTGCTCGTATTTTGCTCATTTCTGGACGAATTTCGCAGTTCAAACACATTTCAGAATAGAAATCGAATGCTCTTTCTGTTGGTCACATTTATTTTTAGGTAGAAAGAAAGGAACACATGATCTGGCGTTGCCGACGTACTCGAAGCGCCTTTGTGGCGCAGCGCTATGAGGCTGTGCGGGATCATGGTTGCGCATGCACAGAACAAGACGCATGCACTAAAATGAGTCAGTGACATGGGCAGCACATACGCGGGTAGGGGTGGGAGTCAAAATATACAACTCAGTATGTAAATAATGCTGAGATAAATGAGATACGCGGACACTCTACTCATTTCCGGGGCTGAAAATAGGGTTGGGAGTGTGCTTTTTTTACGGCGTTTATTGCGTAAGGATAAGTGTGTGTATTTAGATTTATTGGAATCGCTAGAAAATTGCACACAGAACACATTAGCGAAAACCGCACTCAAATCGGTGCACAAATAAATATTTGGCGTTGAATCAAAGTCTGTTACTAAGTTTGGTTAAAAATAGAAAAATCACTTGAACGTCATAGTAGCCTCCCTTGGATACATACTATGATGAATTTATTAGCGATACATAAATTGCTCGTATTTCGCTAATTTCTGGACGAATTTCGCAGTTCAAACACATTTTAGAATAGAAATTGAATGCTCTTTCTGTTGGTCACATTTATTTTTAGGTAGGAAGAAAGGAACACATGATCCGGCGTTGTCGACGTACTCGAAGCGCCTTAGTCACGCAGCGCTAGGAGGCTGTGCGGGATCATCGCTGCGCATGCACAGAACAAGGCGCATGCACTAAAATGAGTCAGTGACATGGGCAGCACATACGCGGTTAGGGGTGGGAGTCAAAATATACAACTCAGTATGTAAATAAAGCTGAGATAAATGAGATACGCGGACACTCTACTCATTTCCGGTGCTGAAAATAGGGTTGGGAGTGTGCTTTTTTTTTACGGCGTTAGTTGCGTTAGGATAATTGTTTGTTTAGATTCATTGGAATTGCTAGAAAATTGCGCACAGAACACATTAGCGAAAACCACACTCAAATCGGTTCACAAATAAATATTTGGCGTTGAATTAAAGTCTGTTACTAAGTTTGTATAAAAATAGAAGAATCACTTGAACGTCATAGTAGCCTCCCTTGGATACATGGAGGATCAATGGTTACTACTTACTATGATGAATTTATTAGCGATACATAAATTGCTCGTATTTTGCTTATTTCTGGACGAATTTCGCAGTTCAAACACATTTCAGAATAGAAATTGAATGCTCTTTCTGTTGGTCACATTTATTTTTAGGTAGAAAGAAAGGAACACATGATCTGGCGTTGCCGACGTACTCGAAGCGCCTTTGTGGCGCAGCGCTATGAGGCTGTGCGGGATCATGGTTGCGCATGCACAGAACAAGGCGAATCTACTAAAATGAGTCAGTGACATGGGCAGCACATACGCGGGTATGGGTGGAAGTCAAAATATACAACTCAGTATGTAAATAAAGCTGAGATATATGAGATACGCGGACACTCTACTCATTTCCGGGGCTGAAAATAGGGTTGGGAGTGTGCTTTTTTTACGGCGTTTATTGCGTAAGGATAAGTGTGTGTATTTAGATTTATTGGAATCGCTAGAAAATTGCACACAGAACACATTAGCGAAAACCGCACTCAAATCGGTGCACAAATAAATATTTGGCGTTGAATCAAAGTCTGTTACTAAGTTTGGTTAAAAATAGAAAAATCACTTGAACGTCATAGTAGCCTCCCTTGGATACATACTATGATGAATTTATTAGCGATACATAAATTGCTCGTATTTCGCTAATTTCTGGACGAATTTCGCAGTTCAAACACATTTTAGAATAGAAATTGAATGCTCTTTCTGTTGGTCACATTTATTTTTAGGTAGGAAGAAAGGAACACATGATCCGGCGTTGCCGACGTACGCGAAGCGCCTTAGTCACTCAGCGCTAGGAGGCTGTGCGGGATCATGGTTGCGCATGCACAGAACAAGGCGCATGCACTAAAATGAGTCAGTAACATGGGCAGCACATACGCGGTTAGGGGTGGCAGTCAAAATATACAACTCAGTATGTAAATAAAGCTGAGATAAATGAGATACGCGGACACTCTACTCATTTCCGGTGCTGAAAATAGGGTTGGGAGTGTGCTTTTCTTACGGCGTTTATTGCGTAAGGATAAGTGTGTGTATTTAGATTTATTGGAATCGCTAGAAAATTGCACACAGAACACATTAGCGAAAACCGCACTCAAATCGTTGCACAAATAAATATTTGGCGTTGAATCAAAGTCTGTTACTAAGTTTGGTTAAAAATAGAAAAATCACTTGAACGTCATAGTAGCCTCCCTTGGATACATACTATGATGAATTTATTAGCGATACATAAATTGCTCGTATTTCGCTAATTTCTGGACGAATTTCGCAGTTCAAACACATTTTAGAATAGAAATTGAATGCTCTTTCTGTTGGTCACATTTATTTTT
This sequence comes from Magallana angulata, assembly GCF_025612915.1. Classification (NCBI taxonomy): domain Eukaryota; kingdom Metazoa; phylum Mollusca; class Bivalvia; order Ostreida; family Ostreidae; genus Magallana; species Magallana angulata. The sequence goes on along the minus strand of NC_069120.1, from coordinate 24,493,019 downwards.
AGGTAGGAAGAAAGGAACACATGATCCGGCGTTGCCGACGTACGCGAAGCGCCTTAGTCACTCAGCGCTAGGAGGCTGTGCGGGATCATGGTTGCGCATGCACAGAACAAGGCGCATGCACTAAAATGAGTCAGTAACATGGGCAGCACATACGCGGTTAGGGGTGGCAGTCAAAATATACAACTCAGTATGTAAATAAAGCTGAGATAAATGAGATACGCGGACACTCTACTCATTTCCGGTGCTGAAAATAGGGTTGGGAGTGTGCTTTTCTTACGGCGTTAATTGTGTTAGGATAAGTGTGTGTTTAGATTCATTGGAATTGCTAGAAAATTGCGCACAGAACACCCCTAGCCTCCCTTGGAAACATGGAGAAACAATGATTACTATGATGAATTTATTAGCGATACATAAATTGCTCGTATTTTGCTTATATCTGGACGAATTTCGCAGTTCAAACACATTTTAGAATGGCAATTGAATGCTCTTTCTGTTGGTCACATTTATTTTTAGGTAGGAAGAAAGGAACACATGATCCGGCGTTGTCGACGTACTCGAAGCGCCTTAGTCACGCAGCGCTAGGAGGCTGTGCGGGATCATCGCTGCGCATGCACAGAACAAGGCGCATGCACTAAAATGAGTCAGTGACATGGGCAGCACATACGCAGGTAGGGGTTGGAGTCAAAATACAAATTGTGTTAACAACTCTGTCTATATGAATAAATGATATATGCATAAAACGGGGAAGTTGAGTTCAGGGGGTGGTGGTTGCAGTCTTTTATCTGAAAGTTTCTGATTTGGGACAGTGATAAAAGTTATAGTGAAATTTGATATAAAGAACCAAATAATATGAGAGATACGACGCATTATACACACACTCTTTCGTTTGACATAAAGTAAAAAAGTATTTTTCCTCAGTCAGCTGCAAAACAAAAACAAAAATGAAAAAGAAATATAGTTCAAAATATTAAGCATGCTGCATTGTATTATATTATTATGTATTAATTAGTGTTAATTCCCGTCATTTCACGGGATATCATCTAGTATAAGAAAAAACAACGTATATGAGATCAGCTAAGAAAGTCCGTGGCATGTGTCTACTTTTAGAAACGAACACAACTCGTTTCACATGAGTGATCCTGTTATCGAGTAAAGAATGCTCTAGTCGTTTCACTTGAGTGATCATCGTATTCAGGCAAAGAATGGCAAAGTAATGGCTGCCGGTAAGCTGAGTTCTCCGAAAGTTTCCACGTACGATCGTTTTATTCCATATCGACCACACCTAAATGTAGATGTGGCCCACGCTCGGGTGATGAGCCCTCCCAGTGGTGCCAGGAATTGTCAGTCCCCCTGGTACGACGAGCGCTTGTTAATCTACAGCGATGTTCTGGGTGGAATTCTCGATACTCCCGGACACAAACAAGTGTTGCCCATCTTTCAACAAAGCCCGGAAGCAACAAGTAAGTAAACAACTACCGGACCACTATATAAAGAATATCTTTTTGGTAGCTTGTTGATTATTTATAAAATAGATCATTATTTCCTAAACTGACATTGACCAATCGATTTAGGTCCCACAACACCACTCTTTGATGACCCAAAATCATGTTCAAGAAAAACCAGAAGGAGGGTTGCATCATCCCCCAAAAATATCCTGGATATGCCGAAAATAAGGAACGATTTCTGTAAGTAACCATATGTAGTTTTTGTAAAAAATATCGTTCAAAAAGTCATTTTGCCAAATAAATATTTACAAGTAGATACTATCATACGTTCTATAAATATGTACTCTCTGTCCATACAGATACCAATGTTCTTGACTGGGGACAGTCCAACAAAATTGCTGTGGCTTTAGAGCAGACGACATACATCTGGGATGTAGAGTCCAAAATTTGCAAGAAGATAAATGTCGCCTCGGAGGAAGAGGAAGCCAGCTTGTATTTTGTATCTGCCGTCTGCTGGGACAACGAGGGCCACCTTGTGGCAACGGGAGATAACAAGGGACATCTGAAGGTTAAAGCATCTACTACAATCTATAAGAAAAAGGAAAAAATTACTTATCATGTTTACCAAATACATGTATATTTAAACAATAAAATGCTTTCTTTGGTGATTCATTCGGGATATGAAGGTAGCGACATTGCAGGAAAAATACATAACGCGGGTTATGTAAATTTTTCCTGCAATGATCGCTACCTTCATAACCCGCATGATTTTTTCGTGCAGTCCGGGATTTTACTAATGTCGCTGTAGGTTCAGACTAATCGATAAACAGGGCGTGTCAATTTCAGTCCTGTCACTTTCAGCCGCTGTAGATTTCGACCAATCGATAAATAGGGCGTGTAGATTTCAGTCTAACGTAGTTGTTTCTATAGAGCTTTGAATTAACTATAAGTTTCAGTAAGAAATAGAGGAAATTATGCTTGGTATAGATGTAAATATACATGTATATACCATGCCTCGAGAAGACGCTTGGAGTAATTTGAAACGAAAAAACAAAAATCAAAACACCTGCATCTTCCCTATACCCAGCCTTTACTGTGAGGGAGCATATCGTATTTTGTATATATATATATATATATATAAGGCATAATTTATCATTTGGCAGGTTTTCGACCCTGAAACGGAGAAAATTATACAGAATATTGGAGTAAATGGAAATGCCACAATCAGCGTTTTAAGATGGAGAACGCACGAACTATACACGTAAATATAAACCATGTAAATTATGGGATTGAAAATAGAAAATTCTTTATTAGTAACACAATGATTAAGCATGTTGTTATTCATTTATAAGTCTTCCATGTATTTGACCGAGACAAATGATTAAGGTGTTTGCTATGATCTTCCTCTTTATTTCTTCTGTTTGTCCGACACACTTTTTCTATGCTTAGATTTAAACAAAAAAAAATCATGATTTTCTTATCGAAATGTATAGATGATAGCAATCGAATCGACTCATATTTTTCTGATCAGACATTTCACCGTGACCTCACTACAATGTATATCATATTTTGCGCTTACATCACTCTTCGGTGTGTTTGGCACGCCAAATTCACAAAAATGAGCTAATCATAGTTTCACAGTCGATGAACTAAGTTTAACGGTTTAACGACGATAGTCTATATTTTACATCTGTAAACCATAGTTAACGCGATCATCTATGTTTCAGAAGAGCAAAACTATGATTAACACTGAAAACAACCATCTGTGATTACAAAACATAATTCATATGATAAATATAGTTTCACGATTGTAAAACTATGATTTACAACTCTTTTAAACTATATTTTATATTTATCAGCAAAATCTATTGTTAACGTTATTTGCAGACAGATAAACTTAGATTATCATCCGTTAACGTTAACTATAGTTAACAACCGTTACATATAGTTTTATAGATGAAAACTATAGTTAATAAATCGCATGACAGGCGCATGACGTCATATATTTTCCTCATTATAAATTTTTTTTACATCTGTAAGTGTACAGAAGGTATACAGCAAAACACACCTGTCATTAATAAAAATCACCCCTCAATCAGCATCTTCTGCCTAACTTATGCGATGAAAAGCTGAAGGGAGAACGGTAGTTGACTGACATTATTGTGTCATACTTTGGACACTCCCAAATTTTGCGCTGATATTCGTCGATTTTGAATTTGATCAATATACAAGTTAAAATTAGGAAAATTGATAATAAATACTGTCAATTATAACTTTTTTGACGCAAATTTTATATAAACTTGTTTATATATTAATACATATCACCGGATCTTTGTAGCACAGTGGGTATAATTTTGGTCTGTTGACCCACAGCACCCAATATCAAATACTGCAAGGTTTTGTTGTTATGAATAACGATGAGTCTTTAAAAGTTGACCCCCCAAAGATTGCACCATTTTTCTGTCATTTTCAAGTCGATCGCATGCTAGAATTCAAAGTATCCAAGGAATATATATGGAAGGATGTGAAGGACTCTAGTGAAATCAATTGAACTGTCCAAATTTTTTTACCTGACCCCAGACCGTGACTTAAATGTTCCTTATTTTGCTTACGTCATTTTATTCATCATTTTTTCACCAGACCTCTCACTATCTTTCTGTTAGTGGAAACCGTAACGGGGGTGTTATCCAGTACGATACAAGGTGTCCAAATCTTGGTGGTAGACGGTTGGGACACGGACAAGATGTCTGCGGCATGGCAATGTCCCATAATTCCCACCATGTGGTGACTGGCGGAAATGGAGGACTGGTGCGGTTATGGGATTTGCGCACGCATCAGTGTTTTCGAACAATCAAAGCGCACAGCGCATGTGCCAAGGTATGGTTCGGTTCTTTTACACTCTAATGAATTTTGGTTTAATTTTTCTCATAATTTGAAAGTCAATATCGGTAATTTTCAATTTGAAATATACACAGGCACTTGCATGGTGTCCTTGGAGAAGTAGTGTTATAGCAACGGGTGGCGGCGCACAGGATGGGTACATCAGACTATGGCAGATCCACACCGGGGAAATGATTGGTGAGGTTTCAACCAACTCACAGGTATGCGACAGTCCTGAGTGAATTCCCAAGTTCACTGTTTTATACAGAACCAGATATTCAAATACTAGTATATCAATTTGCAAAAATGGTCTTTAACTACTGCAAACATTAATTAAGCTTTAGCAAAAATATGTGATATGCGTTTTACAAAAGAACTTACGACTTACGACCGAATTAATTAATGGTAAATGATCGCCAACTATTTAATGATTTATTCTTATGGCTGGAAAATATAATTATGAGAATTGAAATGTTTATATTTACATTCTACTGTGTTTTTCCATTAAATTCCGTGATGTTTAAATGCCTCTAAATGCAACAAGTAGTCAAAGGTCAAATTGACGAGTTTTATTATGACGTCACAAACGTTGAACGCTGTAATCTGCAACGTCACAAGCTAAAATCAAAGTTCACGCTTATGGCTGTTACTGTGGCTCTTCCATTAATATTAACTTACCCTTAGGATAAGATAGGAATTTTAAGGTATGAATCACATTTGCAGACAAGGCAAGAAGTTAAAAAAAATGTAAATATAAGCATTAAATCATGATTTTTTGAAGTATACACTCTCATAACTGCAGCGGTGTGTGCATACAAATTTTCATAACGCGCTAACGCGCGTTACTCAATTTGTATGCACACACCGCTGCAGTTATGAGAGTGTATACTTCAAAAAATCATGATTCAATGCTATAGTAAACAAATGGTTTTAAGTCAATTTTGTTCATTCAATATCAATTTACGAGACTGTTAATATTTACTACTTTTTCGTACTTTTTCGTAAGTTCTTTTGCAAAATGCAGCCCAGATACTTTCTTTTTTGCACAAGTAAGGACTTAGGCTATTATATCAGTCACTTAAAACGGCCGATTTTTATTAGATATGTGGTTTGTTGTGGTCCCAAGAGTATCAAGAACTTGCTTCTAGTCACGGTTCAGTAACTCCAGAAAATAACGACATCGTCCTGTGGAGGATGTCCAGATTTCAATTCGAACCCCAGACTAGACTTCAGCAGCATCTCGCGAGACCACTTCACATGGCGCTCAGTCCTAATGGTACCACTATTGGTAAGTTCTTTGAAAAAAAATACCATCATTTTGTTGTCCCGCATGACATGCATTTTGATCATATAGTTCGTACTCTTAATTGCCGCCATTTTTTTTTTATCCCATAAGGAATGCATTCTGATCATTATTTCGTTATTTTCATGCTTTTGTCTTTTGCAGCTTCTGCGGGAGTGGATGAAATGATGTGCATCTGGGAATGTTTTCCAGAAAATCGCGATCACCTTCGGAGACAGTCGTCTTCGACCTTAGCACTGGACCAGATGATTCGATGAAATTCCGAGTTTAGTAGATGATTCGATGACTGTCGTGTGTTCTGTAACGAATGGTCCCAATCACTGTGATTTCTATAATTGTAGATATCAATGTTTTGTTTTTGTTGTAGAGTCTGAATTAAAAGTATGTATTTCTGTTGGCGATAGTCTCTTTAGCTCACATAAGCTGAAAGCTCCAGTGAGCTTTTCTAATCACTTTTTGTCTTGCGCCGTATGTCCGTCCGTCTGTCCTTAAACTTGGGGTTTTTTTTTTTTACATTTTCGAATTTTCGACATCTTTTCCCGAACCACTTGGTTAATTTCAACCAAACTTGCATTATTTTGTGAAAGTGATTAAATTTGTTCAAATGAAGTGTCACGCCCTCTTTCAAAGGGAGATAATTCAGATTTAATAAAAATTTGTTGAGTATTTTCAATTTTTTTTCTGAATAACTAATCGATTACAGGCACGTAGCATAGTTTTTGAAAGGGGGGGGGGGGGCAGACTCATCCAAAAAATCTTGACGAACAAAAAAAAACCAAAAAAAAAAGAAAAAAGAGAAAAGGAAATTAGGACATTCCCAAAATCTTCAAAATCCTAATCCGTGGTGGGGGCTGCTGGCGTAGTATCTCCTTATTATCATATTAATTTTTTACATGCGCCCAAAAAAGTGGGGGGGGGGGGGGGGGGGCAACTCCATGATAATCCCCCCCCCCCCCCCCGATGCTACGTGCCTGGATTAGGAACACTTTAAATTTATGTGGAAGTATCCTTTTGTTCAAATCAAGATCCCTGGTGGTACAATGGGGTTTTAGTGTTTGGACACAATAGGTGGTCGACTTTTTACATAGGATTATATAGAGAAAAATTTAATTAATAGAGATAATTATAATTCTTTAATTTTTCATTTCTTTTTCTTTTTGACGAAAAGCCCGATTGTTATAGAGTAAACAAGGAAACGCCATTCGAAAATTTTTACGTCGAACCACAAAGATAATTTCTCATCAAATTGGTCAATTAGGCTTGAGTCGTATTACATAGGCGTCGGAACTGGAGAAGGGAGGTTAAGTCTCCCCCCCCCCCCCCCCCCCCACCCATCCCAGCGCCCACTCCATGTCTTTTGAAAAGGTACATGATATAGGAAAAGAAAATTATGGCTTAGCCAAACAAACCTTTTTTTTATACATGTATATTTTGGCTGTTATACATACCCCCTTTCAATTGTCTTCCAGCGGCTACTAGTACCGGTATGTATTAAGATTTATTTTTTTTCATTATAGATTCACTTTAAACCATCGCTCAATCAGTTATTTTTTTAATATTGCATCAAGTTTTGTGGACCATCATATTTATAAGTAAACCAATATTTAATTGATATTCAAAGAAAGTATGATTATCATACAATTTTGTATTCTATGAAATTGTGTCAAGCCCCGCCACAATATGATTATCTAATATTTTGATATAAGAGATCATTAACTATGATTTTCCTACACATGTATTATGATCAAGGCTGTCTCAAAAAGGCGATGCCTCATCTCGTTGAGCTCTGTAATCTGTGATCACCTACCGGTATGTTTGTAACATACATATACATGTACGTACAAAAGGATTTTGTTGCAATACTTCAACTTCGGAAAAAATCTCTATTAAGTGAAATTGGACCCCTATCCATCCTTTCAAATTGACTCGGTTGTATTTTTATATGGGTCCATTCTTTGCTGTGTTTTTTTCTAGAATAGGGATAATCTATTTTTTATTTTATAAAAAAAATTTTCAAACTTACTATATACTGTATAATTAGAACTTTTGCGTTTGAAAAATTGTTTTATGTAGTAAGGTAAATTTCAATGGAAAAAATTATCTCTATATTATATATTATATATTATTGAACCAAGTAGGCAAATGCACCATCTTATTAATCCATCTTCTTTTATTAATATTTAATTTTTTTAAGGGGGAGGGGGGGGGGGGGGGGTTACTCATAATTAAAGTCAAAATATTTTGGAATGGCTTTGATGCTACACATACATGTATTTAACAGTACACCATATTTTAGTCTGAACAGATTCTTGGGTTCTGAGAAAATTCGCTATAATCTTAATAATTCCGATGTTTATGCAAAGACAGTCAACGGCTAGGCCACTAAGTTGAAAAGTTCCTTCAGCTTGAAGTCTGTTAAGTTTGAATTTTTTTTTTTGAAATGTTAAACTTTTTATGCAACATTTAATCAATTTAATTATGTATATGAGAAATATATATGATATCCTAATGAAGGTATCTTCAAAAGACAAATAACTTTGTTGCAAGGTAAATCTTTGATATTCAGTAAAAAAAGAGAGAGAAAATATATTCACGTTCTTTTCATTTCATTTTTTTCAGACACGTAATTTCCATAATGACCCTCACATATACTGTAATATAGGCATTCAATTTCTTTTATTTTGTAAAAATTGTAACACACTTGTACAAAAATGTAATAATAAGAATTTTATGCCAAGATCTTGAAGGAGGGTTATTTCAGTCTGCACTTTCCGACGTAATGCAACATTTATAATGTCAATCCTTTGAGTTTACGAAATATTGGGATGCTTTCTGGCTACCTGCATGTTTTCTCTGAGTCTGGATAAAACTTTTGAAAACATGTGAAACCCATCTTACAGCTGGAAACTATGATTCCTCTCAATGGGGTTCAGCAACCTAGGTGATAATGTGAATAAGCATTGAGCATCGGATACCCAAAAGTGGTCTTCAGTCCCCAAACAGCATGGTATGGACTGTGTTGTAATTGTCTGTGCTCTTCAGTCCCCAAACAGCATGGAATGGACTGAGTTGTAATTGTCTGTGCTCTTCAGTCCCCAAACAGCATGGAATGGACTGTGTTGTAATTGCCTGTGCTCTTCAGTCCCCAAACAGCATGGAATGGACTGTGTTGTAATTGCCTGTGCTCTTCAGTCCCCAAACAGCATGGTATGGACTGAGTTGTAATTGCCTGTGCTCTTCAGTCCCCAAACAGCATGGAATGGACTGAGTTGTAATTGCCTGTGCTCTTCAGTCCCCAAACAGCATGGTATGGACTGAGTTGTAATTGTCTGTGCTCTTCAGTCCCCAAACAGCATGGTATGGACTGTGTTGTAATTGCCTGTGCTCTTCAGTCCCCAAACAGCATGGTATGGACTGAGTTGTAATTGTCTGTGCTCTTCAGTCCCCAAACAGCATGGAATGGACTGTGTTGTAATTGCCTGTGCTCTTCAGTCCCCAAACAGCATGGTATGGACTGAGTTGTAATTGTCTGTGCTCTTCAGTCCCCAAACAGCATGGAATGGACTGTGTTGTAATTGTCTGTGCTCATACTGTGCTGAAGTTGTTGGAAACATTTGTGTGCGAGGTCAATCAACGCTTTCCTGCCACTCAACATCATTTCACCATAAAGGTACACCCCCATGCCCTAGAATGATGAAATAAATAAACAGTAGGTCATAGAGGTAATTTAATTTAAAGTACATGTACCAGTAGACATCAGTCTGGACAAGTACATTATGAAGAAAACGCATGTTTCAGATTTTATTTAATTAAACATTTTTTCTTTTCATGACCCGAGTACAATTTTTCTTTACCTGGTGGTCTAGGAGAAAATTCTGAATGTCTTTATTGAATTTATTTCCTTGTTTGCATTTTATTACAAGTTCACACCACCTATGTTTGATCTAAAAGAAAAAAGAAAAGCACAGTATTAGAATTAAATAAAGAAACATTGCATGATACCGGTAGTCTGATTATCCCCCCTCCGCCACACTTCTTCCCTCTCCAAGAGAATATGCATATTAGAAATAAACATTTTCCAGACTGGCAGCTTAGGCTAAAAAAAAATTAATGTTTTGGCCTTCATGTACCACCGCATTAGGTAAGATGCTGCCACATAAATTAATTTTTTTGGCATGTAGAAAGGGAAATAACTCAATTTTCAGTTAAAATACAAAAATTGAGTTATTTCCCTTTGCAAAATAAAAGTAAAATACGTCTGTCTTCCTCATTATACACTGATTTATAGATCAACATGTGATTAATAAGTGTTCCATACCTCTGCATTACAGTTATCTATGTTGTACTTTTTCTTTAGACAAGACAAGGCAATCAGTGGTATCTCTTTTACATCCAGGAGTAGCTCCAAAAATAGTAATAATTCATCTGGGTTAAACTGAAACATTAAAAAATCAATTTTCTGCAAGATAAGCTGATATTTGACAAAGATTTACATTATTGCGTTAGTTTGTCTCTTTTTTTTTTTTTTTTTAGCAAAATTGTAAAATATTATCAGAAATATTAAGTAATAAGGAATTGAAGATAAAGCTAATTTTGTTCGAATATTTCTGTAAATTAATTCCTTGAAAATGACATAATAAAAACTCACATCTTTTAAAGTATCTTGGGCAAACTTTGTTGTTTTTCTTTTACAGCTTTTGCAAAATTCTTTAACCTAAGACAGAGAAAAGACATTGCCGGTAATGATAAAAAGCAATAAAGTTTTAAAAATATGTATCACCTACAAAATGATATTTTACATTGAATCAAAACTAAACAGCTGGTTGTTTTTTTTTTTTTTTTTTGTTTTTTTACAAAGGCATACCTGTCTTTTGAATGAGGACATTACACCACTCTCTGTCTCCATCATTTGTAAAAGAGGCTTTAAAAAAAAATTGAAAAACACTTTCTAAAACAGTTTTTCCGTTGTTTTTTAATCTTTCCTTTTTTAGTCAACTTTCATTAATATCTACATGTACTGTGGAATCATTGGAATTCATGGTGGCTCAATTTTTGTGGTAATCGCGGGTAGCCCTTGCCCAAGAATTAACACCCCCAGCAAAAACTAATTTTAAGAAGATCAAGTTTCCTACTGAAACTGAAAGCTGACGCATCCAAGAAATTACATCCCCACAAATAAGCAAAAAAAAACCCCACAATCCATGAAAATTGGCCCCATTCCACAGCATATTTTAGAAAGAAAAATGATTCATTCTAAGTTTGACTCACTGAGGGTATCCCTGAGCACTCTAACCAAACTAAGGACAACTCTGGTGCTGTAACTTCTGCTGCTCTAAAACAATCATTTACCTTTATTACAAAAGGAACAAAACATAAAGCCCAATTAATTAATTAGAAGAGCATTTCATTCAGCAGCTTGCGAGAGTGTGAAATTCTTACGAAATTTGTTCACATTCCTGGATGAAGAATTGTAGCACTTCCTATAAACAAAATATTGCATTCATTTTATGTAAAGAAAATCTGGTACATGTTATAATTTATTGAAAAAAAAAATCAATCAAAACCTACCTGAGATGAAACAAGTTTTCCATGATACTTTTGCACATACTTCCTGAGACAAGCAAGAAACTCTAAAGATCCTGCCATTTTTTCTAGGTATCTTAGTAGAAAATATCCCTAAAATAAATAACATACATGTACTCTCTCTGAATGTGTATATAAGACTCAAAATAAATAGGTTATTGAAGTCTCTTACTTTGAGATAATGAACCTGTAAATACTTCTTCTCTGGGTTCATTCCATTCTTAACAAAAGTTTTGTTGGTGCTCAATTCACAGCAATCAGGTCTATAAAAATGAAAAGATACCTGGTAATCTGTTAAATAAAATATACAGGTTCATAAACCCAACTCTCTCTCTCTCTCCAAGTTTTTAATGTTTAACAAAGCAAAATACTTAATACTCAGCTACCAATAAAACTTTAACATACTTCAGAGTCTGTAGGCTTTCCTCTGTATTTTGCTGTTCAGCAGTCAGAGTTCTTAACTTTACAAAATCTCTCAGGTATCGAACATCACTCTCCTCCTTTTCCGAGATCATTCCAGCTGTCTGCAGAAAACAAAAGAAGTGATTTGCAACTTCCGGTACATTACATTTTTATCTTGAAATAACTCAGCTATTTTTTTTATATTACAGTAAGCATGCATTCTCAAAACCCTAGATTTACAAAAATAAAAGCAGAAATTATATACCGGTATTCTATTTCAGTCTGTATTGTTTTGTTGAATACATGTTTGTATCATAAAAATATTGATAAAGGTGTAGGGGGCTTTCAGTAAGAAATAAATTAGACATAAATTCATTGCAAATTATCTTATTAATACAATTTGTTATTAGACGCTGCAGCTCAAGGTCACTTCTTTTCGTAGTTCAACCCAACAAAATTCAACAAATACTGATGAAAGCACAGAACTTGATTTTTTTTTTTACTTTTAGGACTCTGGTGTGTATGATGTCCTCTAGATAGGTACAGAAGCCCTCGGTCAGCCATTCCTCTGTCCAGTCTAACGGACCAATCACAATGCCGAACCATGTGTGACACACCTCGTGTGCCAGCCGGTAAAACATGGACAAATCTGAATGTAGGAGGGACTGGGAGATGTACAAAACACTTGGGCTGAAAAATAAACCATTGAAAAATATTCATGAAAATCATATTTTCAATTAAATTGCATATGGTATGAAGATCTGAAAAAAATCTAGAGCAACATAGAAAATTTTTAAATAAACCAATTTGGCAAAGACACATCATTTAAGGTTGCAAGGGAATAAAATGCAGACTTCCTTATTTGGTGTTACCGTAATAGTTGGTATATTTTAAATAATTTAAATGTACAATTACATGATTGTACATTTATGAATATGTAACTCTATTTTAATTAATTAATGATATATATATACAAAGCTATGTGTCAATTAATATTGACCAGCAATAATGTATGTATCATTTTATCAACATTGTGTATACATTGAATAAAGATAATTAATCAAATAATAAAATAAAATATTTCAATGAATAATTCATTAATAACTAAATCTTTTGATCCACCACTGATACTCTCAGTACACCTGTAAGAGGGTACCTGAGTAGTATTTAAGCTTTATTTATTCCTTAAATTTCATTGGTTAAAACTTTTACCTCCAAAACTTTGACCTAAGACAAAGACATTTAATCAGCTACTGCCAATCTAGACTGACTTGAAATTTGTGCATGATCTGGCTTTAGTTATATTATAAGAGACTGAGCAGAACCAATAATTATGTAAGAACTAACTTTTCTCTTCTAATTAACAAGTTGTAAATTAATCATCTCATAATTTATTCTGAGTTATCAAACTAAATTCAATGTATAAAGTGTGAAAGATATTAGAGTGAATGTGTTTTTTTAATTACAGTCATAGTACTTCATACTCATACAGTAGATTCAGTAATTAAGACTGAAAGCTCTGTTCCATAAACAGGTACTTATTCTTTGTCATAAATATATGCTTAATTTTATACTTTTTACAAGAATATATAATTGAAATATGAATGTTCAATACTGATCATGATGATAGATCTGAATTAAGTGTTTTATTAAATGCTGTGACAAGGGGAATCACTCTGTCTTATTTATAGCATATGTGCATTGAACATGTATATGAAATTGAATTATATTTATGCATATTTACAGGGTGATTTATTGTGATAATATGATAAATCATATATCAACGAACCAGCAGGTGTCTGTTTATACTCATTACATAGGACCCCTGTTACATTACTAAAGCATTAATTAGTGTACAGAATGGAAAAGGATTTCATCCTTGCCTTGCCATTCCTAGACTGTCAAAAGATGAGGGCACCACTAAAATATCCTGTCTTTTCATGGGATGTGGGCCCAACACAGTGGTGACTTCCTTCAGACACAAAGGAATGTATCGATGAATGTCATTCATTTTGGTCATCAATGTCTCAGGACCAAAGACACGGTAGGGGATACTCTCATTGGCAGACCTACCATAAATCAAAATGGAATTTTGTCTTTGAAATGACATGTCAAATGTACCAAATAATTCTATTATGCTAGTCATTTACACGATTGATTGTATCTTTTCATGATGCAGTTCAAACAATGACTGACTGATTTTGGAGTTTTGGCTTTTTGCACTCCTTCCAAGATCCAACAGCAAGAGAAAGAGTAGAACTAGGCATCGGGAAGGTTGTCCAAAAGTAGAAACATTCCATGCCTATACCCAAAGAAAATTAAATGAGTGAGTGAAGTTCAAGGCATTTACATTTGTACTTACAATGGGTGGATATCCATGTACTAGTAAGGCATTGTATTGTATCACCTTTTTTAAAACAAACCAATATCCACTCAATTTTGATGTGAGACTCCTTCCTAACCTACTTTCTAGAAGAATATTCAAAAAAGGGAAAGCATCACAAAGAACAAAAATTTTCCTGGCAATAAAGAAGGACTGATAGTATCTTCCTTTTCTTCAATTCTCCCTGATGTGAAAGACTACTCACCATCACTACACTCTCTACACTGTGGCTCTAGGTCTCCACTCATAATGACAGTGAGTCCCTGTTGTACTGTTATGTAGGCTTGCCAAGTAGCCAGGGCTTCTGGAACATCCTGACTTGGAAACAGTGAGCGATTGTTGACCCAGTGCCCATGTGTGTACACACAATCACTGCAACCATAAAATAGAGCTCTGCATCATAAAAAGAGAGCAAAATATTGGATTTTTAAACAAATGATTTACCCATTTTGGATGGCAATCAATTTAATTTATAAACACGTATAATATAAAGGATTTAAAATTGATATTGATTGAGCTTTGTCAATTATCAGAGCGCATCTCTGGACTTTTAAAGGTATGGATGCTAGATAAATAAAAATAAAGTTACGGCATGCTTATTATATTCAAGAACATAAACAGAAACGGTACTGACTTGCCATCCTGATCCTTGGTCCATTTCAGAGACAGACCATCTGTGGTTGTTTTGTACGATATTTTAATTGCTCTGAGATTGTCCTCAGATTCTTTCTGACTTGGAACCTTAATTTTTAAACACTGGTCTCCCAAATCATACTGAAGCAAGTTCTCTGATGTCTGTCCCTCATCTGTTGACCAATGGGGTGAGCTTAGTGTTTGTGCATCAATGCTTGTAGTTACCTCTGTCTCTGATACACTTTGTATTTCCAGTTCATGACAGTCCAATATCAGAATAAAATCTTTATTATTTTCTTTCTCACAGTCAAACCTCTGTAGGTTTGCATCATAAGATATGTTTGTATCATCTTTTAAAGAAACTGATTGCTTTAAATGTTTATTCATTGGGAGTGTAGCTGCTGAAATATCTGTGTCATTGACTTTTCTTTTCATACTTGTTTTTCCTACATCACACATCACTCTACATTTCTCATCTACAATTTCAATGTAATTGTTAACTGGTTCATTTTCACTTGATAATTCTGCAACAAAACTTTTACTTTTGAGTTCTTCTTTCTCCTCTATCGGGGTGGTTTCAGAATCTGCACTTTTTGGTGTTGTATTTTCAGAGATACCAGAGTCGATATCAAGTGGATCTGGAAGTCGATCCCTCTTCATTTGTTTGGTAAAATAAACAGTTGTACTTCCTTGAAAAAAATCGTTACAGAGATCACATTTGAGATCTATCAAGTAGTGATGAACCTGTATATCCGAGGAGTTAGATGACAGTGGCAGATCTAATTCTCCTCTTTTCTGGACATTAGCGTCCATCTTTAGTCATTTAAGCCTGAGGTTGACCAATTCTTCGATTGTATAGTATTATTGTAACAACCCATGTACGAACTACATCGATTTTTAGCACAAATAGTAATAGCTGTACAGCCTGTTACGTGTACTTGTCCATTTCGTGCAGATGCACATGTCTTTTCTTGCCCTGATAAAGTCGAAATTGGAGTCAATTAAGATGTCGGCATACCATATCGCACTATTTATCCTGAAGGAAACATGGAAATAGTAATTGTCTGTGAAAAGGAATATTCTATGTGACTTGAGAGTCAATGTAGCAAAATGTTAACAGTTTGTTGTGCATTTGTGTGTGTTTGATAAAAAGATTGTATACCGGAAGTTTCGTAGGCCTGATTAAAGATAAAACCAACTCTGAATCTTCAATCGGCAAAGAGTCGGGTTTGAACACAACTACTCAACAAACATGTAGTGTTAAGAAGGTAGAAAGACTTTTCGATGTATAAAGATGATGTCAGCTTCTAATAATGGAATATGGGAAGGTAAAGAAAATGTGAATCTCTTATTTTGTGAAAAATTAATAAACTCCCATTTAAAGATAGAGAAAATTCGGTCCAAAACATACTCTGAAACAATTGCTATTACAACAGCAATTTTTCAAAGACGGGATAGTATGAAATAGCTGTAGATATAAGATAATTGTCTGTCTGTCCTCTTTTTTATTACAACACATTCTAATGAAAGAATCATAAGTGAATTTGAAACCTGTGGTAATGGGAAAATTGACAATTTGGCCTAACTTGTTCAATAAGACACTTTTAAATCTTTTCCAAATCTTCAATTGCATAGGCAGTTACTTATCTCTTAACCTACCCCCCCCCCCCCCCCCCAAACCCACAAAAAAATAAGTAAATATGTTTTTACTAAAAGAGCCTACACAAAAAAATAAATTTTTCTTACACTTTTTTAGGGACTTGGGAATATTGCCTTGGTTACTGGGAAGGTTTCCAAGAGACGCTGAGTGACCTTGACATAGACTACTGGCGCTGGGTGCTTTGGGTCATATATCCCATTATTCTTTCATTCCTACTTCCAATCTTTATCCTGTTATTTCTATACTGTTCAGCATTCTTTCTTCATTTATACAATTACCGACACAACTTCAGAGAGGCTTACAATCATGATGTATGGGATGGTGCAAGGACAGCCATAGCTGCTGCCTGGGATGCCCAGGGAAGAATTTGGCATGGTAAGGATTTCACTTAATAATGCATTATCTGCATGAGTATCTTTCTAACTTTATTGATATAGTTGTTTTTTTTATTAGTATCAGATGACATTGTTTAAAATTGACATTTGATTTGCATATAAACTTTACACTATAAAAATCATAATCATATGAAAACTTTGTTTGATAACAGAAATGAAATATTTACGTGCTGTTTCTGGTCACAGTATTTTTTTCTGAAATATATACTGGTACTTTATGATATACTGGTGATAGGTTTTGAGATAGATGGTTTGGAGAAGATCCCTGACAAGGGTGCAGCATTGATTGTATACTACCATGGAACTTTACCCATTGACTTCTATTACCTTGCTGCCAGATGTTTACTGGAAAAGAAGAGACATATAAGAGCAGTAGGGGACAACTTCCTTTTCCATATACCAGGTCAATGCCTTCAAGTTTTCAAAATTTATTATTTTTCAAATCTATAATGATAGAATTTGTAATTTTTTTCAAATCTATAATGGTAGAATTTGTTTTTTCCAAATCATACATTGACAGGGTTAAGAAGGTTTTTGGAGGTCTTCAGAGTCACCCCTGGTACACTACAAAGCTGTGTTAGTGTCTTGAATGATGGACACTTGCTGGCCATTGCTCCAGGTATGCTTGTTTAATTTCATTAGTCCCCTGCTGGTGAAACCGGAGGGGACTTAAGTCTTTATTGCTATCTGTCGGTCATTCTGTACCAACTTTGTTTTCCAAACCTTTTTTTTCGTTATGGTTTAGTGAATCTATTTGAAACTTGCAGTGTAGCTTTATAATGAGAAACTACAGATTAAGTTTAAGTTTTATTAAGATTGATGAACAGATGATGAAGAAATTAATTTTACTATAAAACAACTCGTTGTTTTACTAATGGGATTCGTAATTTGAAAAGAATCTTCCATCGAATTTTCTTGAAACCTATTTAGCACATAAAAAAAATAATCCGGATGCACGAAAGAGACGTGGGTTGCTTATGCCATACTCTCAGAATGTTTGTTTTTTATTATGAAAATAACTTGATAAGCAAATATATCCTTTTTGTAGGCAGCGTATTTGAGAATTATGAGATTATCATTTATTAATAATGTGACTTAATCTGCTTGGTTTTCTGTATGCAGTACATGTGCGTTACAGGTGGAGTGAGAGAAGCGTTGTTTGGTGATGAGAACTATCCCATATTGTGGGGAAAACGTCAGGGATTTGCCAAAGCTGCTATACAAGCAAATGTGGTATGACTATTTGTGAAGGGTTCATTGATATCATTTTAAGGTTTGATTTGATCTTTGATTAGAATTAGAGAATGTGTGTTTCCAGAAGAGGGCTGATCCTGTCAATCAAATTTCCACAACCCTTGATATGTAATGTTTGTCTTCATTTTACAGCCAATAATTCCAGTGTTCACACAGAATGTTAGAGAAGCCTTTAGAACCCCCAAGGTTACCAGGGGTGAGTTATTCCCCCTTTAAATTACAAGTACTATGTAGTAGGACTGAAGTGCCTTTTGTAGTTATATGTACAATGTTAAATATGTTGAATTTAAGCAGTCAGATATCTGCCAAAAATACTTTACTGTTCCTACATGTAATTTACATCACAAACAAATGAATAGTATTCATTTTGATAGAAGAACTTTAAATTTATAATCTTGATAAAAATTTGGCTCAGCTTGATATTTGGACTAACACTCTTGTTGATGAAAGGTGTCAATCCAAATATTGAGATGGCTAAGGCATTAGTCCATACTGTAAATCTCTACCAAATTTAGAAATTTTGATGAAGTTTGATGTCTCAGGATTTACAATTTTTCTTGAAGCTTGTCTACGAAGGTTGTATGAAAAGACTCGCCTTCCTCTTGTTCCAATCTATGGATTCTTTCCTGTTAAATTCAAGTAAGAAATTTTCCCGCATAATTTTTTTTTGTTAAGAGAGTTAAAAAAATATTTGGTGGTGGGGGGGGGGGGGGGGGGCATTCTAGCTCATTTTATCTGTGTTTTGAAATTAAATCTGGGCATCAAAGTAACATACATGTAATTTTAGCAAAGGTAACTCTGTCATATTAAGGTTTTAGATTTGATGATGATGATGATGATGTATTCCTCTGTTTCTTCCAGGATGTTTATAGGGGATCCCATTTATCCAAAAAAGGACCAAACTTCAGAATCACTTTCTAATGAGGTACATGCAAACTTACACAAATATTCCTACAAAGTTTAACAACAAATCTTGATCAGTCTAGACAAGACTACCAAAACGGAGTTAACTCCCAAAATAAAGTCTTTGGCTCCATCATGCATTGTGGTAAAATGGCGTTTCTAATGTAAACATGTGAGTTATGCCCCTTGGTTCTAAATAAATCTCTAAAATTGGCCAAAAACACAACAAAAATTAATTCTAAACTTTAAAAAACATTTCTGAACGTTTATGTGTCATATTGATATCCTATGTTCATAGCCGTTTACTTGAATTACGTATGATTAATTTTTAAAATGAAAAATTCACCAAAAACTTCGATATGTTTATTTATCATTGTTTGTTTAAAGTTTAGTCTCATTTCAATCATTTTCATGCTAAATTATTCAATTATCTTGAATGATTATATAATTAACATGGTTTTCTAACATCACAAATGCTGCGAGCGACTATAATTGTTTTAATGATAATTATCAGTTCAATATTTTATCTAGAGTGACAATTTGTTTAATTTTCTAGGCTTTTAAACAATCAATCCTATTTTTTGAATTGACTTTTTTAATCATTGCTAGAGCAGCCAGTTTTTGTTAGTAATCAAAGCTTTTTTCGTTTACGCACTTATCAATTTGTATGTTTGGTGATTTTAAATTGTAACACAATATGAAAAAAGTAAAATTTAATGCAATTTACCTTTAACTAACAATAAAATTCCATGAAAAACACAAAAATATCACTTTTTAAGCATTGTCCTAACGTCCAACTTCGTAGATGAATAACTTTCTTAAGTGCAAATAAACCCCTATTTTGTGCAAATACGATCAATAGTAAATTATATTCTGGGTCTTTTATAACATATAAGAAGTCTGCCAACACATGCAGCACTTTGCAAGACGATTTCTTGTTGACCCCATGTTTTCATCGAAAAATCGCCATATTTTGTACCAGTGCGCATGCGTAGACTCCCAAAACGGACTCCAAAATGCTTGCAGAAATTCACTTCCGTGAACTCCGTTTTGGGAGTTCATCCAGACAGTTGATAGAAACCTGTTGATTAATTATATTCCTTCTTATCTGTATTGAATCTTTAAAAATGTTGCATCATGTTGTTTATAACAAAGCTCTGTATTTCATCTGTATGTTTTCAATGGATCTTGCAATTGCTCACAATTAAGTTTTTTAGAAATTTTTATGAGTGTACATACAGTAACGATTAGACTGAACCTAACACCAGAGTAAACCGCAACTGAACCTGGGGTTTACTTTGGGTTTACTCTGGGTTTGCTTTTTGAAAATTTGGGTCCACTCTGTGTTTACTTTGGGTTTACTTGGAAATTGCTCTTGAGATCAACTGTACGCACTGAAATGTGAAGCAGACCCGTCTTTTATTTTACCATCCTACTGCCTGTAATTCCTGTCCCTTGTATATTCTGAATACACAGTTAGCGTCTGCTTTCAGGGGTGTACATCTGACCAGGCTTTCTCTCTGTGTCCAATCTGGGTTTACTTGGGTTTACTCTGGGTTTACTCTGGGTCCACTTTAGTAACCCTGGGGTAAAACCTTAAGTAAACCCAGAAAGTAAACCCAGGGTTTAGTTGGGGTTTACTTTCTGTTAGGTTGGGTCTGATCAGTACTGTATATGTGTATATTTGCTAGGTAATGAATTCCGTAGGAACCTTGATATATCAGCATCAGAGACTGCCGGGCAATATTCTCTTCGCCCTGATTGACAGACTTGTGTGAGAAAGGCAGACACGCCCATTACCCAATGCTGGCTTTCATCAGAGACCTAAACATGGATACTATTAAATATAGGTCCCTGCTTTCATCAATTTCTCAGGAGTAGTGTGTAGAAATGAACTGTTCTTTAGATAAGTATACCATGTTCTCATATAAGATTGATTCCGATTTGTCTGTTTGATTTCCTTTGAATGCAACATATCTCCAATATTTCAACAATCATCATCTTGTAGTTAAAGAGAAAGGGTGGGTGTCACCATTGTGGATGGAAGACACTATGTACTTCCATCTAATTGTGGAAATGAATATTTGATCGAAACTTTTGTGATATTAACTACGATTTAGATGAAATCTGATTAATATTAGACATGTAAAACCACTCCACTACAATAAGCTATACAAGATCCACCAACATTCCATACAAAATCATCTCAGGACGACCTTTTAAGTATAAATAAATATATACATGAAAACCAATCGGATTCAAGCTTTAGTAAACAAGTCTTACATACTTTGATAGCTTTATTTCTTATAACTATCTCTAATGCTTGGTTGTCTATTTTATGCCCTTTTAAGTTTTTCTGCCAATATTGTGTATAAAATCCTTCTGATTTGCTATTTTTCCTTGAATAATGCAAATAACAATTACCGTACAAAAACTAAGAAACTTCGCCATAACTTTGTTCACATTACAAGGCATCTCGGGGATTGAAGTTCATCTGTGATAAAGAAACAACATGTTCAAACTACCAGTCAAGATTTCAAAAGCAGTGATTTCATTGGCTATTTGAAAGGTCACTCTGAGATACCCTGTAAGGGATATTGTTAGATCATGAACAGCATATCGTAGAGGAGCGGTTTTACGAGTCTAATTTTAAAAAGATTGAATTTAGGTGTAAAAATAAAAGTCAGAGGAGCAGTTTACTTTTTATATAGTTGCTACCAATAAGAACAAGCATTTGATATTATTTTTTTAGTTTTCTTAAGTTGATACCACCACTTGTATATAAAGTGAGTAAACAATTTTGAACAGCATTTAGATTTATATATATACAAATCACAGAATTGTGATGTAGTACAGTGTCTGTTAAATGTTTTACATTTATAAATTAGAATATACATCAAACTCTCATATAAAGAGGTTAATATTTAATTATTGGAAGATGTTTGTCTTTTCTATAGATACCAGTGTATGTATGTAGAGTAGTCTTTGTTAGCATTTGTATGTTGTCATACATCTACTAAATTTTTGATAATTATGATATGCAAGTTGTTATGTGATATCGATGAAATTCATGAAGAAAATGTAGAATTAATTAAGAGTAAAAATGAATGTTAGGAATGAAAATGTTTCTCTGATTTATGATATTTATATAATTTAGGAATGCACAGAAAGTCAGTGTTTTGCAAATTCCATTTATTTTTATTTATTTTTCCCCCTTATTATATTTATATATATGTATGAAACTTGAAATATTTTATAAGAATGTGTGCAATAGGATAACAGGTGGGATATTATTTCAAATTCATTGACAAATGTAAAATTTTTGCAATTTGTCTCTTTAATGTTCTGTCTAAATTTAAAAGTGCTATAGTGAAAAAGTAATTATTTGTTATAAGTAACTTAATTGTATAATGCTTTTGAAACTGTGATTCTGTCCTCAAATGGGCTAATAGCTGTGAATAACATACTAGTACATATGTACATACCGTATATATTTATTTCCCACTGATCTCTATTCATGTGCACCAAACATGTGGCAATGTATTTTTGACATTAAAATGTTTGTGTTCAATAGATACAATCCTTTGATATCAGTTTTATGTGTCTGTTTTTACTGTCTGTCTTAGAAATGTGGAATATTATTTCATTTTTTTTTTCCAAGCAATTTTTGTTGCAAAGAACATTCAATATTTGTTTCTTGTCGATGTTATTATTAAAGTTTTGACTGAGACTCTGAGTTTGAAATTGTAATCTTTTTAGAACTTTATATAAATACTAATAAACATTATTATGATAAGGATACCACAAAGTATAACTATAAGGTTTGTTGAAACCCAACATATTCCCGTGGACATTCAGTAACTAACCTAATAAGTGCTTTGTTTTGTCAAGGCCTCAAACTTCATGCATATTAACAAATTGAAGACGAAAAAAGACCTCGCGGCCGTTTTGTTGCAGTCTATAATTTTCTACTAGCTGACTACAGAATTATCGACGGCAACACACAAGGCCCTTTATCTATTGAATATTGGCGTTGCGTCATTTAAGTCCAAGGCAAAATAATGTTTTTTTACAAGTTGATTTGCACAACTATACCTAAATTGAACTTGGATATGTCTTCATGTGAAATTAGAAAATTTAACATTCCTTAATTTATTTTGTTTCTTTCGCGTGTCACAAAATTTGCGAAAATGGGGAAAACATGTTGCATTTTTAATGTGCGAAAGTCATTTTTGCGATTTTAAAAGTTTCTTTTTGAAAATAATTTAAGATATAATTTCTACGTATTCAATATTTTGCGATTTGAAAGAAATAGCGAAAATAAGATCATCGCGAAAATTACCGGATATACGGTATACGTCTCTGTGGCTCTTCCGTGTCCTAGTAAGCGTGTTTCAAAAAAGCGTCTCTGGTCAATATTAAGTTTCATAATACATTTCGTGTGTTCAGTGGGTTTGTTTGTGATTGGAGTTAGGATATTCTCGGATTACCTTGTTGATAAGTTACACCAAGGCCGTCTGACAGCATTATCTCCCCTACCGTCATAGTTACCCTGATAACGATCGCGACAGCTCATTAGTAGCTGACATCATGCTGTCTCGCTTTCTCTTGATGTACTATACATGTATTGTAGTACTAATCAGTACAATGTATGCTTGTTTACAAGTGTACCTCTGAAATTTGGAAGGAGTGTGTTCAAACCTTCGTTTATCGATATATATTTTATATATAAAATCACTCAATTACACATAAATGAGGGCGGGTGAAAAATTATATTAGCATTTCATATTTAAGGTAATGGACAGTGTTAATGGAATGAAGATTCTTTTAAACGTAATTTGCTAAAGTTCTTGATCTAGTAGCTTTCCATTTACGACTGCTTCTAGCGTTGATAGACCGAACCTCTGGGGGCATCTGGAAGCTGCAACGTCACTTCCAGTTAATTCTCCGTTCACTAAATACTGTTTGCCGACTTTCTCTTGACACCACGTAATAAGTTCATCTGTTTTAGGAGTTTGTACTTCGGCTATCAGTGCAATACCTTTGATGACCACTAATCCCGCTTCTAAATCCTCGATAAGACAGTCGAAATCCGGTACCAGACCGCCATCTGCTTCTTTCATCACGTGCCGCAAATCGGCGAATTGCTTTATGGTAGTGAGGATACTGTGCAAATCGGCATTGCTACTATAGTCCCCCTTGAATCGTTCCATGCACCACTGGTACAAATCCTGCACGCCCGTCACATCAACTCGGACTTGTTCGGATGTCGTTAATGCCTGTGCTATATCCAGGCATTCTTGGCTGCAGACGTTTAGAATTTCGGTTGTTTCTTGGCTAATTCCATGGTAAAATAGTGGTGCCTCTGATACGGGTTTTCCGTCCCATTTGTCCCATTGCCCATAGATAATAACTGGGCGAAGGAACGTGTTTGGCGATAGTGTGACCTCTAAAAAATGCCTAGAAGGTCGAAACAACGGTTGACTTCCATGTATCATTTGAAGACACATCAGGGGCGGTCGTCTGCAAATTCCTCGCCCACGAACAATTGAACCGACCAAAACCTTCATGGCACTCAGGGCTTCTACTTGATAACCAAATTCTATGAGCTTGGATGTCCAAGACGGTTCTTCGAAAGACAGAAACGTGCAAAGATCCGCTTTGCTCCCTAAAATTTTATAACACAGATATTCAAATCCGGGCCTTCCCGGTAAACCAATAATGACGGCGTTCCTGTTTACAAACGGTTCAATTGCTTGGAGATATTTCTCGTGGTCCAGAGCTGACGTTGTAAGGATGATAAGGTCGCTAGCATTGATGGCTTCCTTTGGATTGCTTGTCACCAGCCTAGGTTTTGCCTTAACATCTCTCTTAGTACCAGACTCCTCGTTGATGGTTAGAACCATACCCCCTTTCTTGTCCAGTGTATTTTCCCATTTAGTGGCCTCTTCTTCGTTAAGGACCAGAATGCGCGTCTCAGCTTCCGGGTTGGATGCGGAGAACGCTGCGACGAGATGAGTGTTGTTGTCACCCCCACAGACACAAATCTTTAATGGTCCAGACGCCATGACTTATATTGTACTGAAACAAAGAAGCAAAACATTTTGATTATTAAAAAGGTGTTTTTAAAAATCTCTCTCTCTCTCTCTCTCTCTCTCTCTCTCTCTCTCTCTCTCTCTCTCTCTCTCTCTCTCTCTCGTGTAAAATATCTATAAGTATCATCCAACCTCTACTTAAGTTTCAATAAGAACAATTGTTCTCTATTTATTTATAGTAGTCTTCAATCGACATTCCGCTTTTTATCGTTATACACACAGTCCGGTCAGCGGCGAGCTTTGCTCTATACCTATACTTCCTGGTATCCTCTTAGCTACACGTGCATACCTCGGAACAAGGAATGTTTGTGCAACTACTTCAGCAGCATCAGCAGGTGTAGGCAATAACATTCAGCTTTCTTTTCTCTTTTTCTAATTCGATTATACGTCAACTGCATTGACGTCAAAAATCATCATCCACAAACCAATTACGACACCACTTCTAGCACCAAACTGAGACAGCCTTATTGCGCTGCTGCCAAGACATCGCAGATCTATAATTTCTTACTTACGATAAGGGTTAATATAATTTGATTTTATTCATGAAAATAAGTATATCGCTCTTGATTAATTACGTTGATAACTTATCCAAAACCTTGCGAAATATCCGTAAATACAACAACAAAAATAAAAAAAAGTTTAAAAAGGTTTGGATTTAGCGAACTTTAATTAAGAACAGGTAAACATGCATACATGAAGCAAAAACATTGTTGGTCACTTACCTTCACGGAAGAGAGTCCGGCAAGGTCGGCTCGTGTAGTATGTGATGTCTAATGCAACAAGGTGCGCGCACATGCAGAAATCAGATCCCCACTGTAGACAGGAAAGATATCCTATTCAGTTCCCTGCATGACAGAGCGCGTGCAGTAGATACATTTGTTTCCACTTTTCCCCAACCAAAGACTCATCCTCCGCGATGGCTTAGAATGCCTCGCTATATTTACCAGGAATCCGTCAATAATAATCAGTGTTGTTCAAGGGCGAACAGAAACTATGAGATTACTTTTTGGCATTTCATTAAATGCTAAAAAAGTTGTGACAAGAATCCCTTCGATCATGTCGCTTTGTTTTTTCCAAGGCGTCTATATGATTAGAATATGTACTTTTTTCAATTTATGTTCTTTTTTTCCCGATTAACAACGTCTTTTCAAAACTCCTAGAGTGAAAAACGAATGTAATATTTATGAAACGATGCATGCTTATAAAAATCTGAAGTTCTCTCTCTCTCTCTCTCTCTCTCTCTCTCTCTCTCTCTCTCTCTCTCTCTCTCTCTCTCTCTCTCTGTGTTGCTTTTTTGTTGATGATACTATTTTCAAACACATTGAATCAGTTTATCTTGTTTGCCACAACTCATTAATTTGTCAAGGAAATGGCAATTTCTTTACATATTGTTTGTAAACAAATAGCAGACTCGAGATTTGTTTGCATAACAATTCATTTGTTATACCTCTTTATTTTGCTTGTAATTAACTTGACTTCTAACATTTAAATTTTGGTATATCATTCAAAATGCTCAATTAAACTATTTTATGCATGAAAAATAATATAAAATGAAATTTAGACCCCAAATCGTATCTAGGTCCCTTTAAAATTTTTTTTTTTTAATTTTTTTTTAAACATTTTTCGTTATGAACGTTACAGTCTTTCTCATTTTTCAAATGAATATATATAGGTAAATGATAAATAAATTGATAGATGAATTAATGAATCAATAACTAAATCTTCACGAAAAAAAACCAACACAAAACTTTAAAAATATATACATATAAAAGAGTACTGGAAAGAAAATAAACACCCCTAAACTCTTGGTGATTTTGATATACATATAGCTAATGTAATGAGACTCGTGACGCCCGAACTGGATTTTGTATCTTTGTGGTTTTTACGGGTATGGATGTGCTTGTATATAAAAGTTTCACTTTTACTGCCCTTTGAAATTTGTGATAAGATAATAAAGGTAGATGATTGACATGAATCTCGCCCACTGATATATGTACAGCAATTTCCCCTGCTATTTTAAGTGACATACACAATTTACCTGGGTATTTATTTACAAAAAATTATGAGTTCACTGCATAGACTACGTGTGCCTACCGATTTGTTATACAGGGAAATAAACTGAAAAAATAACCCCAGCTATGGATAATTCGGATAACAAAATGAAGTTGCCACCGATTAAGGATATCTTTACTTCGTACCAGATGCCTGAGACTGGTTCTAGTCACGAGTTTATACCGAACCCACCCCAGGGTAAAAGAGGGGAGGAACGCATTCGACGCCCAATGAACGCTTTCATGGTCTGGGCCAAAACGGAAAGGAAGAAATTAGCTCTGGAAAATCCGGAAGTTCACAATGCTGACCTGAGTAAAATCCTTGGTGAGTTGTCGCATAATGAATGATGACCGGTATGCTTGAATTAGAACTTTACCGTTTATCCAACAAAGTAATATGTTTTTTTTTATTAAAAAAAAAATAAATGACTCATATTTTTCTCTACCTTATTTTAAATAATGACATTTTTGCATAATTCTTTTATTTAAAAAAATGCTTTATCGTACATATTGCACATGTAGAATTTATTTGTTAGATACTTATTTTATTAAAAAAAAAAATAATAAACCCATGCTAAATCATTAGAGGCTATTACATCATGTGGAAACATTTTTAAAAATCATTTGTATTAAAGTACATACACGCAATATATTTAATCACCTGTCGCGTATTTACTTCAGACATCACATTCAAAGACAATTTACAATGGTAATAAAATACAGTGAACACTTCGTTGTTGTTATGCAATATCTGGAAGTTTTACAACTGAAAACGACAGTAACTGTCTGTTCTTCAGATAATAAAAAGCAAATTTTATGCAATCAAATGATTTTTATCGATAAAAAAATCCTTACACCGAACGATTTAATATGAATAAACACTACATAATGATATTTCTCACAAAAATTTTCATTTATAATTGATTAAATTAAAGTTTTTATTCGTTAATAAACATTACATGTTTTCCAAACTCTTAAAGATTTCAATAAAATAATCACCAATATTGGTAACATAATTAAAAAATGATAAAAATCTAATTTACAAAAAAAAAAACCAAAAAAAAACAAAACAAAAAACTAAGATCATTGATATTCACTTCTGTTTAAATCAGTCTGTCTAAATTGTAAAATCTTTTCTTAGGACAAAAATGGCGAGAGCTCAGTCCTTCTCAAAAGAAGTATTACAGCGAAGAGGCTGACAAGTTGCGAGATCTCCACATGCAAAAATACCCGGATTACAAGTACCGCCCGCGTCGGAGAAAGGCCAAGTTCAAAGTCCCCCATGATGACAATCGGACTGCGTACGATTTCGGGGAAATCGAAGGTGTCGTGCTTAATTCTGGTCACCTAACGCCTCCTGCCAGTCCTGTGCCATCACATCCGAAGATGGTAACCCCGTTCTCTGTCTCGGAGGAAATGAGTTTTGACCACACGATGACCGATGCGACTTTGAACTTCCGAGAATACCCGGATACTCCACCCTATTACAACAGATTTAAGGGTTTTGACTTTTCCGATGGTTGTTCCAACACTCGTGTCGAAATGTGTCATTATTTGCAAGAGCGACCTTTGACCTTCTTGCACGGAGCCATGTCGTCCGCAATTCAGTGTCCAGAGTTGGAAACTCCGGAAAACTACGTGTTGTCGTCACAAGAACTAAGAGATGTGACAGAGATTGACAGCACGGAGTTTGATCAGTATCTCAAAGCAGACGACAACGTCAAATGCACAACAGAAACGTGATATTTAGAAAGTTGACTTCCATTGCCCCCCCCCCCCCCCCAAAAAAAAGGAACAAAACCCACACCCATTTTTTTCAAAAGTTTTACGTCATTACATATATTGTGTATTATTCGTATGGTTCAAAAGGCTACATTACGAAGTAATATTTGGATAACACAAGATGAAATGATTTCTCATTAATATTTGTGTTATGTCCAAAATGACAATTTAAGATGAAGAACACAGGTTTCGGTAAAGCGCGATTTACCTTATATGATATATTTAACCCAAAAGAATTCATAAGCTATGAAAGGTCACAGGGATTAAGGATTGTAATCCTTTCTCGCTTTACTATTATTTATCAATATTTTATGAACTCTATGTATTCTGCTTGCCACCCTTATTTGCTGAAGTCTCTGTGTTGTTTAAGAATTGCTTATTTTTTATTTGAGCTGAATGGACGCCTTGCACTGAAACTGTTTATATAATAATCATTTTATATAAACATCATTTATTTATTTTCATGAATCTAAATTATTGTACTTTTTTACGTGAAATGAACATTTTTATGTTTTAGAGATTTTTTGGGGGAAATATCAATTGCATATATTTTGTGTAATGCAAATATTTCTATAATTAGACACACAAAACATATATTTTCCAGATTCAGTAATCTATATAAATAGAGAGTTCAAAATCAATTAACACGGTCGTCCAATTGACTATGTGATAACACGGGTCGTGGATTCATGATCTGGGGTCGCGTGATAGCGATTATATGTAATACACATGTTGTGTAAGAATTGTGTGATATTTATTTATTTTATGTAATTTGTTTGTTTGTTCCCTGCTTGAGAAAACCATTTATGGCTAAATAGAACTTTTTTTTTTACATTAATCGAAGTATATTATGATAGAATTCTATTGAAAAAAATGATCAATTTGAATTGTAGACTTTACTATGAAATATATAATGATCTTTTTTCTTATTAAAAGTGACCGACTTATAATATTTTCTGATGTAATCGTAAATTGTTTGATGAATTCATATACTCTGTATGTTGATGGTCTGTAGATTCTTGATTTTTTTGCTGTGTTTTATAGACTTGTTATAATAAATCGACTTTCATGGATGTCATATTATTCAGTTCATCTAATTTTTAATTTCAAAATTTCTCGTTATAATTGTACAGTAATGTAAGCATGTATGACTGTGATTTACTTATCAAAGGGTCAATATAAATCAACACAACACCTGGCGACTTCACTTGTACTATAAAGTCATGTGACTTGTGATAAGTTCATCAGGGTGTGAACTTCTGTCACGTGCTCTGGTGCTGATCCAACTACACATCCAAGAAAAATCAAAGTACTGAAGTACTGACGGGAGTTGATTTTATCGATTATTATTAATTTTAAAATCAACGATATGTTATTTTGCAAGGCAAGTAGTTTCTAATCTGTATTTGAATTACGCACATTTTTATAATATGAAATCTTGAACATTTCGGACAAGAATTTCAAGAAAACCCCATATGAATCATGTTGTGTAATATTAAAAGATAGAACTAATTCCATCAAACTATGTATCAGTAAACGAAATATTTCTAAAAATTGTACACATGTCTGGATCCAAGCAATATTGAACTCTAGTCTCGTTCAACCAGATGCTCGGCTGTCTCCGTTAATCTCCGACTACCAAGAGAGACTCACTGTTTGTCGGAGATTTACGGATACAGCCGAGCGTCTGGATAAACGAGACTAAATTGCACTCTGGCGTAGGAATACATACGACTACAAAATATATCTAAATTGTTCCTACTATTTTAAATCTGACTATTTTCAAGGTATGTAATAATACGTTTCCTTGAAAATTAATGGTTCAGCATACAGTACACAGAATTTATCTAATATTTTCAAGATCTAAGTCTTGTCAGCGGCGGTGATTTGTGCTTAGGTCCAAACACTGTTTCACTTTCGGTTTGCCAGAGTAACTGCATAGGAGAGTTGATTAAAATCAACTCCCAAAAAAGAGAGGCCTAAAATGACCTTAATTCACTCAGATTAGTAATGGGGACATAGTATAGGGGTATAGAGCATATGTAAAGCTAATAAGGGGAAATTTTCAGGATTAGAATCTCTAAAACACATGAAAGTATTTCTAATATAATGCCCAAGTTCAAAGAACATAAATATTAAAGAAATCTTGAAAAACTTCAATGCATAATCCATGATGCCTTTGCCTATCGTCATTATCTCCCACAAAAGTTACACTTTAAGTAAAGGCGTCCATACTGTGCAATCTGTTTGTCCGATAATAAACAATACATATATAACATATAACATTATTACACCCTTAAAACATTGACTTTGGTGTGTGTGCATGTTTTTTTGCTTTGTTTGGGTGGTGGAAGGGATGTCAAGATTAAAGTACCGGTAGGTTGACATTATTAAAAATGTTGCAGTAAAAGCTTAGTTGATCAACTATAAGCGACTCAAAGTTATTCAGCATAAAAAAACGCCCCACTCCAATCTGGCATGTGTATTAAATAAGATTTATTAAACAAGGAAATTTATTTTATATACATTGGGACCTGCCCTAATATACAGCATTTGGTGGATAATGATAATCTCATAAAATATAAAGTATTAAAATATAATGTAAATATGTATAACAAAGTTTATAAGAAGAAATTAAAAAAAAAAAAACCCTATCACAGAAAGAAATCCATCAACATTGAATTGTAAGACAAGATGAAACAAAACTGAAAGACAAGACCAGAACTACAATATTGTGGAGGCATTTCTGAGGTGCTTTTCAAATTTTAAAATAACTTCAGATTTGCAAAATCATCATGAAAAGAAATAGCTTCTGGTAAAAAAAACAAAAATTTTTGTTACAAGTCTTAATACCTGCAAAAATTATCACAAGCTACATATTTAATTTACTCCCTGAATATTTACAAAATTTTACAGTTTTTGGTCTTTTGGTTTGATTGAATGCAATTAACCTGCTTAACATACAGAGTTTGAATATACAAAGTATTGGAATAATGACAAGAAAAACAAATGAATATTATAAAAGTACAAAATGTTTGCTATGAAATTCATTTGGTTAATATGTGTATTAATGTTGTGAGGGTGATTATAGAATTGATTGTACAATATTACAATATCCTGGACAGAGCACAATACATGTTTATCCCTCTGTCACTTGATGAGTGTTTTGTTTAACAAAACCTAAAATAAAAAAAAAGAATTCTTTACATTGTAATACATATAAATATTGTGACAAAAAACATTAAAATCAGGCATATATTATATAATTTATGAATGAAATATAAATTATATTCGGTTCTAGTGACATAAGTAAACTATTAGGATTTTATGCCCAATACTTGTTATTGATTTTGAGATCTCTCTCTCTCTCTCTCTCTCTCTCTCTCTCTCTCTCTCTCTCTCTCTCTCTCTCCGATGACTGACATTGGAGACACTAACCTACAAGTCTTTCTACAGTAGACGACCGTGTAGTTGTATATCCTGTCCCCGTACCCGTCCGTCCCACTGACACAGCCTGCGGTCATGTTGGACCACACGCTACAGGCAAAGTCTGACCCCAAGTCATAGCAGGCTGGAAATCACAAAAAAGTACTTGCAACAAACATAATGTTACTAACCCTTGAAATATCAAAAGTACACACACAAAAAAGTTTACAGTTATTTTTCACTTCCTCAGATGATAAAACAAATGCTTTAAAATACTTCAAAATTAAATATATCCAATTCATATGTCATCATTTTTGTTTTTCAGTTTTTAATTTGTGAGTATAAAATGTTGACCTGTTGGGGCTAAAGTTGTCAGTGGAGCGGAGGAATTGCAGGTAAGAGTTGGACAGCAATCTGGGAAGCTAAGAGCTGAATTGGACGTCTCAAAGCAGTTATCTGTGTCAGGGTTCTCACCCGATTTCAATGAAGGGCAACTGCAACAAAAATATTCAAATTAAACCAAATTCTTGCCTGAAGTAAGTCACTCCAGCTTTTAACTAAATAATCACACTGAGATCTGCATTAAAACATGAAGGAGAATATCTCATTAACAATATCTACTGCACAATTACATGAACATCAAATATCTTCTTTAATTAAAATATTCGATAAAGAATTACTTGGGCAAACTCTAAGAAAAAATTTAATTGAGTTGATTTATGAAACTTTTAAAAGGCTAATTAAAGTGTACTTTACATTACTTATACGTGTAATAGAATCTTTTAGCAACTTTAAATTTGCAAAAGAATGGGTTATGTTTATAGTTTACACAGTAATGAACGTTTTTGCTTTTTATAATGGTTCATCTTGGGAAACATATTCACATAGTTGCATGTATGTAAATATTGCATCATAAAAGACTTTTTAATGAAAAATATAAGTGATTGTAATGTCATATTTAGAGTCATGTCTATTGTAATTATCACTTTTTTAGCTGCACAATTACACGAGAAAAACAAAGTGACATGTGGGGTCCTTTGTCCTTAGGTTATCCTTAAAAATATTTTTGTTTGGAATTGGCACTAGCAGGTTTTCAGATCGAGGAGGGAGGGAGGGAATTTTTTTAATTATTTTATAAACTTGAAGTATAACTAATAAAAAAATTGGTTAAAAAATAAAAATATCCAAATAATTTTTTTTTGGCTTATAAAATTTATCAGCTGGGCATATTTCAATGAGGAGGGAGGCAATTTCAAACAAATAATAATTTTATTTTGGCCTTGATAATAATGATATACTTTAGTACCTGTATGTAAGGACAAATTTCTTGAGCGTTCCATGCCAACATTTATTCTTATCACAGGAACCTGTTGATGTAGGCCATGTTGCTTCATGTCCAACAACTGCACCGTTGTTATCTGTGCAATCTGAAAAGTAATGATTCTTTATATTTTAAACTGAGGTCTTCTCAGAAAATTTTCAGTCTCTTTGAGATAAATGTAATCCCTCAATCCTAATTGAATGTATGGAAAGCATTTTTGATAATACACTGTACATGTATATATAATGGCATTGTATACCAGTAAGTAAAATTTACTTTCGTTCGGTTTCGTTTTGTTTCGATTTCGATTTCGCACTTTACATGTACCCTTCTTTCACGGGTATGTGTATTCTTATTAAAAATCGTCCAAATGTGCTGCATAAATATTTTGGGCCAGATTATAGGTCGGAATAAATTCAATCACAGACAACATGCTTAATAAGCCAAATATTAAAACATTCTACCACCTCTATTTATAAATACAAAAATGTATTTATTTATAGAGGAGGTAGAATTTTTTTAATATTTGGCTTATTAAGCGACTGATTGATAAAAATTCAGGTGCCTGTGATTCAATAATCAGCATGATCATAAAATATTATTTTATAGTTATTTACCCCATGTAAGAGGCTTCGATTCTTTAACAGCTATTGTTGGTTTTGTTGTGTAAATGAGTTCACAATTCAGAATCACGAGAAATAAGACTGCCAAAGAAACTCGACAGAAAATTCGCCACTTCCCTCCACTAGCCGCCATATTGTTTACCTAAGTAACTTTTAAACTGGTTCCTAGTCTATCCCCATTGTGTAACCACAATCGTAACTACTCGGCCATATCCGCTGGCGAAAAATAATTTATTTTTCGCCAGCGGAAATGACCGAGTAGTTACGATTGGTGTAAATTGACGGAATTCCTCGGATGTTTCACACACATTCATTCTAAATGTGTGTTTAGTGTGGGAAACATCTGAGGAGTTCCGATTGAGAGTAAACACCCAGTTTTTCAACTTTATGCAGCATGTGCATTTGGTAGAGGATTTTGTTTTGAACAGGTGATGTGATAATCCTAAACTCAGTTTTTAAGTTAAGACTAGTCTAGTTGGACCTAATTAGAAACAGCACAAAGTATCATTTGCTCGTAATTATTTATAAAAATGTAAGCACTGTAAGATGAATATCTTTATTTTATATAACGTTAAGCATGTATACATATAGGCCTGCAAGAACTATTGTCATGACTTTGGTGTCTTTTCACTTAGCCAACAGTTTGAAAAAATACAGGTAAAATACAGGTAGATCTGTGTTTGCTAAGTGGGAATGGGTGCAGGTTGGGAACACAATGCACAAGAATTTAATTACACTAGGTATTCCAGGTAAAATAGGGAGAATAAGATATTTGTCAGGCTACAGAAGGATAAATATGAATTAAACTTCTGTCCCAGACTCCTGGTACATTATTTTATTTAATTAATTCAGATGAAAATGTGTAATTTTTAAAGTATGACTTTTAAGTAATAAACTGTTATACATACCCACCACCCCCCCCCCCCCCCCTTAAAAGGACTTGGACACGATTTTACTTAATAATAAAATTTTCAAATTTTATTTTTCCATTTTCAATGTTTAAACTGATAAATATTGAAGTTTATAATGCTATGTCAAAATTTGAAAGTCAGATATCAAGTTATAAGCAAGATATAGATTTACTAGTTCTTTGTTTTGTAAACAAAGTTTGAATATCGTCATTTTTTACATATGTGTTGCATTGGTGTAAGTTTCAATCAAAAATATCTTTCTTTTGTTGATGATAGTATTTATGAATATATTGAATTAGTTTAAATTGTTTTTACATGTCATTTTGTCTAAGAAATGATAATTCTCTACATTACATTTTTTGTAAACAACTATAAGACTCGAGCTTTGTTTACAAAACAATCAATTCTTACCTCTGTATCTCGCTTGTAACTGTACTTTAACATTCAGTATTTTGGTCAATCATTTAAAATGCATCAGTAAACCATTTTATACATAAAAAATAAAAATAAAATTTTTGATCTCAAATTGTGTCCAGGTCCCTTTAATTTATGACTTTAATTGAGCTATATGGTTTGTTTATTTTCATCATATTTTGAGTCTGCAGTTACATATTGATAAGTTGACTTAATTAAGTTAAACTTAGCCTTGAAAAATGATGTAATTATAAAAATCCTTTTTTTTGAAAAATGATGTAATTATAAAAATCCTTTTTTTTTTTAAAATTAAAGCTTTGAATCGTATATACCCGGTAGTTTAATTATCATTTTTTTTAAAGGCTATATTGTTGTTTATTTGTTTTCATTAACTTAAAGGTGGAATAACATACCTGGAAAAAAGTCACTCAAATTAACAGGAAATTTTTTGATAATGAAAGGTATAATGATAAATAAACTGTACAAATGTCAAATAAGCGAAAAATTTGCAGTTTTGGGATGAAAAATGAATAATCCAGTATGTAACAACAAAAGCCACTGCGAGATTCGAACTCGGGATGTACGGATCACAAGTCCGACACTTTATCCACTTGGCTATGGAGTAAGTTACTTGTTTCAGTTCATAAAATCCTTTTAATAAAACGAAGTGTCGTTTCAATCAGCGGTCAGCCATTTTGTGATGATGTGTTATTCCACCTTAACATTTATGGATGAGAATGTGCATTTGATTCAAAGGCAAGTATATATACAATCAGATGCTCTACTCATAAGTATATAGCAGCTGCAGATCTGTAGTTCTCTGGTTGAAAAAAACAGATTTGTCTATCCAAATTTTATCAACCAGAGAGCTACAGATCTGCAGCTGAGTTATATAGTAGACAAATAAAGGATTGAATATATTTATCATTGACCATGTCAATTTTAATTTACAGCAACCATGACAAACAGCAGCATTGAAGAAGATGTGGGTTGTAGACACACTGATTTCCCCGTCTCCATTGTTCTGTTTTCAGGTACCGTAAGTTCATGTTTTGACGTAAAAGATACAGAAACTTGACTTTTTTTTATTACTTTTATTATTATTATTATCCAAAGCACTGGTACTGATTCACAACTTTACAGTCCAGTTTTAGTAAAATTTTAATTTTTCAAGGAAATAAAATATGGATTCAGTGATTTGAACTTCAGTAATCTGAAGGCTTCAGTGATAATGGGAACTGGATTTTGAACCTAAACTTTTTTATTGACAATATCCCAATATCACAATATGCAAATTATATTTTAAAGAAAATTTACCTACATTTTACATACTGTAAACCAACTATTATTCGCGACAACTTTATTTCGCGATATATCCGAGATGAACTGGTCGGTGGCGTCTAATTTTTGCGACTAAACCTTATCCACACCTGTTTCTTTTATTATTTAGTATATATCATATAGTATATTATTATACTATATGGTAAATACTGGTCTGCAGCGAGAAATATTCGCCACAATGAGGCCCTCACGGACCTCGCGAAAATTTCTTGCACGCGAATAAAAGTTGGTTAACAGTATTATATCACATTAAAACTTTTAAGCTTAAAAAAGAAATAATTTAGGCAGACTGTACACTTTTTCACAGTATATGATGCTGAAAATTCTTGATACTGTACATGTATGCATTGTTCCTCTTGTCTGATGTAAACGTGATTATCTATACTTTATACACATGCATGTGTTATAGAAATAGGAATTTCAGAGTATACACATATTTTCTCTCTCAAATACAGAACTGGAGAGGCAGCCTGTGATTCTAGGCCTGACCATTGCAGCAGGATTCATGTGTATCGCGACAGTGGTCCTGTACTTTGTCACCTTGAGGTTTTTGTATAGCCACCGCCGGCTAGAGGGAATCAAAATCAACAAGTACAAAGTGATAGTAATGCTGGGACTTTATCCGGTAAGGAGTGGTCCTCCACTATTCTGTAAGGAGTGGTCCTCCACTATTCTGTAAGGAGTGGTCCTCCACTATTCTGTCAGGAGTGGTCCTCCACTATTCTGTCAGGAGTGGTCCTCCACTGTTCTGTAAGGAGTGGTCCTCCTCTATTCTGTCAGGAGTGGTCCTCCACTATTCTGTAGGGAGTGGTCCTCCACTATTCTGTAAGGAGTTGTCCTCCACTATTCTGTCAGGAGTGGTCCTCCACTATTCTGTCAGGAGTGGTCCTCCAATGTTCTGTAAGGAGTGGTCCTCCACTATTCTGTCAGGAGTGGTCCTCCACTATTCTGTAGGGAGTGGTCCTCCACTATTCTGTAAGGAGTTGTCCTCCACTATTCTGTCAGGAGTGGTCCTCCACTATTCTGTCAGGAGTGGTCCTCCACTGTTCTGTAAGGAGTGGTCCTCCTCTATTCTGTATTATTACCTAATCAAAGGGATTTTGTTGTTTTATTACATATTAAATATTTGCGTCTATTTTGAACTGCCGGTCAATAGATTGCGATCTATTAGACCGCCGGTCAATAGACTTCGATCTATTGGACCGCCGGTCAATAGACTGCGATCTATTGGACTGCCGGTCAATAGACTGCGATCTATTGGACCGGCAACGTATTTCAGAACGCGGGTATGTTAATGTTACATCCTTTCGATAGTTCTCATGGAATGTATATTCCTTTACATAGACGCTGTTTTTAGTACTTGGTGAAACCAAGTTCAATGTTATCAAAATGGAGTATCAAATAATCAACAGTTTCAAAGCCTCATATAAGGTAAAAGACTACATGTATTTAAAATCTAATGGGTTGAAGACTCCCCTTTCTTTGTGAAAACTAATTTAAATGGAGATGTTGTAATGCATGCAACAGGTTTTGTGCATGTAAAAGATGAAAAAAAAATCTTAGTATTTTGCATTATGGCACGAAAACCATCTGCAATATGCAAATTGTAAACCCCGAAAACTAAAAAAGGAATTAGGTAATAAAACAATTATTTAACACTTGAACAGTCAATAGACCAGAATTTTTCCCTTGGTGCAGGGAACAGCTCAGTATGATCTATTGCCCTCGGCCGTTGGCCTCGGGCAATAGATCACACTGAGCTGTTCCCTGCACCTCGGGAAAAATATTCTGGTCTGTTGACTGCTAAAGCATTAAATAATTGTATACTGTGATATACAGCCTAATGTCTACCTGCTGTGCAATCTTTGAAAAACATATTTATTATGATTTTTGTTCAAATAACAAGACAAATAGATTTATCCATTCATTATCATACATGTTTGTTTATTCTAGGATTTCATATAAGATGACATAATTATTCAAGTATCAGAGAAAAACTACTAAAAATAAATACATGTTTGTTTATTCTAGGATTTCATATAAGATGACATAATTATTCAAGTATCAGAGAAAAACTAAAGGAAAAAAACAAACAAAATAAGAAAAGTGAAAACTTTGATCTCATTGTACAACACATTAGGTGCTGTTATGATGATGTGAGAGATGGTATACCGGTATATGATGATGTTGCTGAAATGTGAAATGGAAAACAAAATAAATGGAAATCTACTATATTAATCTACTAGTATTGATACAGACCAAGTGCTATGCCCATAATTGAAGGAAACCTCATACATGAATGAGACATCATTTCCAAAACAATAACTCATTATTAGCTAAAGATTGATTTGTTTCCATGTTACATTTTGCATTTTAGCAACACCCAACATATTACACTGCCATTTTGTGCTATGATGGTGGAACATTTTTGCTTATCTGTTGTAATTGCATTTTCAGCTTTATTTTCCATGTGTAATATGCCTTTGCAAAAGCTTCATTGAGCATCTTTGATTGATCATAATCTATATATAAATCTTACATTCTTTAATTTTTATGATGAATTGCATGCTTTTCAAGTTGCATTTTTTGCACAGTTTCAGTGGGTTAAATTTTAGTTTGTATGTTGAGGAAGCCATTTATGTTGCACTAAAAACCCTGAGTCAACAAAAAGAATATTGTTAGGAAATCTTGTGTTAATTTGTCCAAGAGCTTAGCATATAGATGCCTTTTTAACCTATACCAATTTATAACAATTTTGGTAAAAAAAGAAGGCAAACAATTGACACAGTGAATCATTCATTCCCTTTCTCTTCAAGTCTTTATCCTAAATTGAAATGTATTGGTAGACAAATTGTCTACAGAGAAGTATCCAACAGTGCACTGTGCCAACCTCTTTAATCTAGCTAACATTGACCTATGTTTGGGTATTCTATAGTGTTTAAGGTTGTTTAGAATTGGTGGAAACAGCATATGAACAATTTAATTTACATATTGAAGAATTTTATCTGAATCATAATTAATTAGATACAGGACAGAGGTCTTGAAATGATGCACTCTATGAATGTTTTTTTTGCAGCAATAGGACAGGAATGTTGTAAATTGTCGTATTGCATACTTTTTCAGTTAGTGTCTTGTGTTTGTATGCTGTCACTTTTACTGCCCCGTACGACAATGATAGCCGAGCTTATGATTGCAATGTAAGTGCAAGTCAACTTTCAGGTATAGTTTATAATTTCTGTTCCATGTGTACCGTACAAAGCTGTGTTTGACAACCATTGTGAAAGAGCTAGATCCTATATCTATGCTAATCTTGTTAGATCCTACTAAATCCAATGCAGAGTTAATTGTATACATTGTCTGAAACCCAGTGAGTCTTGCATTTCTTACCATTTTACATATGCCCTTCTGTGGTGGGCTTATCCATCTGTAAGTTAGTTTTCTTGTACATGTATCATGTTGTACAGTATTAAAATCTTGACCTCAGTAAGGCTCGGGGATAGAATACACACAACTGGTTAGATAAAAATCATATACCATCGCAGATCATGAGAGATTCTATTTATATCACTGTTCACATGTTTTACCATGTCATTTGTTAAACCTCAGTCTTTTCTGTAAACATTATAATTGTGAGCCACATAACACATTCACAACAAGAGGTCAACAACTTCACGCATGGAAAAAAGTTCCTTGAAGATTAACAAACAAGCATTTCATTTTCTGACATATACTTTTATCAGTTTATGAAAAAAATGAAACAGCATTTAATGCTTTAAATTTATAATGCTACACTTTTCAACTGAATTATTTTTTTTGCATTCCAAGTCAATCATCTGCCAAAAGCTAGGTAATGTTTAATAATGATGACACAAGGTGTAAAAACACACAGTGGAATATCAAAAATTTATCACATGAGTGATATCCATCGCATATTAAGTTAAACATGTGATAAAATTGAAGATCTTATATAATAAAATATTTTTTACTATATTATCATTTTAGATATTTTGTATTTGATACCATAAATTATCAGTAAGCTGATATGGATATTGTTGCTCAGGTGAGCATTATTGCCCATGGGCCTCTCATCTAAAGGTGACTATGGGTAAAGTATTTAAATTGTTTAGTGACAGAAGCAAGGCTAACTTGGGTATCTGACTTTGGTTGTCATAATACATGTACAAATATTATAGTCTATAGTTTCTCATTCCCTCACAGTGAAATGAACATAGTGTATTATATAAAAATTGTGAAAAGCTGAAGTCGGAAATTATTTATATATATATTTAAATGACTTGCACATATTATTCATCTTTTAGAGAACATACTATGTAGCAGCAACATGACTTAGCTCTTTGCTTATATCAGCTTTTTGCACTAATTTATTACTTATGTGCATTTGCATAGACTATAAAGTACAATATCATGATTATATAGAGGTGTGCTTGTGGTTATTTTTGGTATATGGTATACCACAATTTTTTTTTACATTTTTGGGATCAATTATTCAAAACTGTCAATAAGAAGATCATTGTGTGTTACATGGTAGATCTTTGTTTGTTACATGGTCAGCCTGTTTTGTTACATGTTCAACCATTGTGTGTTACATGGTAAATCATGGTAGGTTACATGGAAGATCATTAAGTGTTACATAGTATTGTGTGTTACATAGTAGAGCATTGTGTTACATAGTAGAGCATTGTGTGTTACATAGTAGAGCATTGTGTTACATAGTAGAGCATTGTGTGTTACATGGTAGAGCATTGTATGTTACATAGTAGAGCATTGTATGTTACATGGTCGAGCATTGAGTGATATTTAGGAAATCATTATGTGTTACATTATAACATGTGTGAGTTACGTGGTATATCAGTGTGAAATGGTACAAAGCAAATCATGGGGTGTTACATGGCAGATCAATAAGTGTTGAAGGTTCAATCGTTTCCTGTTCCTTTGTAAACATTGTACATACCGGTAAATGTATGTTACGTACATGATGGTATTTTTAGGTACATGGCTGTGTGCATTCTAATGTTTGTAAGAATGGTGGTGGATTACATGGGTGGATTCAAAGCGGTGTGTAAGGAGATGGAGGGGGAACAGATGTCCTTCAGGACCCCGCCCTGCTGCTGTTGTTGCTGCTGTCCCGGGGTGTACAAACAGAAGGTCAACAGGTCAGGGACAGTTAGCTTCCTATTACTGCAGATTCCTTAT
This sequence comes from Magallana angulata, assembly GCF_025612915.1. Taxonomy (NCBI): domain Eukaryota; kingdom Metazoa; phylum Mollusca; class Bivalvia; order Ostreida; family Ostreidae; genus Magallana; species Magallana angulata. The sequence continues at coordinate 24,451,000 of NC_069120.1, read as the reverse complement.
TTTACGCGCATTTAATTTTGTGATTCACCCATTTTCCACTAAACTGCAAGAACATAAAATTACGAATAATCTGTAGTTTACAAATGTCCGAAAAATAAAAGCGAGATTTTAAAATTTGTGAGATGCGCTTGTCGTGATTTTACGTGGATATTAATTCCATGCTTTTAATTAGGAATCTTCAGAAAGCAAAAATAGGAAAGTTTTGAAGTTTTAAAAAGAATGTCTGCTTAGACTGTTGGGGCAATTTATTACAGGTGTGAAGCTCACAAGCATTCTGTATGTAAAATAGGAAAGAACTATGCAGATAATGTACCACTATGGGCATCATTTATCAGACAAAAAAAATTGTAGTTAAAATGATCATGTCTGAAATTATTTTTTGGAGATGCATGTTTATATTTACTGGTTATCCGTATGTTCATTATACCCACATGGTTTATTGGTAGAAGAGAATTAAGTACTTATCTGACTGAAAATTATGCTTGTAATATTCATTTAACTTTGTAGCACAAACCTCAAAAGAGTAAACCTGATGACATTACAGGGAGCTTTTGTTCGACCAATAATCACCATTGTAGCTTTGATTCTCTGGGCTGATAAACGCTACATCCTAGGAGAAGATGTAAGTGAGAGAGTGAAGAATTGCAGTAGACAGATATTTTAACAAATAACAATAAGCGATGATATTACCGATATTTGAAATTTGAATAAAGTTGAAAGTTTAAAACTAATCTCTCTTAAATGCAGTGTTTGCATGATAAATGTGATTTTAAGACTGCTTGTATACTTTATGTATGGATTGTGAAATAGAAAATTTAGGAAAACATTTAATTTTGCCTGCTGTATAGATGAGTCCATCAGCTGCCTCGTTATATCTGAACCTGATTGGTGCTGTGTCCAGTTTGGTTGCTATGTGGGCCATGATGGTCACCTTCAGGTCGTTGAGAAGTCAATTACAGGACTACAATGTTGGAAAGAAGTTTGCAGCCCTTCAGCTGACCATTGTGGTGGTCAACATTCAAGGATTTCTGTTCCAAATTCTGGCCAAGTACAACATTCCAGAGTGTGTCAGGGCCCTTAGCTCCACAGTCAGGGCATACAGTGAGTGTAATATACTGTAAATTCTTTATATTAATATGTGAGTACTTAATTCCACAATCTCACTGGTTTGTATACTAATAAGTTGCAAGAATATAAAATCGCTAACGTGGAACTTTTCTCTTTGTTTCTTATAGTTCTCAACTCTTAAAAATAATGATGAGATTTCAAAATTCGTGAAAGGTGCTTATCATGATTTTACGCTGATATTAATTCTTTGTGTATTATTAGAAATCTACAGTACCTGGTACTTGATTTTAGTTCTTCAGCAATTTTATTTGCTTTAACAATCTAATACATGTACATGTATTGTATATGATGTCCTATAAACAAGAGATTTTTTTCAGGGTCCAATTACTTCATATTGATTATTGAGATGCTCCTGCTGATGATTTTTGCCAGAATTGCATTCAAGAGAAAAGAGGAGAGCTACAAAGCAACGACCAGGGAGGTAAACAACATAGCTAACAAAGGATCAGAGCCCCAGACCTACTTGTGAATGCAGTAGAGATGCATGTCTCTCATGCAGTACCCTTATTCATATTTTATATTTTCATAAATATATAATTTGTAGATTTGAAAATATATTTTTTATCATTAAAAAGAAAAAAAAATCTGTATAAGCAGACTTTGAAGTGGGATACCAATACTGTGGTTTTATTAATATTCAAGGGTATCAATTTTCGTGGATAAAGTGAAAATCAAAGTTTCAAGGAAACGTGAATTTGTGGCCAGTGGCCTTATCAATACAAAATGTTATTAGAAATTGCACTTCAATAAACATTTAATTTCGTGGATCATCTGATTAACAAAATCCACGAAAATTGGTATTTAACGAATATTGATGAAACCTCAGTATCTACTTAGTTTCAACCTAAATAATATTTTTTATGAAATATTTTATATAATATTACCGGTATAACCTTTGTTGACCAGTAAATGAATTGTAAGCAATATTCAAATTTGCAAAACTCTCATGCTAATAACATATTAATGTCAAAATTAATCCCTGACTTCAAATTCAGAATTTACTATATGCCTCTGCATAATGTCTGTTAAACAGTTAATAATTTCAATGATTTTTATACCAAAATGATACTTATTTGATTGTATTGAAGTCGTATAGGGCATTATCTGCATACAATTGTTGGTTTTTATTCTGATACTTTTGTTGAAAAATATACGTATTGTTATATAGAAATATTGTAATGTACTTACAAAATGTATGGTTTTTATAATAGAGTACCATAAGTACAGTAAAACACGGTTATAGCACACATGCATATAATGAATTGATGCTTACAGCGAAGTGATTTTCATTCCCTGTGACTATTCTATATGTTGTAAACTTGACAGATATAACAAACTATGCTTATAACGAAGCAAAATGGTCTGACATTTCGTTATAAACGTGTTTTACTGTATGGGATTTTGTAACAGTTTCAATCAAGTTTGTTTACTTAACAGGGTAGCAGGTAAATGTATAAATATATGCTCATGTTTGTCCATGGCTGAAGTTTTAAAGCTGAACACTACTTGTAAAAGGTCTGCCATACATGTATTTCTCTTTCATTGTCGCTATATCTCTACAACTTCTATATGAGCTGCAGACCTCTTAACACTTCAAATTATTTCAGTTTAGAAATCTCACATGCGTGGACTTACATCTTACATTTCTGTGTTACTCAATCACAATGAATTCATCAAATTTGTATGCACTTTTTTAATGCTTTTTTTTCTTCCAAGAAATGATAACACTAACATCAAATTTACAAGTTAATGCATTATTTTTAAACAAAAAATGCACATAAAACCAGAAATAAAAGCACAAAATGTAAGACTAAAAAATAGAAACTACACATCGGCCACAAGTTTCAGATGTGCAATGGGGTGTAACAAAATCAAAGGATTTATACATGTAACCTGTGTGACAGTGCCGATTTATGAGTGGTGTTCATTAGCTTTAAGTTTCTTCAAAAGAACTTTTTATCACTTTTTGTAAACATGTATTAATATTAAATGAAATCTCATTTGGTCTGTGATATATATAATTTTACACTGATTCTCTTCAATCTACCTCTGCTTCAAAAGAGTGACCTTTTAGTTACTCCAATATAAGAGATATGAAATCATTTCATAACTTGTTTAGAACAGAGTTTTTTTTTTTTTTTGTATTGTGAAATTTAAAAATAAAATCTTATTTTTTATTTATGATAGATTCAGGAAAAACTGAAACCAGCAGACTAGAGTAAGCATTACAAATGTAGTGCTAGTCACTGAGTATCTCTGCATGTAGACTGTTTTTCCTGTATAATATATATATCTGTACACCCTCACTCACTTCAATAATTTTTCCCCTTTTTGGAGGGAGGGAGGGGGTTACCGTAACACATACATCATTGTTGTGAAAGGTGGACAGCCAACCCCCAACTACCCTTTAAAGCAATCAGCTTGGACAAATTTACCGGTAAATGTGAATTTTGTTGCACATGGAAGTAAATCTTTTGGAAAAATATATAACAAATTTAGTTTGCTAGGCCAAAAGAGAAAACCAAAAAGAAAGTTCTTTTCACTTATTATCAATTTTCTATGATGTTTGTCCAGTTTTTGCATGTAATGAAAATTTGCTATTTTGCTGTTGTTTTCTTTTTTTTTGCCATTAGACTTGATTGAGTCATCTCAGAGTCCTTGACTTGAAATCTTTGTGAAACATCAGTGGAATGTGTCTGTGGATCATATAAGAATAATCTAATGGCAATGCACATGTAACAAAGAATAATAATCAATTCAAAATTCTAATGGTGAAATATAAATAAAATGTAAGTTGAAGACCTTGACAAATTTCAAATATAAGCTATTTTGACTTATAGTATATATCATGACCATGACCTTTAGATAAGCATGTCACCACTGTAGATCGTTATCAAAGTTATCTGGTACATATACTAATTATTAAATTTGATTCATTTTGCCATGTTTATAATTACATGTTACAGATCATTATTTTTTTTGTTTACGAAAGGTCCGTTGCCTTTAAGCGTACTGTAACTTGATTCATGATTTTGACACTCTTTTTTAAATCTATCATTAAGTATGTTTTACGGCAATCTAATTAATATTAGATGTTTAGATCTGCTCTATTCTCGAACATCTTTGTGTATAGCGAGTAAGCAAGGGGATCTAACATCTAATTTTAATTAAATTTGGGTATAGGGTATCATTTCCAATTGGAAATATTGTAATTTTATGTATGCATTGAATCAGTGTTGAAATAAAACTCCTAGTGTTATTTCTTATGTATATGTATTAGACTTGGTGGTATGTTTCATAATTAGGGGAATGCATGCAGGATTCTTGTGTAGTACGTGCAATTTTAGCAAACTGAGTGTCATAGAATGGTGGAAAGTAAATTTTAGACACATATTCATTAATTTTGTTTTACCAACCAATCATATGTGTCAATTCAATGAAAGATGAAATATTGTTTTAATACTACTATCAAAATTTATTTCAGGTTGAGACTCCTAGTGGGTAAATAAAAAAAAATTAAACAACAAATAAATTGTAATTTGGATTTATGGTATTACAATGTATTGTATTTTGATATCCTCATTCGGTTCTGTGATTTGAAATTCAGAATCTAATTACGCAAATTTTTCTCTAGACATTTGGATCAACGGCATATTTTGCAAGTTAAATTTTTTATTTTACCAATAAGCCCATTCTGCTTCTTAATTTTACTTTGAAACTAACTTCAGATCATTGTGAAGTCTCTGGTACATGTGAATGTATAGAAATGATACAGATAAAGTTGTTGTATAAATCTAGCTACATTTTTAGCTCACCTGAACCGAATGTTCAAGTGAGCTTTTCTGATCACCTGTTGTCCATCGTCCGTCAGTAAACTTTTCCATTTTTTACTTCTTCTGTAGAACCAATGAGCCAAAATTGATCCAAAACTTGATAAAAAGCATCCTAATGGGAAGGAGATTCTAAATTGTTAAAATGAAGGGCAAAACCATTTTATAAAAGGTAAATAATTGCAAACCAGTGAAAATATGGTGCATCTTAAAAAATCTTATGAACCATTGCATCAGAAATGCCAGTGATTACACCAAACTTGTATATATATAGTGAAGATTCTAAATTTTTTAAATTGTGACCCCTGGACCAATACTGGAGCCCCAAGAGGGGTTCAAAATTTAACATAGAAATATATAAGGAAAATGTTTAAAAATCATTTAACGAACAATAATGCTACAATTTGTGAGTTTACTATGCAAGCATCATAAAATAGTGCATTCTAAATTGTTAAAATTATGACCCCAGACAATTATTGAAGCCCCAAAAGATGTTCAAAGTTTAACATAAAAATATTAGAGGGAAAATGTTCAAATCTTCTCAAGAGTTCAAATTATACAATTTGTAAAATTACTATGCAAGCATCCTCAAATAATAGATTATAAACTGTTAAAATCATGACCCCTGGACTGATACTGAGACCCTTACAGGGGTTCAAAGTTTCACAAAGAAATATATAGGGAAAATATTTAAAAACTGAAATAGAATGATACAAGGAACTGTATTATGAGCGATGTGGCCTATGGCCCTATTGTTTTGTTAGAGAGATGATGAGATGACATGACAGTTTTTTCTTTTTCTTTTTTTTTGCTTTCAGGCCTATGGTCCTGTTGTTTTTGTGTTGTTAAAGAGATGATGAGATGACATGACAATGTTTTTTTCTATTTCTTTTTGCTTTCATCGTTAATGAAGTAATGTGCTACTGCATATAGTTCTTCAAAGTCTGTGGGTTAGCTTTTAACAAGAACACACGGTTTCCTTTTTGGAATAAACATAAAATAGTTTTAAATTTTGACTAAAGAGTATGAAATCAGGTAATATATCTTAAACCATTTTTTTTATCATAGAATCTGTATGCATTGGTTAGAATGTAAACTACATGTATATAGAAGTATACTTAAATGAACTTGGACAAGATTTGAGCTCAAATTTTTCCTTTTTTTTTTTTTTCATTTTTGTTGACTATAATGGTTAATATGAATGTTTTTAATGCTTTATCAAACTTTGAAAGTCATATATAGAGTTACAAGCAAGTTACAGAGGTTAAAATTCTTTGTTCTGTAAACAAAGCTTAAGTCTTGTTATTGTTTACATATGCATTGTATTGGAATAAGTTTCACTCTAATGTTGCTTATTGTTGTTCATAAAAGTATTCAGGAACAAATTAAATCAGTGTATCTTGTTGCCACAAGTTTTTTTGTCTAAAAAATGATAATTACTTTACAGTATTTGTAAACATCCTCAGTATCTTGCTTGTAACTTGATTTCTAGCATTGAAATTTTGGTAAATCATACCAAATACACACACAAATACCCACATAAATCATTTGATACAGAAAAATTTATAATTCTTTTTATCTCAAATCATGTCTAGGTCCCTTTAATTCTTCAATTTAAGCTAGTTCTCTGAAATAGAGACTTTGAACTTTTAAATGGGAACTGTTTGGCATTTCACTTTTATTTGATTCTGTTTATACATATTGATAGGAGTGCAGACTTTGTAGAAACATTCATGTTATTTTGGGTTGTGCCGAATCTGATAACAGTGTATTCTTTTTTAATCAAGGGCTTTTTAAATGTTGTAGATCCAAAAGTGATTTGATTTGTTGACACATATTCCCTGGTATCTGGTGCTATTTAAATTGTACAATCATTATACATGCGAGTCACGTTTTTCTTTGTTGTATTCAAATGAAAATTGGAATTTTATACAAATAAAGTTTAAGATAGAATCTGATATAATTGTAAATTTTTCTTTTCATCATTATTGATAGAGTGAGGCCTCATGTATATTACTGAGGCTTTGAAAATAACCTACAAAATAAAAAAAATATCACAATTTCATTCTTTATTTGACATATAGATGAAGATATTTTTGTACAAAATAAATGAAGTACAACTTGCATCATTTATGAACCCCTTACATGTGAATTATGTAGATCATACAATGCACACAACCAAGCTCCTCTTAAACACACATCACCTCCCTAAACCCAGTAATGTCACCATGAAATGTCAAGATATTGCCAAAACATAATCACAGACTTCAATGGAAAATGACAGCAAAGATGGGATGATTGAAATTATCCTAAATCTAATAGTGAGAGGAAAATCTTCCAGATCTGGTATAAAAGTGAAAAAAAGAAGAATGAAGAATCTCTAATGATCTCCTTGCTTAATGTGAAATCTTTCACCATTTTGCTCAAAACAACACTTCAAAACAGAAATAAACATTTACATATACACCTACGTTTCTACCAAGTAGAAGGAATATTCTTGCAGTACAACATCAGCATCAGTATAAACATCAAATCTACTAAAATTTGATATTAAAATTGATATTTTGGGATTTGATAGATGATAGGGAATGGCACTTAATACTACACGAGACTTGTTCATAGCAAGGAGGTAAAAACAACACATTTATATATTTTCACAAATATAAACGAACATCTAAAAACAAAACTTAGAATCACATGGTAGAAGATGACTAAAATCAACATAAATGATGCGCAGTGCAAAAATGGATCTGATTAGATGATGCTATTATCTGCGGTCCCGATGTCTATGACGGTCCCTCTCTCGACTACGCTCGCGATCACCACTGCTATGTCGACGTCGTCTACTTCCCTCTGTGGTCCGTCTCAGAAAATCATCCACATCCCTCTCATACTAAAATAACGGGAAATCACAACCATTTATATAAAGTAGGAAAATCAAACAGATTAAAATAAGGGAAAACAATCATAGCTGAAGCGTATATAAGATTCAAGGAAACTTAACAGGTGATGAATTTTCCATAAATTATTAACTTACTGATCTTTTATCTGCTCTGGATCGGGAGATTGACGCCATATTGAATTCTTGGGAAGTCATCATGTATTCTCTTGGTCTCTGATCATAGTGGCTACCGTAAGGGTTCATTGGGTCCATTGCAAATCCTGGAGGCTGTATTAAAACAGAGTACGATAATTAAAACTTGCACTCAACAAATTACCACATGCACTTTGTTGATTAATGTACCTTAGCAAAAAGTCCAATTTAGTAAAATTGGATGGTGAAAAATTTGTTCTATAGATTTTGCATAACTTACCGGTGGTCCATAAGGTGGCATAGGGGGAGGGGGTGCTCTGCTGTGGGTGAACTCCCTGATGTAATCGCTGTATGACTAAAAGCAAAAGTTAAATTACCGGTATTATGATAGACATGCATATTTTCTTTACTCACTGATTTTTTTTAAATACCAAGACAATGAAGACAAGGTTATAAAAAGCAGGTTTTTCCTAACCCCATTTATAAAAGTTTCCCTCCGAACTCCATATCTAGGTGACCTGAAATAAAATATAAACAACGAATATCATACATGAATCAAACATGTTTCTTTGTTTAAACCTTGAATTACATGTTAATTTTATAAATGACCTCAAGTACCGATGTCAAGAAACAAAGTACCAACCTGTCCATCCTTCTGTCTTTGAAGAAACCTGAAATATGCAAGCAAGGAACACATTAATAGCTGTAAATATTACATATACTGTAAATTCCAAATTAAACGCGACGAATTAATACCCGCGTAAAATCGCGAGAAGCCCGTCTTGCGAATTTTAAAATCTCGCTTTTAATTTTCAAACATATGTAAACTACGTTAAACTATGATAAAATTTTGACATTCCTGATTTAATTTTCTCGCGATTTGATGGAAAACCTATGAACCGGGGAATTAAGTACTCGCGTAAAATAAAGAATCTACAGTACTCAAATAGGATACAGGATTGGACATTTCTAATTTTGGGCATCTTTAAAAAACTGCAATTTATTTCAATTAAAACACTGATTTTTACCTCTACCGTGCTCCATCTCATCTCGGTTTCTCTTTCTTCGATCCTGGTCAAAGAAATCCTCTCTGTATGATGGACGATGCCTATATTCAACATCACAACAACCAAACTTGCATCAGTGTAAGATCAATATAAACCAAAAAAACATTAAACAGTTGTGTTAGAATTTACAATGGTTCCTTACATCAAGTCCATCTGCTGTCATTCCACGGGAAACCTCATCTTTTTTCAACCCAGTCAACATGGTTATTCATATAATCAAATCAAACTTTACAAAAAATACAACTGTAACTAAATTGCTTAATTTATTTAGCCATAAATGTGTCTTTGCACTTGTAAAATTACCTTGATTTGTATCTAAGTATTGTTATGTTTAGGTGTGTAGGAAGTATTTATCTCATGAAGTGCATGTCTGGTTTTCTATTTTTGTTTTTTTAAGTACATGTATAATCAAAATGAATGGGAAATTGAATGAATGTTGGCATTTTATACCTCTCTATATAGGGTTTGTGGACTTGATGTAAGTCAATAGTTCAAATAACATACCGTACATTGCTCGGTCAGCATCTTCACATACTTATCACTGCTGTCAATTACACATCGTTTACAACATTGTCCAAATAGGAAAAGTTCATTCACACAATATAATGCAACAACTGGTGGTAATACAATATTAGTCCAAAGAAAAGTTCATTTCACACATTAATTTTTAGAACACCTGGCTTCAATAACTACTTTAGTCCAGAGATGAGAGTTCATTCACAAATTTCCCCCCATTTTAACCACATTGGTTGTTTTCTCTGGTCCATACAGAGCTAGAATGATGAATCCACTGATAAACATTGTAGCTAGTATTGTGGTGGATTAGTCCAGATATAGAGAGGGGTCACAAATATGGGGGGAATAGTCCTTTCGAACTTTAGTGTGGCAGTCACACATAGCATGCTAAGAGCCCATACAGTTCAAAACCATTTTGTTGTTGGCTATTTAGGCACCTAGCCATGCTACAAAATAGTCCACACATTTTGTTCCAGAATTATTAACTGGAGGCTCTACACCTGAAAAATCTTCAAACAAAATCAATGAACGGTCAGTCGTCCTCCACATACTTACCACAAGCAAATTTGTTTGCATTACATTTAGGTACCTAATACAAAGTCCTACAAGGTTACTACACAATTTTCCAAACGTCTCTAACCTAATGAAATCATGTCGCCCGCGAAAACTCCCACGATCTCTTCTTTCTGTGATCTCTTGATGATGTCCACCTCCAGTACGAGCAGATTTGCGAGCTTTTCTTGCAATAGAAGAGAGATCCACATTTTCATCGGGTGGAAACATTTTACACAAAGCTTCTCCACATCTGGGTTCCACTTCCTACAACAAAAGCAGACATTTAAAGTAAAAACAAGGGGCTTAAAATCACTTCACCATATGCTGTTGAAACAAAAAATATTTGAATTCTACCTGTCCATCCCTTCCAATTTTGACTGGTTTATTGTCATTCCACGCATTGTGAAGATGTTGAGTCTTTGTAAAGGCAAGTTCTTTCCTACACAAATGATACATTCATGTAAATGTTACATGAGCATTCATACAAAAGTGAAGAGAAAAACAGAGTAATGACACACTGCTTTGAAATTATGCCAGAATTTTTTTACCTGTTGATCCAATCAAGCTTAAAAACACCACTGAGTGCTCTTGCACTCAAACCTGGGGGAAGCACCCATCTGATCGGAGGATGATCTTTTGTGGATTCATCAGCAATACGAGCAAAACCTTAGAATAAACAAAGCATTGTACAAGCCTATTCAAACTAAACTACAATTTACACAACATCAAGCATAATTCATTTAGCACTGTAAATCTCGTACAATTTCATAATTTACCTTGAAACTTTCCACTTTCTCTGACAGAAAATATAAGTATCACATTATCACAGCTCTGGAAAAAAGAGAGGGAGATGTTACCCGATTTTTAATTCTTTAAAAGAAGCAACCCCCCTGAAAATCGAGCAAGTTTAATTTTATTGAGGTATCTTACCTTATAAGCATTGTTCAGGCGAATTTCATTCTGAGGAGGTGTGGACCACACACCTTTAGCTTTAGCCAGGGCCACATTTTCATGATTGTTACTTTTGATCAAAAAATACCGAGCTCCACGGTATATGTACTTCATTTTAGAGCTTATTTCTGTGGACAAAGAAAATGAAAAAGTAGATCAATGACAGATATGAAGATTTTAAATATTTTTTATAAAACTTTATTCAATTCTACTCACTTCTGGCAGTTGAGTCTTCTGATTTCTCACTCTTATTATCATCGCTTTTAGCATCTTCTTCCTCTCCTTCCTCCTCTTCGCTCTTCCCTTCACTTTTTCTATCCCACTCAATGGGAGAAATGTCTCTAGTCTTTCGCTTTTTCTTTTCTGGAATGGAACTTTCTTCTTCATCATCCAACCCTAAAATTAAGTTCATAAATTTAAAAATGTGCAAAAGATGCTTCAGAATTTGTTTGTTTATCAAAATTTACATTCAAATATAGGTAGGTTTTCAAAATTATATTCAAACCTATTTTTCTGAAACAAGAGATGAGGAAACAATATGAAGGTGTATATGTTTTAATAAAATAAAAACAGCCAAAAGCAACACAAAAATGCACATTGGTGTCAAGAGTAAAATTTAACCTAAATTTCCTTGTAGTAAGAATTCTACAAATTCCAGTAAGGTCAGCAAATGATGTAAAATTATGAATGGGGGAATGGCTTTGACATCTTTCCCCACTCTCTCTCGCACCTTATCACTCAAATCGTGGGACTTAGCAGATTTTGTTTTAATTAAATTACAGATTGTAAACAAGGCTAGGCAATTTCAAATTACTCTAGTTTTAACATTTAATTACCTACATCCTGTCAATGGCAATTAGACATTTTAATTTTATTTCTATTTAAAAGACATTGAATGAGAAATTTAGTCAGTCTTTGTTCAACCTCGCACTGATACCCTAAGGGAATAAACTGATGTGAAATCATTAGATTGTTTTCAGTTTTTGAGTGTAACAATGGTTCCAAGATTGATACTATAAACAAGAGTTATCGTAAATAAACAAACTTAATGACATACCAGATTCCCCTGATTCCTCTTCATTGTTCAAGCTGCCATCACTGGAGCCTGCCTCGCTGCGAGTGTCATAATCCTGAGCGTCCATTGGCTCTGGGACAGGGCGGGGTTCTGCCTCTCCCTCTTCTTGTGTCTTGTCCCCTTCCATGGACTCATTTTCTGTAAAGCAATGGTAATTCAAAACTGGTACCATTTTTCTAACATCCATATTAATTGAAACAATTTTCCCTTCAATAAATTTCTACTGATATGATTATCCATAAAAAGAAACAACACTTAAACAAGGTCTAGAAAAGAGAATGTTACCTTCATCTTGTGAGACATTTTCAGTCGTCACTTTCTTCTTTGGAGATTTAATAACCTTTGGAGACTTTGCTACAAATAACACAAATGATCAATATTTTATCTTTAAATATTTTGCAACAAAAATATTTAAATAGTTTACTGTTTTACATTGAAGATCATTACATAAAAACACATTATAAAATGGATGACCAGCTTTTTCTTACTCTTTGCCTTCACAGAACCTTTAGACTTGGTCATGGCTTTCTTCTTGGGCGATTCTTTAACTGGTGTTTCTTCAGCTGGCTTGTCTGGGGTCTCATCTCCTGCCTGCTGCTCCTGTTCTTCAGGCTCCTCTTTGACTTTGGTCCCCTCTTCTACTTCCTCATCCTCTTTTGCTTCTTCGTCTGCTTCTTTAGCCTTTTTCTCTGCTGCTTTCTGAGCAGCTAAACGCTTTGCAGCTGCAGACTGTGCTTTTTTCTTCTTTCTGGTGGCTGGTGTGCGAGCCTTTTTCACTGATAAAATTTAACATATTAAATAAAAATTCAAAGTTCAACCATAAAAAATTAGGTTAAATTATTCTTCAACAAAACAACTTTGACTTTCATATAGTTAACCAATGTTAATTTCCGAAACCTTGAATAGGCTTTTCGGGTTCCTCTTTTTCCTCCTCAACGATTTCAGCACTTAGATCATCGTCTCCCGTGTGGCCTTCCAAAATATCGTCCAGTACGTTAACTACTCCATCCCCACCTTAAAATATAAAGAATTTTAATTTTTACTGCAATACCCTCAAATAAACTAATTAATATTCCTGGTTTGTGTGAATAAAATATTAACACGAGTTGGCATCATCAATCCTACGTAGTATGCACACATTTTTCCTTAAAACCAATATTTTCATCACTTTACACTAAAATATAATATAAACTACCTGATGTATCATTTGATTCAGCACTCATTGTGCTTTCTCAAACGATTTTAGCAGTATTTGACGTAATTTTCCTCGCTTCACTTTCAACCAAAAACAATGAAACAAATATGGCGGCGAAGAAGACGCAAGTTAAGTCGTTCTTTAAGTACTCGATTGTGAACTTTCGTGTAGACCAACCTCCTAAAGATATGAATATAATACGAGTTTCAGAAATATACATTGGGTGTTAGCAAAGAACTGAAATCAGTGAATCTATATCGTATTCATAATATCACCGTGCCACCCGTCTGGTTATTGGTTTCTAAATCTGAGGCTCATGGCCTACATCTCTCACCTGAACAGCCCTCATTTCCTTTTTATTTTTCCAAAAAAATATTTCGCCATTTCATAGTCTATAGTGGGAAGACTTGACGTAAGCAAGTTTGATTTTTTAAAATCAATTACTAAGAGAGGTACTTCTAAACAATCCCTCCCTTAAGGTTTAAGTTTTTTTCATAACTTAATTATTAGTACCAATGCTTCGTCTAATAATTATTTTTCTGAATTATTCATAGACGCACCACATCTAATTTTGTAAATGACGAATGATAAGTCTATATATACGTTTATCCTCTTATCACTATAACACTGTGTGTGTGTCTCCCTCTCTCTCTTTATAAAATTGAGTCAATATATGTTTACCTTCTATAATATAAAATTTAGTCTATATAATTACATGTTCACCCCCTCTACTATTAAATTGATTTTATATAGTATTGAGATAAACATATACATAGACTTTGCATATTAAGTTTATTTAAGGAATAAGGAATTATTCTTTGAGTATTATGAGGTGATAATTTTGGTTGATTTTGGGGTATGATTAAATTCAATGAAGCCCAAAGGGCATTCTGTTAGATTTAATCATGCCACAACCAAAATTATTACCTAAAAATATTCAAAGAATGATTCCTTATTACTTATATTTATTTAATTTACAGCAATTGTACGATTAAAATAAAAATAAAAATATTAAATATGAAAACCCTGCTGGCGCCCCCAACAATACGTCAATATTGAATTTATACGATAAGCTTTAACATGACCTTGACCTTTAATTACTGCACAACTTTTGTCCACAGGCACTCCATGTGTGAATTGGGCTAAGGGATGAAGATCTGGAAAACTGCTAGTGCATTTAATTACAGGAGATCAAATATCTACCTTGTGGTCTGATCTGGCTTTCCTTATATACCAGTACTCCTTCCTTCAATATTCTTTATCCTTTTGACAACAAACTCCAAACAAACACAAATTCAATGCATATTAGAGTTTATTTTCAGCTCTTATTCATTACAAATAGATGCAAGTAGAAGATAAAATCCACAAAATTATCCCACAAATGATTCTACATTACATTTTCATATGTATACTTTATATGTGAATGAAATATGAATCCAAAAAATAATAATCAAAATTCACAAATTTTGAGAGAAAAGTTTGATACACATATTGAAGCAATGCTTCATTTTCAAGTACAAAAAGTTGACTGTGCATACATATGATAAAAAGAAACAATGTATCTTAAACAATGACTATCATAAAGCATATCAAATTATACCAAAAAAAACTGCTTCAAAATTATACAAAAAACCTGCTACAAAATCATACAAAAACCTGCTACAAAATTATACAAAAACCTGCTACAAAATAATACAAAAACCTGCAACAAAATTTTCTGAAACAAAGTGTTTCTACTACAATTTTATTGCAATAACATAATTATGTTTCTTAGGCCTTCATTAAAAAATAATTTTGTTTTTCTAAATGACACCAGCTTAAAGTTGTGTAGATTGGCATTTATACAAAGATATGACTTCGCTAACAATGGATTAATAAAAAGTTATTTAAGAAGGCTGGAATGTTGTTGCTTAATACACTATATTAATATCCTTAGAAAGAAGAACTGTACAGATGTATAGCAAAATATTCAAATTTAATTAAAAGCTTAAGACATCATATCTAGAAGCATAGAGGTTTAATTGGGTCCTTTTGGTTACGGGCAACAAAAGTATTTGATCATTTAAATAGATGAATTTTTGCCAAAAGGTTAAAAAATACATATTTAAAACCTAATTAAAAACTACTTTGTTGGATCTCATTAAAAACAAACAATTGGTTTACAAGACTTCTTCAATTATACAGATAATTACCACCTTATTGTCTTAGGTCGACAAGAAGAGGTGGAGGTAGAGGTTTTAAAATTTTCTTTGACCGTCATTAATTTACGGTGAAGCTGATCACTGTTTCTAAATAGGCACCGTCACACAGGCCAGGTACCAGTATGTACCGGTAAACCTTAGATTGCACACCTGAAACTCCGGGCCGACGTGTAGTGCCTGTATTTCTTTTGTGGTCTTTCGATTTTATGCATTTCTTTCTTATTGTATGTGCATATTATGTTTGTAAATAATGCATTGACCTCTTTCTTTGATGTTAGTATTCTCTTAGCTTGAAAAAAGTGTGAAAAAATTGATAATTTCATTGCAAATGAGTAACATGCTATCAAGTATCAACACAATGAACTACACCAAAACTCCCAGGGGGAGTTCTCTTTTTGTGCTGAAGTTATAATCTTTCTCATAACTTTTTTGAAGAAAAAGGAAAAACATGCAGGAAAGACACAGAAGCACAGTTTTATGAGATGGAGGCATTATCCTTAACAAATCTGTAAGGATTTTGTTTGCATAATTTAAATTTTTTTGTTTCTATTCTTATTGGATTCATATCCCATATAAAGCAAAAAAAAACATGCACACACACCATAGTCAATGTTTTAGGTCCTTACCAAAGTAAAATTATTGCTGCAACAATGCGGCAATATTGTAGCAACACATTTTTGTTACCAGAAACCAGATTTTGAGACTAGTGAAATTTTGCCGCTAGCTGCAACAACTTCTATTAACATTTTGGCAATACTGCTGGAGTGTTGCCGCTAGCAGCAATAACTTCTGGCAATATTCTGGCAATACTATTAGAGTTATTTCTGTAAAAAATTATATTAACATGCACCTAGAATATTGCCACTAGCTGCAACGACTTCTGGTAATATTCTGGCAATACTCATACTGCCAGAAATAATTTCTGGTAACATCTACATGTATTTGATCATTTAAAATCATGAACTAATTAATTTATACATAATATATAATTATGGCAATGCTGCTAGGCATCATATTTGATTTCTGCATTAATTATAACAAGATAAAGAAATTATAAGAATATAAACCGAAAGACTGCGATCTACCTTTATACCAATGGGTTTAACACTGTTTAAGACCCATGCGCTGATCCAGAAATTTTTCCGGGGGGGGGGGGGGGGGGGGGGGTATTTGAGTTTGCCAGGGGAAGGGGGTCCGAGACATATTTTTGGTAGTTTTATAATGTAATTTAAAGAAATTTGAATTTTGCAGGGGGGGGGTTTGGACCCTCCTGCCCCCCCCCCCCCCCCCTCCAGATCCGCGCATGAGACCAATCCTAAGACAATACCATGTTTCAGATCTAGCAAAATGCCCGTTTTTTTTTTTTTAATGTTTACTCGTATGAACAAATAATCTAAAAAGCTTTATTTTAACAATTTCAAATTTAGAAAATTATAATTCGAAAATGTATAACCAAACAGGTAATTGCATTTTATAAAATTTACATTTATATGACGTAAACAAAAAAACAAGTGAAAAGCTGTCAATGTGACAGCAAACCGGGTTTTCTTTTATGTAAACTGTATCCATAATCCATGTCAACCCTTTTCCAGTGAAATGGAGTACCCTACATGTTTATGCAACATTTTGCCAAAAAATGACTAAGTTCAAAAGCTAGTATTTTTTTCATAAATTATCGGAAATCGAAATCCTAGCAATATGCACACCTCTGATATATGTACAATTGATCTGCAAAAGAACAACTTCCTATCTTGAGAACTGTAGGAGGAGTTATCCGTACCATGAGGGTACCCTATATGCAATATTTTGCCAAAAAATGACTAAGTTCAAAAGTTGATATTTTTTCAATAAATTATCGGAAATCAAAATCCTAGCAATATGCACACCTCTGATATATGTACAATTGATCTGCAAAAGAACAACTTCCTATCTTGAGAACTGTAGGAGGAGTTATCCGTACAATGAGGGTACCCTATATGCAATATTTTGCCAAAAAATGACTAAGTTCAAAAGCTGGTATTTTTTCGATAAATTATTGGAAATCAAAATCCTAGCAATATGCACACCTCTGATATATGTACAATTGATCTGCAAAAGAACAACTTCCTATCTTGAGAATTGTAGGAGGAGTTATCCGTACAATGAGGGTACCCTATATGCAACATTTTGCCAAAAAATGACTAAGTTCAAAAGCTGGTATTTTTTTCGATAAATTATCGGAAATCAAAATCTTAGCAATATGCACACCTCTGATATATGTACAATTGATCTGCAAAAGAACAACTTCCTATCTTGAAAACTGTAGGAGGAGTTATCCGTACAATGAGGGTACCCTTTTGGCAGCCGCCCGCCCGCCCGCCCGCCATTTTCACCATTTTAATAAACGGATTTTTCCGTTGGAAAACCCGGTTAAAAAAAGAATTCATGTTCTTCTTTGAGTTAGTAGAGCAATTTAATTGTAGCTTTAATAATTGTAAGTTGTTTTTCTTAGAAACTGCTTAAAATATGAAAACAATTGCCAATGTGCTTATATGAAATCCATTTATCTTCCCAATAGGTCTGCCCTGGGTTACACAGACCTGAAGAAAACCATGAAAAAAGCTGTCACCTTACTGATTAAATAAATGGTGCAACTGGCAACCAAAAAAGAATGATGACGTAATTTGTTTAAGATTATGGAGAGGAACATATACACAACAGTGCTGAATTCCAATGTGGATTTTGTTGTGATATTCTGATAGCTGGTTTTGTGATTGTTTATGTGTGAAATCAGAATGCCCACGAGACTGTCAAAAAAAAGGACATTTGGAATGCCTTGGACGAATGCCTCGATCAATCGTAATATAGCAAGTGGTTGTGCAGGACTTGTGAACTACGGTATATGGTTTGAGCTTTGCTTCCGGTAAACAGTGAACTTTTGTCCATATCCGTCTGTGTGCTTTGTGTCAATCAAACTGCAATACATGTTTATCTGCAGCAACAAATCGTCACTGATCGGCTGAGTACTTTTAATCAAGTTTCATCATGATTTGTTAATCATATTTGTGTTTATTGTATTTATAAAATGTGTTAAATTTAAAGATTATTAATTGTAACTGGTGTCTTTTATAAACATGTTGAAATTCCAGTTTCAGATCTTCTTTAATATTGTGTAATCACAAACTGTCCAACTGGCCAGAAAGAACCATCACCATTACAATTCAATTCTTGCAATACAAATCAAGTTACTAGTGCTCGAAGAAAGTTAAAACAAAAATGCCCAGCAGTTAGAACCATAAAGAATCCACCCTCATCATCATATTGAGCAATGCAAAAGTGCAACAGTTACTTGTTATTATACTTCATGTTAAATACAGAAATCTAATTGGTTTAGACACAGTTTATAATCTGTTTTTTTTTTTTACCCTTAGCGTTAGCTTGGCAACGGGTAACACAACAAAATGTTACATGTGCGTAAATTAAGTTTGTACAGTTTGCCGTAGAATTCACATCATTCCTATATATATAAAATCAGTAAATTTTTCTTTACAATAAGGAAATCCAGTATAATAAAATAAATAAGGAGAGTTTTATGACAAATTTTGCATGGGTGAATATGCTGCAACTGATGTACTGAGTGATGACACTATTGGGTGTAATAGGTTAAAGAGACAGTACAGCGCATCTTATAAAAAAAACCGACTTGAAAAATTTTTCCAATCGGGTTCGATATTTTTGTACTACTCATGAATGTATAAACTTTCAAATAATTACTAAGTTCTCCATGAAATAAATATGTGATAGGTTATACGTAATTATTAATTTTAATGAAATAATTAGATTTATTTCATTAAAATTAATGATTACATATAACCCATCACATATTTACATTACAACGTGTTACGGGGTTTAGCCTTTTTTTACTATTATGCATGCGTATTAACTGTAAACAAAATCCATGCAGGGCTTGCGAAGATTCTCCTAGACAAGTTTGTTGATAAAAATATGTCTTTTCAACTTCTCCCAGATAGTAATTGACCAAAGTTTTTAAAATAACCACAATTATTATTTTGTAAGTATGTATTTTTTGTGTTTATCATAGGAGTTGCTACAACCTAAATTCATTTTTGCAAATGAGGCCCCTTGAGGGGTTATTTGACATATTTATGTCTGAACCGAAATTGGTAAACCATTTATAAATTATCGAGTAAGTGAGGATGTGCTCTGTTTAGAGAGTCCCTTTACCCTGATGACCATGAAGACCATAGTCGGACGAAGGTCTTGTATTTTTCAGCTTGTGTCAATTACTGTCAATTAAAGTCCACATGGTACAAATAAACAATGTAAGATTATTCTGGTTTGTATGACCCTTTAATTTCCGGAAGCTTATAATTACGTTAATTAAGTATGTGGAAGGGATTTTAATGTATTTCAACTATTACAATGAGTTTAATTTCTTATTTCCTATCAATACAATAGGTAAATCTGAAGTCATTCATACGTTTTCAGCTGTACTGTCTCTTTAACAATTTGAATCATGAGTTGCAGGTTATGAAATAAGAATTTTCATCGGGTTTTTTTTTAGTACCAGTCCACTATTGCGCGATTTTCGATCATTACAGCCATTTCATTGTGATTGATAGAGATGGAAAAACTTAGAAATTTCTCCACGAAAGTGATGACAGTCTGGTGTGTTGTCTACAGTTCAATTTAAAAATTCATGAGAAGGATTTTATGTACAAGATAACTACTCTGAGTTTAATATAAACATCTTTGGTACAAGTTAACCATTTAGTTTTGGTCAGCCTTACTGACCAGTGCGGTCACATTTTGTCAATCCTATTCCATCCTGTTAGATGCGAGCCTCAAACCACTATGTAAGTATTTTTCTTAGTATAAATTGCTTTAGTTTGTCAGTATTGAATCATATTTTTGAAGTATTATTACAGATGGAGATTTATTATACAGATAAAACATTCTGAAAAGTATGGCAAGCCATTTTGGTCTTAAGTAATTTACACATTTTTTCTAAGGTATAAGGTAATGGTTCTACATTTTCCTATTTTGTAAATTGTTATTTCTATTTGTTGTAGTTTTTACCAATCCTTAGCACGACAGCAACGTGTACCACACAATAAAACATGAAAGCGTTTGACTTTTGTTCATGGTTAGCTATCTGCCTGCACCAGGCAGAATAGTCTGGTATGTCACAAAGAGGAGTTTGTGAAACTGGCGGTGATGAGTTGCAGGACGGAGTACTTACGGCCATTCGAAATAAAGAACATGAATATTACTCCTGCAAAGACGTATTCTGACTGCATACTCAATTTGCAGACACCAGGTACAAAAGGAAAGTAAAAACAAAAGTGTCTAGATGAATTCTTCCAACCAAAAACACCAAAACATTTGATATTTTGGGGTCTAGATGTCCCCATCACTAATGTCATCCCTAATTCATGTATCATGCTATGTACTGATATAGCATCCCATATCTGAAAAAGTTCAAAGATATATTACAGCAGATTTTTAAATTCTATCAAAACTCAGCTGTGAGAATGGCAGGACTGAAAGAAATTGAGGTATTTAAAAAATTAGATGAGATTACTGGTAAAATTGGATGTGTTTTGGGATCAAATCTATGCATGGTAATTGTGATCAAGCTCCTTGTCAATAAATTTCTAAATACTGCATGCTACTTTTGTATAGACAATTTTAGGAGGACAGAAAATAAAGATGAAAGAAGTAGGAGAGACACTCGCTGGTTGTCTCATGACAGGGCTGATTCAGCAGTCAGACAGTGCTTGCCTGCCCTTATTACAAGTTTAGAGAGGGAAGCAAGTAAGCGATCAGATGCCACAGCAGCTGGTTTAAGTATGTTTGTAAAAAATCCAAATTTCATTGCCTCCATCTACATGATGTCAGATGTTCTACCCCATCTATCAAGACTATCAAAGTCATTCCAGGTACAGAGTTGTAAACAGGTGTATATTTAGATATTATAACTTGAATATATGCAATACTGACTGTACGGTAATATAATATTTTATTGAATAACAAAATTCAGATGAAATAATGTTAACTTGCAGAAAACAGATGTTGACTTCACTATTGTGGACACCCTGGTTGCTGCAACCCAGTTGACCTTGACCAGACTCCTGGCAAGTTATGGACAGCATATGAAGGCCCTACCCCAAGTACTGGAGGAACTTAAGGGATATGGTGTCAAGGGAGGTCCTGAAAACTTAACAACATTTCATGACCAGGTGTACATCCCCTACATTCAAAATGTAATTGAAAACCTGCATGACAGATTTCCAGACAACCCAGTCCTAGAGGCTCTAACTCTATTGGATCCAGATCTCCTGGGTGATGATCCATCAGAGCATGACTGGATTCATCAAACAAAGCTGCAGGTAATGAAACATATGAAATATTTATTTAATTCTATTTTGTTTAGGTATTTTATGTAAAAACTATTTTCTATCTTAGAACTACCTGTTTATTTTCTAATACAATGTAATCCTGTTCTTGCAGACATTGGTTGATAAATTTGTTTCCATTGGCACAAAGGAGAATATCTGTTCTGAGTGGGAGGGGCTGAAGGATCTTCTTTACAAGGAATGTAAGGGGCTGGGATTTAGACAAGCCCTTCATAAAATAGTGAAGTTGTATCTGTATCCCTGCATGACAAAGTTTGTTGCTATTGGACTTGTTCTACCTGTTTCAACAGCAGACTGTGAAAGATGTTTTTCATGCTTGAAAAGACTTAAAACCCCACTTAGAAACAGAATGGGGCAGAAAGTATTAAACTGTCTTGTGAACATTTCATGTGAAGGACAGCCAGTTGAACAATTTGATTTTGAAAAAAGTGCTATTAGTTTTGCAAAAGGAAAAATCAGAAAATTTCTGCATAAATATGAATAAGAAATAAATTGAATATTGTTACTTTTTTGTTGTATATATCATGAGTAAGCATCAACTATAATGCATGGTAAGTATGTCCCGACCGAGGCTGTGTTACGGCGCGCCGCGCTACAATCTGACAAATTTTCCCCCATGCATCAAAAATTTTCTGGGGAAAACACTGGCAAGGTAATAATGAATAAAACTGTAAAACTTAATATATAAATATATATAGTCATCATCAAGCTGTGACAATTTCATTCCAGGTAACAAAAAAAATAAATGATGTAGAGAGAGGACTCAAGAACATCAATGATGATATGGAGGGAAGTCCTAGCGTGCACTTCCAGTGGGAAGAAGCTGCCACCCCTCATCTTCAAGAGAAAGACACCCATTAAAGAAATGCTGCCCAAAAAGAGATCATCGTTCATCAAAATGAAAAAGGCTGAATGCACAACAATGTCATGAACCTGTGGCTGTCTTCCTGCTATGTGAAGAGGCCTGGCGGCTTCTTTAGACAATCCAAATGCCTACTAGTACTCGACACATCCTACCAAACCATGTGTCAGGGGGTGAAAGAGGCATCCTTCCCTCTGTCATCATCAGTGGGTTCGTAAAAGCTGAGATCGTCGATGTCCCAATGCCAGAAGATGAAGAAACTCCATTGGCTGCATCAACTGATGACCACTCACCGCCTTGTTCCATAGTGACAGTGAGAGTTCAGACTTCAAAACTGACCAAAAGATCACCAAGAGGCATATCATCATCACCTATTGAAACGTCATCCCCAAGATGCCACAGACCATCAATGACCGCCAAAAAACAGATCCTTGCAAAATTACCAGGGCGCTTGTCATCATCACCTATTGAAACATCAATACCACCAAGAGTGTACAAACCATCAACAACCCCCCAAAAACAGATCCAAAGTGCTGGAATTGGTGTTCTCTGAAGAAGAACTGAGGGATACAAAGGGTGCCATAGGATTGGACAAGCACAAAACAGATTGCCATTAAGGATGACGTTTACTCAGAATGAAAAAAAATTCCACTGATGATAATGAAAAACCAACTATTGTGTGTTATAGACCTTTTATTGTAGTGTTATTTTTCATTTTCAAAAAAGTAGGTCAATGACCTACTTTTTGAGTTAATGGCCATTGTATATTTTTGGAAAATTAAAGGAAAATCACTTAAAATTTTTACACTATGATTGAAATTTTCTTAATTGTGAAAATAATACAAATTGCTCAACACTTTTGAAAATGAAATACAATTCATGAATGGCAGTGACACTAAATACATACAAAGCATTAAGTTTTTCTTCACAATTCTTATAAATATTCCAGTCCGAATTTCCTCTATCACTTTTCAAATTCCTACCCGTTTTCGATCCAATTTTACAAAAAATAGAATGATGATAATACAAAAACATTTATAGTTTTAAACTACTTATATTGATCTTATTCTGTTGGCATATAATTTATATGAGGTCAATGATCAAAATTTTGAGATATGGTGTCTTTTCTCGTTTTTTAGCATATTTCAATATTTTTTAAATTCATGCCATACGGTTATTATAATGAATAAATGAGGTAAAACTACCAGAAAATATGCAAAATTATATAGACTAAAATATAAAATCTTAACTTTTAATATTAGAGTACTTCCAAGAATGTTTTAGCAGAAAACAAAATCTGCAAAATTTAGTCCGAATTTCCTCTGTTTGGCTAAAAGTCTATTTTTGTTTTGGCATAATTCCATAATATAGTAGAAATATCGAATGTTATGTCAATAATAATTCATTTCACAGATACTTTTTGTGTTTAGAACAAATTTTACTCATGACATTGAACTTTATAACAATCCGAATTCGAGAACTCAAACCCTGAGTAAACAACACCCTTAAAGGTACATGTAAATTAAATACTGTACAATATTTAAAGTCTCACTTTTTTAATATAGATATAAAAACCTCTTCAACCACATCATGTATTTTATTAATTAATAAATTATTTATTTTTAATTAAGTAGTCATTATGCAATTATATTTTAAAAAATTCATATTACAAATATATTTTCTGAATACATGTTTTTCAAATGCCAAAGTCTACAGATAGAACATCTAAGACCAACAGTGTTCAACACAACTACTAGTATTCAAAACAAGATTGGCAACATTAGACAGAAGATATTAATTAAATTATTTATTTTTAATTAAGTAGTCATTATGCAATTATATTTTATATTTTAAAAAATTTATATTACAAATATATTTTCATTTTCTATTCTGATAACTTGTTTTTCAAATGCCAAAGTCTACAGATAGAACATCTAAGACCAACAGTGTTCAACGCAACTATTCAAAACAAGATTGGCAACATTAGACAGAAGAAAAGATGTGCAAAAGGAAATTAGTCAGTATTTTCATTGTAATGATGCATCACAAAATCCACCAAGACGAATACCAGGCCATGACAAACTCTGTCATGTTAGACCTATTTTGAATGACATCAATGACAAGTGTCTGACAAACTACCAGCCATACAGAGAACAAAGCATAGATGAGGGCATGATTGCTTTTAAAGGCAGACTTTCCTCCAAACAATATTTGCCCGCTAAACCAACTAAATTTGGAATCAAAGTTTGGGAACGTGCCTCGCCCCGCAACTGCTACTGCCATGAATTTCAAATTTACACTGGAAAAGTAGATGTAGTTACGCAGAAGAAGGACTCAGATATCGCGTAGTGAAAGATCTAACACGTAAAATTACAGGAAAAGGACATCATGTTTACATGGATAACTTTTTCTCCTCGCCAAACCTTTATTGTGAATTGTATGAATAACAAGTTTATTGTTGTAGATTGGTGCAAGGAAATAGGAAAGGAATGCCTGAAGAAATGAAGGGGATCAAGCTGAAAAAACTTGATTCTTTGCTAATGCAAAAGAAAGAACTATGTGCAGCAGCCTGGAAGAACAAAAAGGTTGTTTTTTTATCTTTCCACCAACTGCAACCCCTCTGAAACTATCAATGTTCAGCGAAAACAGAAAGATTGAACCATCAAGGATGTTCCTAGTCCTATCATCGGACAAATGTACAACAAGTACACATTTGGTGTGGATAGGGCAGATCAGCTCAGAATAATTATTCTACCTGCAGGAAAGCCCTTAAAGAAGTGAAACTTTTGCATGTGAACAGGTCATTGCATGGACTAGGAAACAGAATGGAAAATACAAAGTTAAATGCGTTAAGAAAATTTCTGTACGAGTTAAAGAATGACTTTAATGTGCAAGAGATATATGTTGTCAGGGGATTAAACCAGGCCTTACTTACTAGCCACAGGGCTAGACAAATAGCATGAAATGTCATTTCTTGGCCTATCAAGAAATGACGAGACTTCAAACAGCTTCAGAACCTCCCAATTCGAGGAATTAACCATAATGAGAAATGTTTTGCTGAAGAAACATGGAGGGACTTTTTAATGCTAAGGTATGAACACTAAATTTTAATAATCATTCATCATTCATTATAGAAATTATTCTTAAAATTTGAAAATAATAAATTTATTCCAGCATTTACAAAAGTTTAGAGAAAAGGGAGAGCATTCCAAATGAATTACCAAGGGTTCGTTCAGCTGGTGAGAAAAAGGTAATTCACAACCTCTCTTTTTTAAATTAAGTGCGGGTTGTGAAGGGAAGGATTAGGTTTTTTTATTGGTTATATAATGTCATTAAATCAAACCTATTTCTTGTAATAGAATTCATATTCATAAAATGATCATATTCAAATCAACTTTAAAAAAACATTTTTGAAAAACAAAGAAATAGAGGAGGAACAAGAAAAAGAAATCCTATTGGTTGAATACACCAATGGCAAAATATTTTATGCTGCAAGAACAGGAGCTATTCTCACATATTGCCACAAGCCAGTAGGATTAATTAGAGATGACCAATTTGTGCATTCCCCTCAAAAACATTCTTTTAAACTTAATGACAAGGATCAGCAAACTTTCTAAAAGGAATTTATAATTTTATCAATGAAGGGAATTGTAGATGAGAACAATATCAAAATAGATAAACTGTCCACAACTGTTGATGAGCAGTTGTAGCAATTACCAAATACATTGAGGAAAAATAATGTACTGTAATCTACTCTGCCAGCAACATATATGTACAGTATATTTGTTGGCAACACATAAATATGAAAGAATGCTCTTCAATGATGTGATGTAATTGACAGATTTTATTAAGCTTATTTGTACAAGATTTTGTATTGCAAGACCAAGTAACAATGGAGGAATATTCCAGCGCCATGCATCAATGCTTCATGCATTCACAGAAACACATCATCATGGAGGGATGTGCCCCTATCTTGTTATTTCCCATGTATGCCCGTACCAAACATTCTAACAAATGCTCATGAGCAGCTCATGAGAAGCACATGAGAATTTAGTAAGAAATAAATGCAAATTAGGTAGGAATTCATTTTGCTCATGTGCAGATTGTTAGTCTCTGTTGGGGAGGAAAATACTAACCAAAATGCACATGTGCAAAAATTTGCTCACCTGATTGCTCTTGAACAAAATTCTATTCGAATTGCTCATGTAAGCAACAGGCTATACGGATACACTGACGGTAGATTTTTTTTCGAAGTTCAACTTTCTCACGTGAGCAAGAGGTTAGGAAATTGGACTTAGTCAGTATATGCAGTATCAAAGTTAAATAAAAATTAGGTCCTTTTTCCTCACGTAAGGAATTGCAAAATTCTGTAAACAAGTACATTTTGACACCCAAAACCGCTTGTTATTGACATCGTTGTGATGCCTGAACAAATAATTTCAATTTAAAATTTATTTAAACAACGCCAAATTTAGGAAATTATCATTACATAGTGTATGAGTACATCTTATTACTTGAATAAAAGAATTCATGTTCTACTCACATAGTCAGAGTTAGTAGTGCAAATTTGTAGCTTTATATAGATTAATAGATTGAGTAAGTATATTGATATAGGCTAACTTGTTTTTCTTAAAAACTGCTTTAAATTTGAAAACAGTTGTGCTTATATGAAATCCATTTATCTTTCCAATAGGTGTCTGCCCAGGTGACCGGGTTACACAGACCTTAAGAAAACCATGCTTGAACAACTAACTCACTGATTTTATGATCAAATGATGCAACCAAAAAAGAGTGAAGACAGAATTTGTGTAAAAAATACGTAGAAAAGCATATAAACAACAGTGCTGAAGTCTGACCATTCCATTGTGGACATTATTGTGATATTCGACTGTGTGATATTGTTGATGTGTGAAATTAAATCGGAGAGCATGTACAGGAAACTGTCATAAAAAAGACATCGAGATTGTCTTAAAGAATGCCGTGATTAATTGTAATATGACCAGTGACCGTGCAGGGCTTAATTGTGATCTATATTGTTTGAACTTCGCTCATTGTGAACTTTTGACCAAGTTCATCTGTGCATGCATGTTGTGATCAAACTGCATTCAAGTTTATCGATCTGCAGCAACAAATCATCAGTCATCACCGATCTGTTAAGTACTATTTGTCAAATTTCATTATTGTTTGTTCATCATTTTTGTAAAATTTAAAGTTAACAATTTTAACTTGTGTCCTTTATCTCTAATTTTGCGCAGCTGTTTAAGTTAAACATCTTTGTTAATCACCATTAAAATTTATTTGTAAATTGATTGAAAAGCATAGTACATATATTAGTAACTCATTATGGTTTGACTATATGCAGTATCTACATAATTTTTTTAACTGTTTTTTTCTTCATTTTATTCCTTGTTATTTAGGGCAGATTAATTGGCCTTTATACCAAATTAATCTCATTTAATTGACGGAAGCACATTACAATATTGTTAAAACTAAAAGTGGAACGAATTGGTTATAATCCAAAAGAAAAGACTCATATTGGTACGAGTTGATTAATTAGGTAGCACTTCCTTTTCCCACCATCTAGCAACGGTACGTTTTACTTAACATTCAGCATGTACGTGTTACACAAGTATCAAGCATCAAAATATCAGCAAATAAATATGAGTTTAACGTCATTTTCTTTTATCATATTCCTTAATCTATGCAGAGTAAATCCTACAATTATCTGATGATACGTTTTTTAAATCTATACAAGTTTTACAAATATAATTATATACGTTACTGAATTAAATTGAACCTTTGGTTTAGTTCGTGCTGCTAAAGTTTTCTTTTAATATTATATCATTATTTCTTTGGGTTTTTTAAAATAAGCATTTTTATAGTACATTCATCTTGCGTAACTCGTATGTTACGGTCTTTCGGAACATCCTTTTTTCTTATCTACAATGCTCACGTTTGCAAGTGAATCGCCCAAGGTTTGTCAAATATAAACTAAGCTCGTAAGATAAGTACCGAGGTGTACCGATTGAAGCAAATGTTCGGAACTATCGTAAACATGCAGTCACTTTTCATAATCATTACTCATTAGCCTTCTTATTGATGCCTGATCAAACAATGTAGGTATATGTTTGTCAAAAATGTTTTATTTAAAATGTCACCCTGAATAAAACTTAAAATGAACAATTACGGCTAATTTCTGAGAGCATGTCTAACCGAATTTCCTCGCTAATCTGTTGCGGCATTTGATCACCATTCACAGTGAATTAATCCTTCATTATTAACAATTTATATTTTTTTATGATTCTTAGATAATGAGGAACAACTTAATAAGTTTGCAAATGCAGCAAACAAAATGTTTTGCTAAACAAAGACGTGTGCACTGAAAACAAACTGAAAAAGCTCCTAACCTTTTCCTATAAATCGGCAAATGCCGATCGCAAGACTAAGAGGATTCGGTGCAGACAGAAAAGATAAAAGAAAGCAAGGAGCAGGCCGAGATATGTAGCCCCAAGAAAAAGAAAAACAGTTGTGCCAGTGGCAATAATGAAAGTCCAAAAAAATCAAAGGAGAAGAAGAGAAAGGATGAATCTGCTGCTGCAAGAAAAACGGAGAAAAAAATCAGGAAACAGTAGCTCTATGTACAGAAAAAGAAATCCTGATTTAAGCAGTCAGTTCAGCTTGGAATCTGAGCTGAATAAGAAGTCAGAAGATGGAACATATCTCACTACAACATGGAGATTATGTAAACCAGCCCTTCAGTCTGAAGTAATTCCTGAGACACAAAGTCATGTGCAACAAACATTCAGTAAGTATCATTTACATTTAGAAATTTAAGTAGGATGCTGTCAATGCTGTTTGAGGCTTATGGAATAAGCCAGGTTTATGTTGGAAAGACAGGTTTATTTCGGATTTGACTTTTCCGCCATTATTGATTCTAAATTTATGTTGCTTCAATCTGATTGGCTGTTATTTTTATAGTGGGGATTCAATTACATGTAAGCAGTGCGATAAAATTGTGAAGAAATTGTGATCTTAAAATTTTTTTGGTCCGTTTCACGGACTTTTCTATTACTCTACCTACTGAAGACTAACCTTCGTTGAAGATATCGTTTTCGTGTAGAATGTGATTGTGCAAAATTGTGGATATTTACAGTGATATTTAGTATCACGCTGATTGTTTGACTTCGGACGCTGAGGATCAAGTTACTTTCATCAACATGGCTGATCGTTCACGAAATCGAAACCGACGCATACAATCAAATCGCTGGGACGATGGCCACATCAACAATTGGACAACCCAGCGTTACATCCAAGAACTTGCTTAACTCGGCATTCGTGTCCCGTCGAATATCGGGAAAGTTGTAATGAAAAAACTTTATTTGGAAAACCAAGGAATGCCCCCCGCGAACTCCTCAGATGCCCGTATCAATATCAATTCGGGAGACGGGGAAAACACAAATGCCGCGAGTGATCCTCCGAGCGCTGAACCTATCCCAGAGGCAAACACTAGGCCTACTGAAACAGCGAGATCGGGAGTAAATGTTTCACAGTCGGGGTCGGGATCGAGCCCATCCTTCACTATTCAATCGGGATCGAGTGCAAATTCGTCCAATATGGCGGCCGCGACTATGAACAATGACATAGTCTGCAGCATGCTCAATACTATGCAGAGCATGCAACAGACAGTACTAGGTCTTCAAAATACTGTAATGACCCTTGTATCGGAGAAGAGAAAGGAAAAGGATGACCACACATCATGCACATTGGACACGGTAATGGCAGCAATCCGTCAACAAGCGTCACCAACGTCATCTACATGTACAGCAGGTGGGTACACACTCCCCAGAACAGAATTTGGCGTCCCATCAGAATCCCTTTGCACCTCGATATAGTTAGCGAGAAGTTAAGTATAAAACTAAAATTCACGACATCTGTAAGTTAAGTTTAAACAAAAGTGGCGCATGGGGTTATAATTATTTCAATGAAACCACTTGAGGCAGTAGGGACAATTCCAAACAAAAATAGTTTTATTTTGGCTTAAATGAACATGTTAATATACTGCTATAAATACCTGCCGGTAAATAAATTTCTTTTAGGTTAAATGTAAAAAAAAATATAAGTGTTGTCTGTTGGGTTCGAGCCTGAGATGTTTTGGTTGTTGAGCCATCGTATGTTCCACACGGCCACTCACGCTGGATAATTCTGGGTATTTAAACGTTTCAGTCGTGTGTGTTATATTATAAGTACTATATCATGTATCGTAGCGAATTATGGGTACTTTGGCTCCAGGGTATTTAAATCCAGGAATCGGTCAGAGTAATCATTCGACATTAGTTAGCCACACGACTGACAAGTTCTGATGTCCGACGCAGAGGAAATTCGTTTTTTACCACGTGCTAGTGAAGGCCAAGTGAGCTCACCTGCCCGAGAGTCTCGAGGAGGACCATCCAGACCTGGGAATGCGGATTTGTCTAATGCTGAAGCGTACCAGCTGTTTGCTTATAAACTTGACACAGCCCTTGCAGAAAATAAGAAAACTATCTTACGAGAACTGGAGTCAAGGACATCCACCTCTACTGTAAAAGATAAGAACGTTGATTTTAAATTATCTCATCATAGAGAAAGATTTAAATTCCTGTCGGAATTAAAAGAAAATTTCGAAAATATAGAAAAACTTGTTCAACGTGGTGACCTTGATGATACTCATAAAATTATTGTTGAATCTATTAGCAAAATAAAAGAACAACAGAAAGTTATCAGGATAGCTGACAAGTATGGTTGGGACGTCGCTAGAGAGTACAAGGATGACCCTATCACGGACAATTCTGAAGACAGCCAACGCTTGCGGCAGGCAGAGCAGAGGGCCAAACGTAAGAGGTTTGATTCTAACATTAACAGCAATCCTTTTCGTGGCTATCGCAGTAAATTTCAATCCTCAAGAATATCGCCCTACCAGAGAAACCTCAATGCCAACGACGCAATCAACACTCCGTTCAGAGTCCAACTGGATCAATGCCTTTACTGCAATGCCTTCGGTCACTGAAGCGTCAACTGCCCTCTTAAGAGAAGAGCTCAAGGCATTACAAAACCAACAGCAACACAAACGACCCAGAGTACAGCCGCAGATAGACAGTAATCTGTCTTTGTCACATTCACACTGGAATGAACTAAATATACACATGGATGGACCAATCGCTTTGTTGGCTAGACAGATTCCTAGTTTAATAGATGCATCAAAATCGGACTCCACCTTGCGTAAATATAAAACTTATTTTTCCAAATTTCAAAACTGGTGTAAAATGTATGATCTTGACTCGCTGCCGGCATCGGCATCTACGGTTTCACTTTATATTTCCTTTTTGGTTCAAGCTAATTCATCTTCTTCTGTTCTGACTGCTACTATTTATGCTATTCAGTGGTATCATGACAAAAATTTATTTCCTAATCCATGTTATGAAAAATTGGTGAAACTTACTGCGGAAGGTGGAAGACGCATTTTGGCTAAACCGTTTGTTAATAAGAAGGAACCTATCACTATTGACATTATTGAAAAAATCTTCAAATCAAAAAATGACATGGATAACTTGTGTCATTAACGCACCAGATTAATATGTGTTTTAGGATATGCAGGCTTTTTTAGAGCAAGTGAATTGTGCAGCATTAAAAATTCGGACATTAAGTTCCATGATGAGTATGTTGAAATTAAGATCAGGAGCTCAGACCGATATATACAGGAGAGGTAATTCTGTTCATATAGCGAAATCCAATTCGCCTTTTTGTCCTTATCAGTGTTTGAAAGACTATCTTTGTCTGGCTGACATTCGAACTCATGCGGATGAATTTATTTTTAGATCCGTTAGGTTTTTCAGAAACAGCAGATCTTATAAATTGTCTCTTGCTGATAAACCTTTATCTTATACATCTATGAGAGAGATTTTTTTAAGAGCGTTATCAGAAGTCGGTGAAGAACCTAGAAAATTCGGACTTCATTCCCTAAGGTCAGGAGGGGCAACGGCAGCTGCTAATGCGGACATTCCAGACAGGTTGTTTAAAGCTCATGGAAGATGGAGAAGTGAGACTGCGAAGGATGGTTACGTTAAAGACAATATTAATATTATTTTATCAGTTTCAAAAAATCTTGGTTTGTTATGTATTAATTTCATGTAGTATTAAATTATTCAACTTTAGTCATCACCCGACGTTTGTTTTTCGAAATGGCTAACTACGTCTATCCTATATTATGTGTTTGTTTTATTTTATTAGAATAGGAAATAATTTATGTTCGGCTGAGCAAAGCGAAAGAGAACATAAATAAATTTCTTTTAGGTTAAATGTAAAAAAAAATATAAGTGTTGTCTGTTGGGTTCGAGCCTGAGATGTTTTGGTTGTTGAGCCATCGTATGTTCCACACGGCCACTCACGCTGGATAATTCTGGGTATTTAAACGTTTCAGTCGTGTGTGTTATATTATAAGTACTATATCATGTATCGTAGCGATTTATGGGTACTTTGGCTCTAGGGTATTTAAATCCAGGAATCGGTCAGAGTAATCATTCGACATTAGTTAGCCACACGACTGACAAGTTGCTAAGTTTATCATTTTATTATTACAAATTGAGTTTTATTTTCAGATAAATAAGCATTGGGAATAAATTTCAGTCTTCAACAGTTGCCATGGTTTTTGCGGCATCCAAGATCCAATCGAAGGTTATTCTATGGAAGTAGACCTGTCCTCCTGATGACTTATGTGCAATTTGTAGTTTAATAAATGGCTAACTACGTCTATCCTATATTATGTGTTTTTTTATTTTATTAGAATAGGAAATAATTTATGTTCGGCTGAGCGAAGCGAAAGAGAACATAAATTCAATTTCTTAAATTGCACAGATGCACACATACCACCTCCTCAGAAAGTTTTGCAGCTTTTTTCATTGCTTCTCGATCCATGTGCGAGTGGTTACATGAAGAAAATGGTTGATCAGTTTGGAAGTCAGAATATTCAGGTAGTATAACATTTTATAATTATATCAACATCCAAATATTTTTTAATTATGTTTTTGAGCTTTAATATTTTGAATAATCACTTGAACATTTTGTCATTCATTATTTATTTTGAGTTTAGAGTATATATTTGAAGTGGGTAAACTAATTTGAATAACTCAAATAAGTTTTTGCTTATTACAAGTATGATAAAACAAGTGTTAAATTGAATTCTTTCCAGTGATTTTAAATGCCTTGGAACTTTTTAATATTGACAGGAATGTGCCTCCCATCATGGCCATGAGTCGGTGTTTTTGAATTTGGACTCACCAGAACACAGTAAAGAATTCGACCAAAATGCTTGTTTGTCAACACCTCTTATTTCCTTGGATCAAATGCCTATGTCAACCATGCTTTTTGAAGACAAACCCTATTCTGACTCGTCTCAATCCTTCGAGATGCCTTGTAGTGCCACACCAACACAGACAGTGACACTCAGATCACCTCGGAAAAAAATTAATTTACCAGCCATGCCTGTTGAAGATGAACTTTCCTATGATCAGCTTCAGCAGTTCAACTTAACCAATGACTCTCCAAGACCAATCTCGACTTACCGGTACTTGCCAAGGACCCCCTCAAGAAAAATGAACATTTCTTCTAGTCCTGGTCAATTCACCTCACTAACTGAATCCCCTCTTCCCACCACTAATATGCAAATAAACAACATGGTTACTCCGATGGAGGCACAAAAAAACTACAGCCAACGGATCATTTCACCTTCCCCACTAATTCCCCAATGGCTACCAATACCTCAACCTCTTCAAAATTCAGGAGATTCCAACCTCAACCCCCAAACAGCAGGATATCTCCAAGGAAGATGTCATCCAAGAGTACCCTTGAAGTTGATATCTCAACAGAAAAAAACAATGTGAGTAAATTGTAAAATTTTAACAATGTGTTATTCAAAAGTTTAAGTTCAAAGCAATGTATATTTATGGTACATTTCTGAACAGTAACATCACCATTGACAAGGAGGTATTGGCTGTGGCTGTCAGGCTAGCCAAAAAATCGGCCAAACCAGCTTACACCTTGACCATGAAGTTGATGCCTGGCCTCTTCACAACTGAGGAGATGGCTCTGTCAAGAAGTCAAGGCCTTTTAGCCAAAAAAGGGGACTTGAGGCTAGCTCTAGATAAAGATAAAGTCTTAGTTTTGAAAGGTATTGATATTGTTTTAAGTGAAATACTGTGGAATCATTAGATTTCGTGGTGGCTCAATTTTCGTGGAATTCGTGGCTACCTCTCATCCACGAATATACACCCCCACGAACTAATAAACTAGGGCTATAAAGTCATAATCTTTTTGTATGTATACAAAAATACATGAAATTACGTCCCCTCGAACCTGTAAAATTTAAGCAATCCACGAAAATTGGCCCCCACGAAATTTAATGATTCCACAGTAGCTGATTATTCTAATTCAAAGTTCATTATTCTAAGTTCAATTCTATAGATTCACTTAAATGTATTATTCCTTGCATTTTATGTCAGATGCTGGTTTAAAGCGAATGGTTTCAGTGACCCCTCAGATAGTTTGATAAACGAGGCCATCACGGAAAAAATCAGCTATGCTAGAAAGCAACTGAAAAGGAAGCTTGATAGAACAATTCATGGTGGATTTCCTTCAAGTGGAATATGATAGTCAGGACCAACAACACCAAAAAAAATGCTGGTTAATTTGGAAACCCCTCGGAGGTCACCACCACTGTCATCATCCACTGCACAACCACTGTCACAGTTGGAAACTAGAGGAGAATCATTGTCTACCCCTAAGGGTAAATGCTACACCAAAGAAAATGCTTCTGAATTTAGAAACCCGAAGGAAGTCACCACGACTGTCGGCATATAAAGGAGAAACCCCAAGGAGAATAACCTATCCACAGACAGAAAGTAGAGCAGCTTACTATGTATCTACACCATCTGGGCCAAATTCAACAAGTACACAAATATCACTGCTGTATGAAGATGTAACATCTTCTGTTTGTGATGAAAGTCAATGGGATGGAACATGTGTAAATTCCTTTAATGTCCTTGACTGGAATGAGAAAGAGAGAGATTTGTTTGTTGTTGTTTTTTTTAAATCATAATTATTTTGAGCTTCAAAAAAAGTATTTTCTTCAGTTTTGTTGTTGAATGCTATTCAAAGCTATGCAATTTTATAGGAACCATTTATGTATTCTAATCTCCTCCTTTTTTTAAACAAAATAAAACATTGTAAAGAATATGTATACCAACATGCTGAATTATTTCGTTTTAGCCAAAGTGTACAAGTTTACTTTCGATTTCTCCCGACAAATCAAATAACCACGCGCATTTTACCGTTATATTCGAAGTCGGAAGTGGAATTCATCGGCAAGATTGGAAGTCAAGACTAACGCCAATATGTCGAAAAGGAGAGTCAAACTCCCAGGAAGATTTTCAGATTCTTCCTACTTTGATTTGTAATTGTGATTTAATAAACGTATTAAGAATACGATTTTCAGAAAATATTTTTCAGCGCCATCGATATCACGGGCGCGCGAGTATTGAACCGCCTTTGTGTTGATATTATTCTTAAAGATTTAACATATGTAAATTACTATACAGCATATAGTTATACACATAAAATCTCTCCATATCAGAATATTGGTTCTCTTAAAATTTGTATACAACGTAAATATGGTAAGAGACATCATGCATGAATTAGATTGTTATTAAATTAAGTTGAGAATCTACATACCCTAAATGCATAAACTATTCAAATGATTTGTTTTTCAAGAATGGTTTGTGATTCCATACACGTCAGATAAGGAATTAAGTCCACTCCTGACCTCTAGTCAATTGGAGGATGAAGAAACAGGAAAGACTGGGGAGGAGAAAGTATTTAAAGTTGGAGATTAACGTCAACATTGTAAAGGACAACACCACAGGCAAAGTTACTAAGGGTCTGCATATCTTCAGGAAGGAAAGGTAGCTAAATGATATATATTTTTTTCTAAAATTTGAGTATTAAATTAATATTTATAATAATATACAAGATGTAATTTGATCAAGCACCAGAACAATTAGGTTTATTTTTCAAGTGATTTTTAATCAGCTAAAAAAAATTGTTTATTAAAACTTGTGGTGTAAAAAAAATCAGTGTATTGTTTGCAAAATGATCTATTCTGCTCTATTTGATTATCAATTATTTTTTATTTAAAAAATGAAGGAGACAGCAAATGAAGCTTATTCCAACCTGCAAGGTGCTAACAAAGATTGTCCTGATGGAAATGAAGAACTAAGAATATATTTTTGGAAGGTTTTTCCCAAATAGATATGAAAAAGATTAAGAGTTGGACAAGTACAATATTCTGTGTCAAGAATATTCAGCTAAACTGTGTTATTCATTTAATTAATAAAGTAAACTCCTGCTGCTTACTAAAGAACTAGCTGTGTTAAAGCCATTTCATAGAATGTCATTATCTTCTTGATTATTGTGATATCAGCTCTGTGCAATGTTCTACATGTTACTTTTAATTTTTAAATGCTCTACTGATATGCCATCAACATTGCATGAAAAATGTCCTAGTGTGTTTAAATATATTTTATTCAAAATCTTGTACAGCATTCTTATTCCTAATGCATTTTCAAAGTAGAAGTAAGCTGTTACTTGTATACTCAGTATACATTTTTTAAAGAATATTGTCTCCCCTTGATTGATATATTTATATCTCAATGTAGCAAATTATAGATTGATATATTTATATCCCAATGTAGCAAATTATAGACAAAAAAAAATGCACAGATATTTAAAAGACAAGTTTCTAAAAATGTTTACATGATTAAACATTAAGAGTTCTTATAATGAGAGAATACAAAATTGAATTTTGCAGCTAAACTATAGTGTATTTTCACAAGTGTTTCAGAGGAAATTAAAATTCATTCACCTATTTAAAGCACTGGCCTGCTCAAGCTATTAGGTTTCAGAAATTTCAAAAGTGTTCAGATGTTTCAGATTAGTTCAGCAATGGTGCTGAAATATGTTAAGAATTTTTTCAGAGCAAATTTTACTTCATGAAGTAAAATATGGATTTCAGAAATTGATCAGAAAATTTCAAAAGTGTTCAGATATAGTTCAGCATTTATGTTGAACTATGTTCAGAGGTCTTTCAGAAAAATAACAGTTTCAGAAATTGTTCAGATGATTTCAGAAGTGTTCAGATGTTTCAGATATGCTCAGCAATGTTGCTGATATATGTTCAGAAGTGTTTCAGCTGAAAAAATACAGTAAGCAATTTTTCAAAGCTGTTTCAGACAGGTTTCAGCAAATTTTAAGGAAAAAAATTTACATGAGGGCAAGCACCATGGAATGGAGTCATGTACCAGGGAGAGATTGAATTTGAAAGTGGTATGTTTATTTTGTAATTTAAAATGAATGAGTTAATTAGTGAATTTAGATAAATGCAAGATATTTAATCGATCGTTTGCAAATATATAGGTCATTATAGTCATGGTCTAGACATAACTAGCTAACTTTTATACTTATTTTATTATAGACAGTAAAGACGAATGTCTTAAGTACAAAGATTCAAAGAAGAAGACAAAGAAAAGAAGGAGAGTACTTGTACCAACCAATAAAACTGCTGCAGATGTTGAGGATGCAGATGCTATTCTCAAGAAATCAAAGAAAGGTTCATGATCATATTTTATGTTCTGTTAACTCCAAGTTTATGTTAATATCTATATAGGGTGATTTCACCATGCATCGGACACCTTTGGATTTTTCCCTTTGTTTACGCATCAAATATCGTCCAAATATATAGAAAACTTGTTTTAAAAGTTACAGGTTTTCCCCTTGCTTAATTATTGGAGAAAAAATTGTGAAATTGTTAAAAATGTAGAAAATAAAGCAAACTAATGAAGTGTTGAACTATTTCACCATGGATCGGACAATATTTACCAAGCATCGGACAGTTATAGCAGTACAGTAGAGATTAAAAATAACAACATTTTATGGTTTTAATGCAAAAATACAAAGGTTCAGAAAAATTAATTTATTCAATTACTATTCAGATTTCTTTTAATGTAAATCCTCAAATCAACGTATAGGAATTTAGACTAGTGCTTCTGTTTAACATGTTTAAAGGAATATTTATCATAAGGGGTTCTTTATCGTGCCAGCTCCTACAGGAACTTTGGACTAAAAGGGCTGTATCCGTAAAACTTGATTTCTAAGTGATCTGAGGAAAACGTTTGTATCAATTATTTTTAAAATTTTTATTTTACTTCACATTTAAAGTATATCACAAGGAATGCGCACATAATCTCCATGATATTAGAAGAAATCATGCAGTGAAAACTGTCCGATGCATGGTTAATTTGTGTCCGATCCATGGTGAAATGAACATATGGTGCAATAATGACCTTGACATTAATTGTTCAAATTTCTTGGACTTATTTTAATCAAATTTTGTTTCAAAAATTACTTCTGTTTAATTATTATACGCAGAACGTGCATTTTCACTAATTCACAATCAAACGCACAACATTCAAATAATGCTTTAGTGTAAAATCTTCGTAACTAAATTTTCAATAATGGCGTAGTTGATGTCAATTTACGATGCCTATATTGCTATTTCTTTGACAATGT